>NW_023270807.1:24440817-25030342 GCF_011800145.1 Mirounga leonina | reverse complement strand
TTCTTCTTCTTCTTCTTCTTCTTCTTCTTCTTCTTCTTCTTCTTCTTCTTCTTCTTCTTCTTCTTCTTTTCTTCCTTTTTTAGAGAGAGAGAGCTGGGAAGGGGCAGAAAGAGAGGGAGAGAGAGAATCTCAAGCAGGCTCCATACTCAGTGTGGAGATCATGACCTGAGATCATGACCTGAGCTGAAATCAAGAGCTGGACTGCTTAACCAACTGAGCCACCCAGGCACCTCTAGTTCTTTAAAACTGATTGTCCCTCTTCCTTTCCTACATTCAACCACAATTACAAGTATCCATGCTGCCTTCCTTTTTCACCTGCATTACTGCAATGGTCTTCTAAGTGTTCAATTTATGCATGCTTGGAACTCTACTCATACTTAATATATTTAAATGTTATTTTTCAAATTTAAAACTTGATCACATCACCCTCCTTCCTTGAAAATGTTAATGTCTTGCTCTTATCCTTAAAAAGAAGCCAGTGTTCCCTAAAATGGCTTATGAAGTTATGCACAATCTAGCCTCTAGATATGAAATGTAGCAAATTTGTGCAAAGGTGCCTCTTCTGGGAGGTATTCTTCTCTGGGACTTTTTTTTTTTTTTAAAGACTTTATTTATTTATTTGAGAGAGAGAGAGAGAGAGAGCATGAGGGGGGGAGGGTCAGAGGGAGTAGAAGATTCCCTGCTGAGCAGGGAGCCTGATGTGGGACTCCATCTCGGGACTGGATCCTGGGACTCCAGGATCATGACCTGAGCCGAAGGCAGTCACTTAACCAACTGAGCCACCCAGGCTTCCCTAGGAATTTTTAACTATGGTTCAAGGTAAAATATTTCATTTGTTTGTTCCTATTCACTGATAACACTTTATTGAATATCATCGGATGCAGGGAAACCTCTTCCATTAATGTCTTTATGCATGGAGCTCTGTAGGTTCAACTCACTCCCTAACAACTGAAAATCCTAGATCCTCAAGTATATATACAGTTGCAATTTCCTTATAATTATCACGGATTTGACATATTTATAGTTTCAGCTTTGAGTACCCTTTTTATTTTTGGCACTTGGAAATTTTATAGCATTCTTCTTCCAGAAATCTGCTATATATTTAAAAATATTTAGTAATATTTTATATGGCATTGGTATGATATGTTTCCTTTTGTTTTATCAGTTAGAAGTTCATTGGTAGATTCTGGCATGGAAAGTTCTCATCCTTCTGGGTAAATCCTACTTGGACATCATTTACTTAACATACTTTTGAATTTTGTTTTGAAATACTTCATTTAGTATATTTCACCTAAATTGATAGGTGTGGTTAACCTATTATTTTATTTAGTTTTTCTTATATATTTTTGGAATAAACATTTTGTTTGCCTTGTAGAATTAGCTAGCTAGCTTCCTCTCCACCATTGGCATACTCCAGAATAATTTATGTGAGTTTGACCATCTGTTTCTTGAGATATAGAGGAGTTTGTGTAAGTGGGGATATCTCTTTCTTGAACTTTTGATAAAGACATCTGGGCTGTCACATTTTGTTCATGTGGATTTTTGGCTACTCTTTCAATATCTTCTGAGTTTATTATCTGTTAATGTTACTTCCACTTTTTAGACACGATGAAGTGATAGGGACTGGGTTTATTTTCCAGCCTGTAACTAACTACCTACAACTGAACAAAATATATGAAGCAATGCTTTTCAGATATTGAACATCAGGCAATAAAAGACAACAATCCTGAGAAATGGGAAATAAATGAGGAAACCTTATAATTGTCACAATTTACTGTCTGAGAGCATTTCCTGAGCCTAGGGCATGCAGGTGGAACTCAAGTCAAGCCAGATGGTCAATCTGATTTAAGGAGACAGAGTTGGGAGGCCAGGGAGACAAGGGCAGCTGGAGTTCACAGGGTTGAGTATTGGAGAGAGTTACAGAAGGAGGTGACAGCACTATAGATTGTATAGATAGTAAAGGGACAATTAAAAAATATTATGAATAGTTTAATGCCAATCAATGAACTTAAGAGGTACTTCCAGTTATAAAATAAGTAAGACATGGAGATGCAATGTACATCACAGGGAATATAGTTAATAATACTGTAACAACTTCATATAGTGACAGATGGTAGTTAGATTTCTCGTGGTGATCACTTCATAATGTATACAAATGTTGAATCATTATGTTGTATGTCAACTACACTTCAATAAAATACCATTTAAAAATAAATTAATTAACTTAGATAAGCAAGTTAATAAACATAGACGGGCAAATTCCTTGAAAGACAAGCTACTATCTTCACAGAAGAATAGATAACATGATTGGCCCTATACCTGTTAAAGAAATTTAATTTGTAGTTAAAAAATATCCTGTAATGAATACTCCAGCCCCATACGGCTTGACTGGTGAATTCTACAAAACTTTAAGGAAGAACTGTCAAGTGTATGCAAATGCTTCTGAAAAACTGAAGAGGAAAGAATATTTTCCCACTTATCCCATGAATTCGGGTCAAGAATTATACTTTATCTTTCTTTGCTGATTTAAAATGCATGTTGGGATTTCTCAGTATCTTTATAGTGATAATTACCACCATGGAATTTCAGTAGCACTATTCTGGTTACAGCTGTGTTTTTTGTTTGTTTGTTTATTTTTTATGATATGATGTTAGGATTTTATTTTAACTAGACCAAATGGCTCTTTCATTTGAGAATTTGTAGTGGAGAATTACATCTTGGTGGATCTGAATTTGAAATTTCTTTTATTGTCCAAAGTGTTTTGAATTTGTAAAGCCTTTTAAATACACTTAAGTATTTTTATTATTTGTGAAAACTGAGATTAAACCCTATACATTATATGATTGTATGATCTTTGTTTCTCATAAGCTTCTTACCTTCTTGTAATACTGAAATATTTAAAATAAATATAAAATAAAGTAATATTCTCCCAAATTGTTGGCTTACAAAATGCTGTCATCTGCATTATAATTATAATATTAAAATCGAGTAATTTCTTCCTGATAATTTAGGAAGAAAATAACTACATCGATTGTTCTCTAAAAAACAAATGTAAAAATATCAGTACTTGTAGAAATCTCTTTTGGATAATTCTAAGACATAAATATAATAGGGAGAGTGAGAAAATAGACAAAGACATACCAATACATATTAGGAAAATACTACTTAGGAGTTCAGATTTACCATTCTAGTACAAAATACCAAAGCTCTATAATGATTCAGTTTGATGTCATGCTTCTTTCACAAATTCTCAAATACAGTAATTTGTATGTAACATGAGATATTTTTGAGGTATAAGTGACAAATATAATTGTAGATATTAAAGGGTAAAATGTGATACTTTAATATATGTATATATTGTGAAAAGATTCCCCTACTGAGTAAATTACGTATCTCTCTCTCACATATTTATTTTGGGGGGGAGGGTGAGAACATTGAAGTTCTAACCTCTTTGCAAATTTCAATTATACAATATAGTCTTATCAACCACTGTCACCATGTTATACATTGGCTGCTCAGAACTTATTCATTGTATAGTTAGTTACCTGAGAGTTTGTACCTGTTTACCAGTGTCTCCCTATTTACCTTACCCTCAGCCCCTGGCAACCACTTTTCTACTGTCTCTGTGAATTTGTTTTTTTGTTTGCTTTCTTGGTTTGTCTGTTTATGTTTTTAGATTCCACATACAAACGATAGCATCTAATATAATGGCAAGATTTCCTCCTTTCTCATGGCTGAATGCTCTTCCATTGTATGTATATACCACATCTTTTTTATCCAATCATCCATTGATGGACACTTAGATTGTTTTCATACCTTGGCCATTGTGAATAATACTGCAATGAACATAGGAGTATAGATAACTCTTTAAGATAACGATTTCATTTCTTTTGATACATACCCAAAACTGTGATTGCTGGATAATATGGTAGTTCTATTTTCAATTTCTTGAGACATCTCCATAATTGTTTTCTATAGGGATGGCACCAGTTTATATTCCCACCAACAGTGTACAAAAGTTCCCTTATCTCTATAACCTTGTCAGCATTGATCCACTGTTTTGGTTTTTTTTTTTTGATAAGTCAAACTAACAGTTATGAAGTGAAATCTCATTGTGGTTTTGATTTGCATTTCTCTGATGATTAGTGATGTTAAGCATTCTTTCATGTACCTGTTGGCCATTTGTAGGTCTTCTTTGGAAAAATGTCTATTCAGGTATTTTGTCCATTATTTATTTATTTAGCTAGTTAGTTATTGAGTTGTATGTGTTCTTTGTTTCTTATGTATTTTGTATATTAATGCCTTACTGGATATGTGGTTTGCAAATATTTTCTCCCATTCCACAAGTTGCCTTTTAATTTTGTTGATGGTTTCCTTTGCTGTGCAGAAGATTTTCAGTTTGATGTAGTCCCACTTATTTATTTTTGCTTTTGTTTCCTTAGTTGTTGATGTCAAATCCAAAACACCATTGCTGAGATCGATGTCAAGAAGCTTATCTGCTATGTTTCCTTCTAGGAGTTTTACAGTTTCAGGTCTTATGTTCAAATCTTAAATCCATTTTGAGTTGAATTTTGTGTATGGTGTAAGACAGCGATCCACTTTCAGTCTTTTGTATGTGGCTGTCCAGTTTTGCAAACACAATTTATTGAAGAGATTATCCCTTCTCCATTGTATATTTATGGTTCCTTTGTCATAAATTAATTGGCCATGTAGGACATGACATATAACATGAGAATTTAAACATTGTACTGGTATTTTATTCTTGATTTGAATTAAGTTAATATAGATAAGTCATATCTGAAATGTGAACAAATGATATAACTGATAGAAAGTTTAGGAGTGGTTACTGGGTGGAAATATTTTAAAATTCTTTTTAGCATAAAGTTTAGTATGCTTTCAAATAATAGACTTTGAGGCCTAATGTCCTAGTTTCTCCAGTGTCGAGGTGAGCCAAGATTTGAGGAAACTTGCTTGTCATTAGAGAAATGAAGTAATGAAACTAGTGGGCTTTTTTTCCCTAGAACATATCTTCTTTCCAGTAGATGGTTCTTTTGATGTATAAGCAATATAGTTAGGATCAAATAACAACAATTATAACAATTAATCTAATTTTTAAGAGAAGCTAGAACCACATTTCAATGATTCTTTATGTATATAAATTAAATCATAAATCAAATACAAATTAAATTATAAATCAAATTAATATTAACATTAATTTAATGATAACAATTAATATATAAATATATAATATATATTTTAAAATTATTTCTTTCACCCATTAAGATATAATTTAAAGCAAAAATTTGGAGTTTAAAAGCTACTTAACCTTTAAAAAATGTAACAAAGTTTTAAAAATTAAAAAAATCTGCTCTCAAAGGAAATTTTATGTTTTTAAGTATCATTGCTAATGCTTAGTTTTTGGTTAAAATATTTATTCAGATTCCCGATGTGAATTTTTAAGAGGTAAACTAGAAAAAGAAACAGAAACAGAATGTTATTTAGAATAGAAAAAACACACTATTTCAAATACTTAAATACTTTTAAAATCCCAAGTGGATTTTCTTTTCAAGAAAAGTAGAAATAAATTGCTGTGCTAAAATTACTTATAGTTTAAGTCTTCCGATCTATCAGAAAAAAATTTTTTATTGTAATTCAGGTAAGTATATTTTTGATAAAAAATAGCAAATCTCTAAATAAAATTCACATATAAATGGATAAACACTATTTAAAATTAATGGTGATCTGTATAAATAAATTATAAAGCACTTCTTTGAAAAAAAAATACAGCTTATAAAACATCCAAAATATTTGACTATCATGATGCCATGTGATGAGTCAAACCAGACAAATTAAAACCTCGTGTCATAAAATTGTTTTTAAAATTGCCAATCGCCAGAAATTCAAAAGTGCTCTGCTTTATATTATTAAGTATATGTCAGACAGGACAAGACTACAACCAATCATCCATCCAGAAAATCAATCAATACTTTGAGTTCTGTTTCAAGTTTTCCCAGTTCTATCATCTATATTAAATTCCACAAAATTTCTAATAAATATGGGTTGTACATGTAATTTAACTTATAAATTGAATATTTTATGGGTTTTGCTGGTTTTACATTTATATTATAGTTTAAATTTTTTTAAATGCTGTTTTAATTGATGGGATATTTGTTAACATTCTTCTCTACTAAGTTTATCCATACCATTTTTCTGATTAAAATCTTTTGTACCCGTAATTTGTAAACAATCTCCTACAAATTGGCAAGTAGTTTAAATGACCTACACTCTTCTCACTATGCAGTAGGCATCTTTCACAATGATAACACTTCATTATCTCCTGAATAAGATTTTCCACCTTACCTGAAAGTAAGGGTATTTGTATGGAAAAGAAGTGCTTAATTTCAAATTTTCATAAATGGAGAATAAGCAAAAAAGCATCCTATTTACCCATTGCACATATTATAAATAGTGTTATTTTATCAGTCTTACTTGTATAAATCAGTTGTAAATGTCAAAATTTAGAATTATCACTGAAAAGTATTTTTTATGTGTATAAGTTTTTTGGATAGAATGTTTTTGAGTATTCTTTCCTATTGGAATTACTTAGCCTCCATTTTTATTACTCAAAATATTTTTTGTCTGTATTTTTTTAAAAATTAAGTCCAAAGCAGTGTGTCAGTGGAAAGTGGGCAATTCCAGCTAGATGATGACAGTTCCCTGAAGAGGTCATTTTGTATGTCAAACAGATCAATACAGATTAATTATATTTTGAAAACTGAGATAAATAAAACAACAGATTAACAAATGTTGGTGCAACAGTTTTGAAAGTGAGAAAGTTTCTTTCAATGACTGAGTCAGAAGATTTCATTAACAAAATGCACATTTAATTGTGTATTTTGAGCAATATTGTACCCAAAATGGAAAAATAGTAAAACTCATTACTAGTCTGCAGATGTTTTGTGTAATTTTTAAACTGTGCACAAAAATTGATGGTGCTTCTTTGTCTATAAGCCATCTGGTCATATTTTATTAAGACATCTGTCTGTTCTTTGTATAAAAATATAATGAAATCAGAATAGATTTAACTTAAATGCAAGCTGTGGAAATTGAGATTGTAGTTATTCAAAGAAAAACAATAAAACAAAATATGTACTTTTTCTCTGTTGGTAGTGTACCAAAAAGTTGATTAAAAAATTTCAGAAACAGCACAAGGAAATATATATTTTCTACCTGGGCTATATTTCTTCTTTTTCTTCACCAAATCTTTTCTCACTCTGATCCCATATTACTCTGCCTCTGCAGAACCAAATGTACTGAATCTTTCTATTTTAAAATTGTAATATAACAAAGCTGGTTGGCAACTCCTAAAATCTTGAGTGATCTAGCTGAAGTGAAAAACTTTGTAATTATAGAGGTTTATTGAGGAAAAGCATTAATTATATGCTGCAAGAAAAAAAGAGCATTTATCTGGTAGATCTCTTCTCCCACTAGTCTGTTTCTCAGCTCAGATCTAGGATATGGATCCTCCTATTTCCCAGAAGGCACTTGATGCTGAAGCCCAAGGCTGGTGTAACTCCTGGTCTGTTCCCTGATGCTTTTGATGGTAACTTTTCCCAGTCTGACCTATGGTCTTGTTATAAACTGAATGTGGTGTTCTCTCAAAATTCAAATGTTAAAACATGCCCCCTCCCCCACCGGCCCCGCAACATGATGGTATTAGGAAGTGGGGCCTTTGGGAGATAATTAGGATTAGATAGGTTATGAAGGTGGTGAATAAGATTAGTGCTTTTTATGAGTCACAAGTGAGCTTGCTTCCTTTCTCTGTTCTCCATCATGTGAAGAGGGAATTAGAAGTCTGCAACCCAAAAGAGAGTTCTCACCAGAACCTGACATGCTGGTACCCTGATCTCACACTTCCAGCCTCCAAATTGTAAGAAATAAATTTGTTATTGATAAGCCACCCAGTCTGTGGTATTTTGTTATAGTAGCCCTAACTTTATTGGTACCAAGAGTGGGATGGTGCTGTAACAAATACCTAAAAATGTGGAAGTATCTTTGGAACTGGGTAATGGGCAGGGTTTTGAGGTGCATGCTAGAAATAGGGATGTTAAGGGTGATTATGGTGAGGACTCAGAAGGAAAAGAGGAGAGCTGTAGAGAAAGTCTCAATCTTTTTAGACAATACATAAGTAATCATGAATAGAATGTTGGTAGAAACATAGAAACATAAAGGCCATTTGATAAAGTCCTTGATAGAATGACTTGTGTATGTGAGTATGATCAAAGGCAGTTTAGAAGTCTTTGGCAAATGATGAAAATAGACAGAGACTTGATAGAAAAATATAAGGAACAAATAAAATTCCAAAGGCACACAGCAAAGGATATATCAATAGAGTAATCAGTGATTGAAGGCAAAAAGCCTGTGCCATGACAGGCAGGAAATATCTCTGTGGTGTATACCTTCAGGGCATCTCAATTTAATTCTACTACTTGATTTGTCCTCTGGAAGGAGGCCAGGCAGTGGCCAGATGAGTCCAAGAATAACTCCTTCCACAACATCTCAGGAAGTTACCTTCAGAAACCTGTGCGGTTCTATTATTAAGTCTCTGTGGCTGAGGGTTGTGGGTAAGGAAACAGGGAGCTTACATGTTTGTTTTCTATTATTGGCTGACGCATTCCAAGCGGAAGTCCAAAGCTTTGAGAGCTTCTGATTTAGGTTTATCCTCAGTCAAGGGAGGAAAATATAAATGAAGATAGGTACAGAAAAGTGATATATATTTTTGAGAGAATTAATCGTGGAAATAATTTATAATCGTTTCCATCAGCGGTCGTAACAAAGAATATTGACTCTTCATCAGTGGTCCAGTGGGTAGGGGGACTAGATCAATAGTATTAATTTTCATTTAACCAGACCTTGATATAAAAATCTCTGAGCACATATGGAGAAATCATTATCTTACTTTTAGGTTAGAGAATTAAGATGGGAAATGATTGATAAATTCAGATGATGTATCTAAACCCATTCCAAGTAAATGGGATTTAGAGTAGGGGTTAATCTCCTCCATTAGGAAACTGAACTGAAGTCAGGAAACCAAGCCCACCTGTATCACCAGGGCACATGACTGTGGAGTTAGGAAGAAAGAGTGGCCAAGTGCTCAAGGGCTATTGGATAGATTTAAAGGAATAAATTTCATTCTAGAACCCACTTAGTAATTCATGACATAGTTACAGGCTTAGCCAGGACCAGTTCAAACTTTGGATACAGTGATCCTACAAATATAAGGTCTGACAACCAGAAAGAACTAGAGGAAGAAGACTTGACAGCTGACATTCTTCATCTTATATTAAAAACTTCAACAAATTTTCAATCCACTTATAGTAGCTTCAAATACAGTTTGAAAATGAGAAATATTCTGATGTTCCCAGAATATCATAATAACACATATAAATATTTACTGTATCACCTTGAGCTTTTTTTATTGCTTAAACATAGTATTTGACCAAGCGAAATAAGTGCCTGAAGCATTTATGATTTAATTTAGTAAGAAGTTACAAATACTGAATATCTTAATCCAACTCAGAATCACTTGTAGTTTTAATATTTAAGTTAGATTTGAAAATCACCAATTCTTTTTAAAACATTTTCCTTAATTTTTTTCCCTATGGATTATTTTCTTCTATGGCTACTAAAACCTGTTCTGCATGGAGCACTGGGTGTTATACACAAACAATGAATCATGGAACACTACATCAAAAACTAATGATGTAATGTATGGTGATTAACATAACAATAAAAAATTAAAAAAATAAAACCTGATTTGCACAGAGCTCTCATACTGAATGATCTCCGAACAAAGACTGAAAGTCATTGCCATCCTATGCAATGGTGGGCACTAAAGGTTGCGTGAATACAGAAGTAGCCTTGCTCAATTCCTTTATTTAATAAATGCCTTCTTAGTATCTTCTATGTGTCAGAGACCATGTACCATGCCAGAAATATAAATAAGAAACAATAATATAATCTAGTGAAAGAGCTTGGTAAATATACAAGCCAATCTGTGAGTATAATAAGTACTAAATGAAGCAAACACAGGGTGCATTAGGAGCTTTCTTCGGACTCCCTCCTCCATTTCCTGACTGGATCAGATATCTC
Organism: Mirounga leonina; assembly: GCF_011800145.1. Taxonomy (NCBI): domain Eukaryota; kingdom Metazoa; phylum Chordata; class Mammalia; order Carnivora; family Phocidae; genus Mirounga; species Mirounga leonina. The sequence continues at coordinate 25,020,190 of NW_023270807.1, read as the reverse complement.
AAGTTGGAAGGGGGTGAGTTCTGAAAGGTTTTCTCAAATATACGTCTAAGCCAAAAGCTGAAACAAAGCAGGATTTGGCAGGTAAGGGAGAGGCAGTGGACTGAAAGATCATCTCAAGGGTAAGTAATAGCATAAACTAATTCCTATTAACATTAAAGAGCCTGGTCTATTTAGGAATTGATGCATATTTCAGTAATATTGAAAGATAGTGTAAGGAGAGAGGCATAGAGTATCAGGTAGAGAGATGAGTTCTTAGTAAATAAGCAGATGCTTAAGTATATTTTCAAACTGGACTATAACATAGCAGTATAGTTGGAGCTTCCTCATTCATCTTAGTAAGTAGAGCTTGGAAGAGTTCTGCTGCCTGCTCAAACCTAATCTGTAACCTATGTGACCCATCTGCTTGAAGATTTCTGCTAATATTCTGATTTCTACTCTTCTGATCCTTGGGGGCTGAGGCTTTTACTCACTTCTATGTGGCTTGTTCCCCTCACTTTTATGGCCCTCTCCCCTGGTTTTCACATTTCTCTAAACTTGGTTGGCATATTAGGGTTCTCCAGAGAAACAACACCAATAAGATATATGTAAAAGAAATGTATTGTGAGGAATTAGCTTATGTCAATATGGAGGCTGAGAAGTTCTATAATCCACTGTCTGCAAGCAGGAGGCCAGGGGTGTGGTTCTCATTCTTACCTAAAGGCCTGAGAACAAGGAAGCCACTGATGTAGGTTCCAGTCTAGTCCAAAAGCCTCAGTCAAATGCTCGTCTTCCAGAAATACCTTCACAGGTCCACTTAGAAATAATTTTTACCAGCCATCTGGGAATCCCTTAGTTCAGTCAAGTTGATGCATAAAATGAACCATCACAGTTGGATGTTGTTTCTTAATGCTTTCCAGCTTTTCCTCTCCTAGACCTCTCTGATCATTAGTTTACCTGCTCAAGACCATCTTGGACATAGTTAACAATCAGACTTAGACTACAGTAGCCATTCCCATATCTGTTCTGAAGAATATTAATTCTTATGAAAAATAAGAGTTCCATGATCAAATGTCAGGACAATGCTGTGAAGGGACAGCTCTTCTATGGGGCCCTGCTGAATTTGCACGTACCTACATAAACCACAGATGCCTGAACCATGGTTATTCTGAACATTGGCAGAATGCCATGTGGATTCTTCATGAGGCGTTGGGACACTTAATAAAGAGCTACTACAAGGTCATCTCCCATTTGCTTGCTTATGTTCCCTGAGGGGTTATCAAGAGAGAGTTTCTTATCACCTCCTAGGTTCTAATGAGGTATGGGGCCCTCTTGCCTTAAAGTTGCAGAACATAAAACCACTTAGCTTCAGTCTAGAATTTGCTCCTCAGCAATGGAGTCCATCAAAACTCACTATAGTTATCTGGCCCTTTTATTTCAAATTCTTTTTGCTGTGGTACCTTTGGCTAATCTTCCTTTCACTATGTAAATAATAAACTGAGTCTAAAAGTTTCTTGTCATATCTTTACCAGTCAGATCAGTCAGATGATTTTGCTTTGTCTTGTCTTGTGTGTGTACTGACCTACATCAGCCAATGTGTACCTCTTGGAAACTCATAAGGTAGGATCTTCAAGGATCTGATCAGTCTAGTAGTAAAGGCATCTATTTAAATTTGTTCAATTCAGTATTTCCTAATTTATTTAAACACAAAACTTTGTTTCTCTCACAAAATCCCTTCTAAACTACATGGAACACATTCTTAGAATCAATGGACAAAATAGTGCTTTGGAGTTAGTGTTATTCCTTCTTTTGAGATATTTCTAAATTCCATTTATGATTCTTTTAAAAATTGATATTTTCCCTTTTATGGTCTACAGACTCTTTTCACATTCAGAAAGAAAAGCTCTAATTCTCTAAAATAAATATCTACTTCAAAAAAAAGATTTACTTATTTCAGAGAGAGAGAGAGAGAGATCACATGGTGGGGGGGGCTGAGGTAGAGGGAAAGACTCAAGCAGACTCCATGCTGAGCACACAGCCCGATGCGAGGCTCCATCTCACCACCTGAGATCAGACCTGAGCTGAACCAAGAGTCAGATGCTTAACCAACTGCGCGTTCCTGTTCCAGGAACCCCTAAAGTAAATATCTGCCTTTAATTCATTTTCTTCAGAATTTCTGTAAACTCAACAAAATGATATTCTATGGAATAAAATGGCACAGGATTTTCCGTGCACATTCCTAGTTTCAGATTCACAAGGCAAACTTGATCTTGGATGGTGACTGGTCATTGAACTTGAGGCACTTGCTATTTCTACACAAACTAGTTTTCTTTAGCAATAGCCTCACCAAAGGGTGCTCTGTGCTGTTGAAAATGTTAGGTTAGCTGAGAGAGGGTGAGACTGTTGCAATTATATGGGCATATCCTATTCTTCCAAACTTCTAAATTTTGTCCAATAGTACATGGTTAAAAACAGTCCATTTAATCTATACATTTAAAAGCCAAATTATCTTCTTCTTCTTCTTCTTTTAAGATTTATTTATTCATTTGAGACACAGAGATACAGAGAGAGAGAGAGCATGAGCAAGGAGAGAGGCAGAGGGAGAAGGAGAAGCAGGCTCCCCGCTGAGCCAGGAGCCCGATGTGGGGCTCGATCCCAGGACCCTGGGATCATGACCTGAGCCAAAGGCAGATGCTTAACCATCTGAGCCACCCAGACACCCCTAAATTATCTTCTTTTTTTGACTAATAAGTGATCAACTGCTTTTGAGCAATTCAAGGGATAATTTTGAATGGTAAATGATGCCATGAATAGTGATGGTTAAAGAAAAAGTGTATCTGGAAATATTTCCATTAATTAATCTATAAATTTAAAAAAGTCAACTTTCAAAAGGTACTCTTCAGAATCTAGAAAATGATATGAGGAATATTGACTACTTAATCTTAAAATCGTAGGTTTATATTTTATTTTTAGATGAAGAATAAAAAGTAATAGAAATGAAGCGATATTTCAATAGTTGATGTAATTAGTGAGTGGGTCTCACAAAAGCACATTGACATTTTACTCACTGACCAGATTAGTAAGGACTTTTGGTTGGCATCTTACTGTTGAGTGAATATTAACAAATATAAGGCTATGAATACAGTAATGGCTTATAATAAAAGCAGAGGCATAGATTTTTAATTAGTTATTAAATGTTTAATTATTTAATCAGCACTTTATGGCTAAACTGATATTCAAGAATAAAAGCCTTGGGCTGTTAAAAATGGATATTATGAAGCTATATATATATCCTTAATTTAGAGAACTCAAAGTTCTTAATAGTTAATCAAATTTGATTTCATAATATGAAGTTTATAAATACTTAGTAGGTACTTCATAAAATATTTGCTAAATGAGTGGATGATTTTAATATTGGTAGTCAATTCTAATAGGTGCTATTGAGTGGAAAAAATCTTTTAATAATTTAAGAATTTATAATATTTCTGACTACTAGATCTTTCCTTCCCCCCTCCCTCTTGCACACACCTGCCTACAACACAAACACATTTCAAACACAAATAAATAAACTGTTGCACCTAAACAAATTTAAAGGATGCTTTAATGAGATATACAGTTAATTGAAAACTGTCTATTCACCTGATCCCATTCCTAAAGAGATGATGGTCACTGGATTCTCCTTAAGTTTGGAAGATACAGCAGAACAGAGAGGGAAATGACAAAGATGTGGTCTTAGGACATCATAGAGAAGCAAACAAATGGTATATAAGGGAGGCAAAGCAAATTACATTGACATGAATGAAAAGCTTTTGTTTTTGTGGTGTTGTAAAAGAAGTTGGTGACATGAGGGTAGCTTAATATAGTTTAAAATAAATTTTAAGACTTATTTTACTATAAGGAAAGAGAAAAAATCTCCCAAAAAAGAAATGAACAGTGTGCAAATACCCTGAAAAAGGAATTGGGGATTATGAGTTGTTGACTACTTTTGCCTAGCCGTGTCTGACATAATGAATGCTCAGTAGTGATGACCTGAGTCAGACTAGTAGCTTCCTAGAAGAGCACCACATAGTGGCTACAAACAGAGGTTCAGGAGCCTGGCTGCCTGGGTTCAGATTTGGATTCAACCACTTACCAACTATGTGACCTTGGGCAATTTTCCCATTTAAGAAAAAGAAATGATAATATTGTCAAGATTAAATGAATGAATATATGTAAAATGCATAAGCTATGCTGGCATATTAAGTGCTATATTAAGTTTAATGTCATTTTCTTTTAAGTTAAGGACAGTTTCTATAAAACACTAGGAACTTGGCAAAGAAAGAAACAAATTGATCTATTTTCTTTTTCTTGGAGTATTTGATTCAATGCTGATTAAAATTGTACATATTGGTAATTTTCCTCTTCAAATAGAAGATGGATTGGAAAGATATGGTATATATACACAATGGAATATTACTCAGCCATAAAAAGAATGAAATCTTGCCATTTGCAACAATGTAAATATAGCTAGAGAATATTATGCTAAGTGAAATAAGTCAGAGAAAGACAGATACCATATGATTTCACATATATGGGGAATTTAAGTAATAAAACAGATGAACATAGAGGGGGAGAAAAAGACAGAACCAAACCAGGAAACAGACTCTTCACAATAGAGAACAAACTGAGGGTTCTTGGAGGGGAGGTGGGTTGGGGATGGGCTAGATGGGTGATGGGTATTGAGGACTGCACTTGTTGTGATAAGCACTAGGTGTGCTATATAAGTGAGGAATCACTAAATTCTCACCTGAAACTAATATTACACTGTAGGTTAACTAACTGGAATTTAAATATAAACTTGAAAAAAATGTAAGAACCAAGAAATTCTTAGATTCTTTCATTTGACAGATACAAAAACAAAGGCTCAATGAAAGTAATCAATATTTCAAGGAAACACAGCCACGGATCTGGAATAGTTCCAGATCTCAGTGCCTTTTTCACTATGGCATGCTGCCATTCAACCACAAATCCTTTTTCTTGACAGTCCCTTTAGAGAACAATAGAATTTGTAAATATCATTTGCTTTAGGCCGTGTAAATCCTACTTTCTAACTTTTTAAAATAAAAATTTTGTTAGCTATTTAAAGTTACAATTGTGCCTTATGTATTTCAAGCAAGATAGAAAAGTACAAAAAAATCTTCCTACAGTGAACACACACCGGACACTCCAAAATAATAATCATTAATATGTTGCAGAAAAATAATCAGACCAGCAAGAAACCAAGTGACACTCGGAGAAGTAGGAGAACTTGCGTTTATTTTATACTGGTGGACCCAGACGAGCTTGTCCTTGAAATTCTGGGCCCTGGGTAGCGGGGTTACAGAGCTTTTATAGGGCAGTGCAGGGGGTCAGGTTCCAAGGGCTGTGCTGACTACTGGTAGGTGGGTTTAAATTGGGGGGGGGTTGCTTTAGGCTGGAACATCGGTTAGGGCAGCCGATAGGGCAGTGCAAGAAGCTTATGGCGGGAAGCCCATCTACAGAAGCAGAAATGGCTGGTTATCTCTTGCTCCCAGCTGGGTTTCTGGTTATCTCTTGCTCCCAGCTGGGTTTCTGGTTATCTCTTGCTATTGCCAGTAACTTTCCATCTTCTGGTGCCTGCTGGCCTGGGCCTGCTCTGGGTAATTTTCCTCTTCAAATAGAGGATGAATAACCTTCTATACATCTTTCTAAAGATAAGTAGAGATACAAAGCCAAAAAGTAAGATACATAGAAATTGTTTTATGAAACTACTGTAATATTTCTAGGTATTGGTTTATAGTTAGTATATATTTTAGAATTAAATTATTAAGTATATTTAAATTTCATTTGAATTTCACTTGAAATATCAACAAATTTGAAACTAAAGGAATTGTTGAATTATAGCTAGCTTCTCAATACTCAAGTTATTAATTTTGATTCATATTTTTGTTAATGGATTTCATTATTGCAGTATTGAGAGTTCTTGGTTTACAAACAATAGAAACTGACTGGAAAACATAAGGAGAGAATGGATTTATTTTAATGATATTGAGTATCTCAAATAATTTACAGGATTGTTAGAGAAGTAGACTCAGGCAGGGATCAAGGAAGGCAAGGCATGGACAAGATGCTGCCATATTACCAGTATCCTCAGTATTGAACCATTTGACAGTTGGATACTTGACACTGCTTTGATCATTGAAATGGTTTGATACACATTGTAAGGATGATGGACTTTGCTGCTTTTACATATTTTTTCCAGGCTTTTGGAAATTTATCACCTTACAAAGCCACTTTTTCTTTGACCCTGGAGTCCATGAAAATATCTAAATATCCTTAAACTGGAGACTACATTCACTATTGAATAGGATTATCTTAGCCACAGGCCAACTGTCAGGGTATTGGGAAAGGGAATGACTAATATCATGTATATATATCTTTTATTTGTAGAGGAGACCCAGTACAGATCTCACCTATCTGGGATTCCTTCAAAATAGGTGGTGGATTCAAAACCTAAACATCCAAATTGACAATTATCCATTAAATATAGTTGCTTTTTTTTTTTTTAAAGATTTTTATTTATTTATTTGACAGAGAGAGAGAGACAGCGAGAGAGGGAACACAAGCAGGGGCAGTGGGAGAGGGAGAAGCAGGCTTCCCACGGAGCAGAGAGCCCGATGCGGGGCTCGATCCCAGGACCCTGGGATCATGACTTGAGCCGAAGGCAGCCACTCAACCGACTGAGCCACCCAGGCGCCCCTATAGTTGCTTTTTTTAAGCATTCAAAAGTTCCATTTTCTGAGTTCATTTTTGCTTGAGGGAATTACTGTTTGTTATCCTATACTCCCAAGTGCATTTTGAATTGGCTATTTGTAAAAGTCTTGATTTATACTTGCCCTTCAGATTTTGAAGATATTGTCCATTACTATCTGTCATCAAGCATGATACTAGTTCTTTCATCACAGTTTCTCTATTCAAGGTGACTTGTCTCTTTTCTTAAGTATTTTTTTGTTTATTCTTGAAAGTCAGTAACAGAATAAGAAAATACACGACAATAAACATTATTTGTCTCAGAACTTAGTATACCCTTACAGTGTGCAGATATCATTTTTTTCCCTTTAATTTGTGTAAATATTCTCCACTGGAGGTGTGTGTAATCTTTGTTGAGAAGCCTTGGGTTTTTTTCTGGAATTTTGTGAAATGTTCCATACCAGGGTTCAATATACCAAATTGGAAATAACCTTAGACTCATTCAGGATACTTTCCATATTGATTTATTCACAATCCCTGTCAAAATCCTAATGGCACTTTTTGTAGAAATAAAAAAAATTCTAAAATTCATATGGAGCCACAGAGGATCTCAAATAGCCAAAACAATCTTAAGAAAGAAGAACAAAGCTAGAGACATCACACTTCCTGATAAAATATTTTGAATATATTAGCAAATTACAGCAATTAAGCCAATATTATACCTTCATAAAGACAGACATAAACTAATGAAACAGAATAAAAAGCCTGGAAATAAACCCATGTATATACAGTCAACTGATCTTCAACTAGTGTGTTAAGAATATACAACGGGGGGCGCCTGGGTGGCTCAGTTGGTTAAGCGACTGTCTTCGGCTCAGGTCATGATCCTGGAGTCCCGGGATCGAGTCCCGCATTGGGCTCCTTGCTCAGCAGGGGGTCTGCTTCTCCCTCTGCCCTCTTCCCTCTCGTGCTCTCTCTCTCTCATTCTCTCTCTCTCAAATAAATAAATAAATAAATCTTTAAAAAAAAAGAATATACAACGGGGAAAGGATAGTCCCTTCAACAAATGGTTCTGGGAAAATTGGGTATCTATATGCAAAGATTAAACTGAGCCCTTATCTTATACCATACACAAAAATCAACTCAAATGGATTAAAGTCTTAAGCATAAGACTTGATATTATAAAACTCCTAGAGGACTACATAGAGGAAATCTTCATGACATTGGTCTTGGATATGACAACAAAGCACAGGCAACAAAAGCAAAAGTAAACAAGTAACTAAAGTGTCTTCACAGCAAAGGAAAGAATCAACAGAGTGAAAAGGCAACCTGTGGAATGGGAGAAAATACTTACAAACTATATATCTGATAAGGAGTTAATATCCAAAATATATAAGAAACCCTTACAACTCAATAACAAAAAACAAATGACCTGATTTAAAAACTGGCAAAAAACTTGAATAGACATTTCTCCAAAGAAGATGTACAAAGGGCCAACAGTTATATGAAAAGATGCTCAACATCACTTAATCATCAGGGAAATTCAAATCTAAACCACAATGAGATATCATTTCACACCTGTTAGGATGGCTATATATACATATATATATATATATATATGTATATGTATATACACACACACTGTATGTATATGTAGACATTATATATGTACGTACATATGTATACATATACATTATATACATATACACATATGTATATAATGCATTAGGGAAGATGTGGAGAAGTTGAAATCCTTGAACACTGTTAGTGGGAATGTGAAATAGTACAGTTGCTATGGAAAACAGTATGGAGATTCCTCAAAAAATTAAAATAGATCTACCACGTGATCTAGCAAGTCCTCTTTTGCTCTTTTGTATTTATCCAAAAGAATTGAAATCAGGATCTTAAAGAGATATTTACACTCCCATGTTCATTGCAGCATTATTCAAAATAGCCCAAATGTGGAATCAACCATCTAGATGTTCATGATAAATGAGTGGATAAAGAAAATGTAGTATATAAGTACAACGGAATATTATTCAGCTTTAAAAAGGGAAGGAAATCCTGATATGTGTGACAACAAGGATGAATGTTGAGAGCATTGAAATAAGCTAGTCATAGGACAAATATTGAATACTCCTGTTACATGAGGTATCTAAAATAATCAAATTCATAGAAGATGAGAATAGATTGGTGGTTACCAGAGGCTGGGGATGGGGGAAATGGAGAGTTGCCATTTAATGGGAATAAAGTTTCAGTTCCAGAGATTCTAGAGGTTCTAGAGATCTGCTGTATAATACTGTACCTAGAGTTAAAAATACTGTATTGTACACTGGAAAATTTGTTGAGGGTAGATCTCACTTTAAGTGTTCTTGTCATAATAAAAAAAGATTCATCATGGAAAACAGTAAGTCATATTAGTTTTTCCTTTCTGTGTACAGTTCTAGAAATTTTGTCAGTTCTAGGTTGAGGTTTATATCTTAATGTTTTCCCACTTGACTTTTCCCATCTTCTCACTCTCTCAATTTTCTTTCTTTTTTTTTTTTTTTTTAGTTTTTGGGGAGGGTGTTGTAGAGAATTGCCAGAATTGTGTCTCTGTCTAGTTAAGAGCCTCTGCTGGCTATGCACAGCAACTTTAATCATCTGTGTCTGAAGATTTCCACTTTGCTTGTAACCTGCAATCTTCCCTTCCTGACTGCCTGCCCTATAGGTTTTGGACTTGTGTAACCATGTCCCACAACTGCATAAACTGATATTCTGTAATATATCTTTATATGTGTCCTACTGGATCTGTTCCTCTGGTTAATTCTGACATTTATAATTACGGTTTCTTTAGAGATTTTATGATAATGTCATAAGATGAACCAAGCTATGTGCCAAAATTTAAGCAAAAGGAAAAATATTGGGACTATAGAATTGTCATTTTAGAAGCAGAATTTTAAAAGCTAAGCTACTTGTTAAATAAAGTAGTAATTTTTTAAACAAATTCCAAAATAATACTATTGTATGGATTTTTAGAGTTACAGGGTTTGAAGGTAGCATCTCAATCACATTATCCACTGATGTGCTCTGTTCATGCTCTGTGAATCCAAGAGTGGAGGGCGGGGCACTTCTGGTACTACTGAGAGGAAGGGGCTGGAAGGTCTGACTTGACTGGGATCTGGGCCTTCTCCCTGCTTCTCCCAGAATCGTTTTTATTTACCTAATTTACCTCTAGGTTTTCTATGTATGATTTCGTTTGTACAAAGGAATTGGTTGGAAAACTACTGGTCTATTTAACACTTTGTGTGTGTGTGTGTGTGTGTGTGTGTGTGTGTGTGTATGAGCAACATAGCCAAGAAAAATTAGGTGACTTGTCCAAACCTCATATCTGGTAGTGCTGGAATTAGCACCCATATCTTCTGATTCCAAACTAAGAGCACAGTTCATTCATTCCCCAGTGCTGCTATAAAGTTTAAGAATAAATTCCTTGATGTCAGGATCCATGTGTTCTTCCTCATATAGATATACACCAGAAATTTTAAATTTAATCCATAGCAGTATGTGGATAACACTGTCTTGTATTGTAGGAAATAAATACTATTAATTTTCAGAAGAGGGAAAACATCAGTTTGGGGTGCAAGGCTTCATGGACAAGATTGAATTTGTATTGAATCTTAAAGTTTTGCTAACATTTTAATATGCAGTGATTAAGAGGCAGGGAATTATGCACAGAGAGTACTATAAAACTATAGTGGAAGAAATCATTCATATTTTCTCTTTAACAAGGCTTAATTTAGTTTCTCCTATGTCCAGGTACTATTCATGGTGGGAAATGCACATTGATGAGTGCAAAAAAGAGAAAAAGCCTTGCCATACGAAGTTCACATTCTAAAGATATAATTGATAAGTATGTTTCCAGATCTTTTGGGTTACTGTGTTGAAACTTAAGGAGCTGAAGGAGTAAAAATAGAAAAACGGGTAGGAGTTAGATTGTAAAGGGTCTGGAATGTTAGGTTGTAATACCTGAAATATTACCCTGACAATGAGGTGAAAACGTGGAGACGAACAGAAGGTGAGTGCAGTCTTATTAAGGAGAAAAGATCAGGGAAAAATGATTAGTAAAGAAAATGGGTCAAGTGGCATATGAGTTTTCTATTGCCGTAACAAACTCCCATAAAATTAGTGGTTTAAATCACCACAAATGTATTATCTTGTAGTTCGGGAAGTCAAGTTTGACATAAGTGTCACTGGGACAAAAATCAAGGTGTTGACAGAGCTGCATTCCTTTTTGGAGGCCCTAGTTTCCAGCCACTAGAGGCCACCCAGGTTCAAGATTATTCCCCACAGGGCATTATCTGTGCCACACATTTGGGCTCTAGGTAATTTCCAAGCAGGTTCCCATGGGTGGCCACACCTCAGTCTCAGAGAAGCCCCCGGGGCTATAATTAAGCATCCAGAAGTGCAGGATTGATGCAAGGTTTGCGTCTGTGTAAAGCTAATAGAAACCTGAGTTGCTATAGCAGTGGCTAGATTAATAGATAAGGCAAGAGGGTTTGATTTTGAAGTGACTCTTAAACATATGCAGTACAGTACATATATTCCACCATTTAGATACATTTATACCCTTCCTTAGGTCCAGTCTATCACCTAGAGTCTCATTTCAGGTTGTAGCCAGCAGCCATATTTACAAATATTTAATTAAGGAAGATTAGCAAAAAAGCTGCAATCCCCATTGCTATGGCTCGTCCTGAGACTAACTGCTTTTTATCATCTGCCTTTTCCACCACTGATGCTGGATATCCCTTACCTTGACATAGCTCTTGAGCCAGTAAGGGTTGCTGTCCTTGTGTGGAGACTCAGATCTTCATCCTTCAATGTTCTGAGCTCTTAGTTGACTCACCTTTGTTTGTGTCATAGTTTCTTTAATAGCCCTCTAAACACTATCTCTGGGCATAGAAGCATCAAGAATCACTCTGATGAAGATCCTGGATACCATAAATACTCCTCCTTTCCCTCATTTTTAGCAGCAACTGTGGGTCCTCATAGAAAGCAGAACTGATTAGCCATCCATTTTAATGATTCCTTTCTTTGCCTGTTGATGCAATCAAGAATCCAGTGTCAGGACAGATTCTGAGAACCAGGACAGAGTTCAGGTAAAATACAGGATTGCAAAGACAAAAAGGAAAATTCAGCATTTGGGATATAGGAATTGATGGTGAGAGGTCCCAATCAGATTTCTTTCCTTTGGTTCTGGACCATAAATTCTAGCTGCTTGGGGCATAGCACTGTGTTGGTGGTTGGTCAAGAATATACACTCATTGGGCGCCTGGGTGGCTCAGTTGGTTAAGCTACTGCCTTCGGCTCAGGTCATGATCCTGGAGTCACAGGATCGAGTCCCGCATCGGGCTCCCAGCTCGGCAGGGAGTCTGCTTCTCCCTCTGGCCCTCCCCCCTCTCATGCTCTCTCTCTCTCACTCTCTCTCTCAAATAAATAAATAAAATCTTTAAAAAAAAAAGAATATACACTCATCTTGGAGGACAGGGCTGGGGTTGTCTCTAAGCTATCACTTTAGCTGACACTTTAACAAAACATTCATTGTTCTATCACATAGGATGCTTCTGGGTGAAACAGTATTAGTAAGACAAATAGACCCTAAGGGCATGCACCTGTTGTTGCAATTCCTTTGTTTTAAAATGAGTCCCTTAATCTGAGGCAATATGGTGGGAGATATCATGACAATAAATTAGGCATCTGTAAACTTTCGGATGTGGATATCAGCAGGGGCATTAGGGGCAGGAAAAACAAACCATAATTAGATTAATTTCTACTACGGATAAATAGCCATCCTATACAGAGTGGAAGGGTTCTGAAATAATCCACATCCGTGAAGTGACTCTGGACTTCTCCAGGAATTCATCATCCAAGGGTTCATCATCAGTTTTTGCCAATGGGGCTTCAGTAGTGGCAATGGCTAGATTCACCTTGGTGAGAAGGAGAACAATTGTTGGGTCTATGACTTGATTCCTATTACTATGTCTTCTCCAACTTTTGATGCATCAACACTGCGATAACAGATGACAAAGGCTGGCTGTCATACAAAGGAGAAGTATTCCTGTCCATCTGGTTGTTCAGTGACTTTTTAATGTGTGATAGATGTTTTCTGATGAGTATTAACATGGTACACAAAGATCTGTATGTTCTCTGTCTACTGTCACAGGTTCATCCCTGTGTCTCTTTCCAAGTATTTCTTGTGATCTGTCTTCATGAAAATGGCCACTTTTTTAGGTAATTAATTTATACCTTCTTAATAAATTCAGGTCCAATCCCAAATGTCCCTTTTCTTCTACAAAGTAGATGCCTTCTGTGACTACTTTTATGGTTTTTGTGGATCATGTTGGTGATGAGGGACCAGAAGGCAAGCTGGAGGACAAAGCACAAGCTGACACCCCACAACACCCACAATGTGTGACATTCCTCAGGCACTCCTGGCTGCCCTAAAGCTAAGGGAAGGAAAAATAAATGGTTAACTTACAGAGATTACAGTCCTGCAAGACATGAGTCTCCCTCAGTTTACAAATGTTTAGTGATTTACAAGAAAAAAGCATTCTTATCAATAACCTAAACTTCTAGAAGGAAATGTAGATAAAATTAAATGTTTATAACCTGGAGCCCATTAACAAATACTTGAGGCAGGCAGAGTATAATGTTCCTCCAGGAAGCTTCCAACTCTCTTGATGTCAATGCCTTACTAGAGGGAAAAACAACCTTAACTTGACAATGAGAAGGCCTCCAGTATTTTGTAGGTCCTCTTTAGCATATGAAAGTTCTTTTGAAAACCTTCCTTTTTCCTTACCCCCAACTCCTAAGTATATAGTCAGCCAACCCTCACAACCCTGGTGCAGCAGCTCTTTCTGCCCACAGGTCCTGTCCCTCTGCTTTAATAAAACCGCCATTTTGCACCAAAGACGTGTCAAAAATTCTTTCTTGGTTGTTAGCTCCGGACCTTACCAACCTCAGCTACATTTCAAAACTACATCATTGGGAAGCTCTAATCATATAATTATTGATGCCTTGTAGTCAAATGCTCAATAACATTCCAGGAAATCTTTGCATTTGGAGAATAGCTTTCTTCTTAAGAAGGTATGGCCTTACTCCGGAATTTCTGGAGTCTGTCCTGTGACTCTGAGGTTTATTTCCAAGGTACACTATGTGCAGTCACCAATATCCACAGAGACCTGCAAAGCACAACAATTCTTTATTAATTGAAAGGGATGACAGATGAAGCAATTTGTCCTTTCCTTAGAATGTATGTCCTGGCATTCTTCAGATCACTGGGCAGCCACAACCGTCACAGATGTTGCTTTACTTTGAATTGCTAGGGAGTTTATCTACAACCTTCTGGCACACATGTATCTTAATGCTTATTCTCTAAGAGCCCTGCAAACTTGAGAGACAGATGGCCCTTTGAGTTCCCTGTTATTCATATCAGTTTAGGTCCCATATCTAACAGCAGTCAACAAATCCTGAGTATTTTCCTCTCTCCAATGCACAATTGCCCAAGAAAATTGTTTTAAGTTTCTTGGGGAAATGATCATAAGAATATTTTCTGTATGTATGCACAAGGGTATTGTATTAATGTTGGCCAAGGGGACCTGGTCTCTCTTTCCATCTGTTTTTGGGTTTGTGAATGACTAATAGCTAGAAACTGAATTAAGTACATCTTGGTGAATTGAGATAGAATAAGTAGAAAATAGTGCTGAAAAATTAGAGAAATAAACTCTACCTCCAGATCAATAAAACAACAAAACTTATAGAACTACGTGTATATTGGGAGTAGATTCAGGATGATCAATAAAGAGGTTTAGCAATGGCTTTGAGCTGTCATTAAAACATGGCACTGAAGAAGACTAATTCTTAGAATACGTGAATGGAAAATGAAAACGAATGGAATTGAAAGGAAAATGAAAACCCAAAGGATGCAATATTTGAATTTACTAGTCTTTTGCTCTTTTTAACTTAAAAAGGCAAAATACTAGCATATCGCAACAAACTGGTCAACACAGAGGACAGTTAATAAAAACAATTAATAGTAATACATTCTTGGCCCCAATCTACTCTTGTGAATTATTATGTTAACAATTTGATGTATATCCTATTTTACCTTTCACTAAATCCATAAAACGTGTGTATGCATTAGATATATCTGTATATATCCACTCACATTTGTTTTGTTTGTAGCAGATTATGATTGGAGGTTGAGACTGTCTTTGCCAATAGTTTATTTAACACAGGTTTACAGAGATATTATAACTTATAACAGTATTTCACAAGCCAATAGCATACAGGATCATGTCTCTCAATAAGGCAATAGAAAATAATATACTCCCAACCAATGTAAGTAAGTTTTGTACTACTGTTTCAGGCAAAGGGGAGATGAAAGAAGGAAAGTCCAAACCTAGTTGAAGTATACCTTCTACTAGTTGGTCCTCGGAAGAGTCGGCTTAGCCGGCCATGCCCTGATGTCCAGCTGCCAGTGCGAATCCAAAGTCTCTTGGCCCTCGCGCTCA
Source organism: Mirounga leonina (assembly GCF_011800145.1). Lineage (NCBI taxonomy): Eukaryota > Metazoa > Chordata > Mammalia > Carnivora > Phocidae > Mirounga > Mirounga leonina. The sequence continues at coordinate 25,004,918 of NW_023270807.1, read as the reverse complement.
GTGCTAGCGGAGCAAAGGCACCCGTGCAGGTGAGCAAGATGATCTTCCAGAGCCGCTGTCGTTTTCCCCACCGCCACGCACGGCTGTCTTGCCACGACCGGAGCTAATGTCACAAGGTCTTTGGAGAGCATTTAGATCAGCAAAGGGTGGCCGTGTCGGCCCTAATACTTCCTGGAAATTCGACAGATTCTTGGTATTTAAAGTTTAAATGTTCATTATGTCTTAGTCATGTGTTCCTATGCCTCCATATGTCGTATTGATAATCACTCAGCAGCACAGCCGTTTTGATAACAACCTCATGACACAGCCTCCCCAACGTAAACAAACAGCGTCCCTAAAGCCATAAGCAAGGGGACTTGACATCATGAGAAAGCGATACACGACAGTCTCCCCTCATTTTTTAACAGAATGAAATCAATATAATGTAACGTATAGTTTACGTATTTTACTAGGTCACTATTTACAGATGTAGTTCATGTTTTGAAAAGAGTTCTATGATAGTCATATCTTGGAATATGATGTACTAAATCTAGGAGATCAGGTTTTTATTTAAAATAAGCTATAGGGGCGTCTGGGTGGCTCAGTTGGTTAAGCGACTGCCTTCGGCTCAGGTCATGATCCTGGAGTCCCTGGATCGAGTCCCACGTCCGGCTCCCTGCTCAGTGGGGGGTCTGCTTCTCCCTCTGACCCTATCCCCTCTCATGCTGTTTCTCTCTCTCTCTCAAATAAATAAATAAATAAAATCTTTAAAATAAGCTATAGCTCCAGTGAACTTCTTTGTACATACATTCAAATACACAGTCTGAAGGACATACTTTTAAAAGTGGATTACAAGGTCAAATGGAATACATAGTTAAAATTTTAATAGGTACTGCTAAATCATTTCCTAAAAAAGGTTATTGTAATTCACACTTCTACCTGGATAATACTACATAATAATTATAATAGTAATAATAAGTAAAACTGATAAAATAATTTTAAATAAATACAATTTTCTATACATCCCCACCAGCTATGTGTACAATCTATCAGTATTTTGATTTAGTTTGGATTGACGTATTAGAAGAAAATATGTTGAAATAGCAAAGCAAATATGACCAGAAAAGTAGACTTTGAATAATTGGGTAGTATGTAACGGGGCTTCCACTAGTCCTTAGGGTAACTTTGGAAAGAAATGTCTTTTCTTTAGGACAGACAGAGCCCCCAGTCAAATTACATGGCTTAGTAGGCAGAGGATAAGCTGGGTTTCAGACAGCGTTCAACCTTTAACATGAGTTTCCTTATGGAGATCACAACCTACACAACCTAAGTAATAGCGCTGGTTGCAAATACTTGGGAGTGAAACCTGACTGAAGAACAATCAGCCTAGAGAGGGGTGCTTAAGTAATTTACTTCTAGGGAAGGGTAATTGGAAAGGAAATGCAGCCTACGTAGTTGACTAGAATAATCATATTTCCAACAACCTGTATAATATTTTATGGTGATGGAGAGAGTATAAGCATAAGCATTTATTTTTCTCATAAAAAGAATTTTTGCCAATTAGAAATTAATGTCTGAAAGTTACTGATAATACAAATATTTTTCATTCAATCCCAAAATTTGTTAATGTTTCAGTTTCAGAGCTAGAAAAAGAGGAGTGTATCTTGTTAACAAACCTGGTATTTCTATATGAAGATAATTTTAAAAGGCAGCAAAAATAGCACATTACTCAACAGAGGTGTCATTTTTATGGGCTAATGTTAGTAAGTAAAAATTTTAAACATCAAAATAAATAGCTGTGGTAATTTGTTGGTTATTCTTTGCATAAAAATTGCTGGGTCTGCATACTCTCAAAGTATTTAGTAGAAGTATTCAAAAACATGACATATATCTCATTTCTTAGCTATGTGTACCAAGTATAGATACATAGATTATGCTTTTTGAAACTATGGCTCAATGCATAAACTATTCTACTCAATTTTCCTCATTTATATTCTTGGACATTTCAAACCATTTGCTTTATTAAAAATGTGTACTACACACACTGGGTTATGGAAATTGTTTCTCATAATTTCATAATTTAAGATCATTAAAATTAAACCTATAATATATGAAATCTCTTACCTGCAAAAATAATAACCAACAACAGCTCCATGCTAAGACATAGTTCATAGCCATGGGAAAAACACTTCCCTAAATGAAATCAAAATGAGAAAGGCATTGCTGAAATTCAGTCAAGTAACTTAGGGTATAAACTGAGGAAGGCAGCACTGAAATACAATTGATGTAGAAAAAGACATAATCTACTCCCTGTTATTTTGGCATTTTGAAAGAGAAATGAGAATATATTAAGTGAATGTAGAAGTTCGGTATGGAATTCACAAAAATAATAATAAAAGGAGCAAGAACACATCAGAGTCATTTCAGGACTGTCCAAGGGGAGGGACATATATTTCTGATGGCCTCAGATGGTCACAAACTGGTAACACTAACTGTTACAATCATCTTCTTAATTGCCCTTGCTCACCAAGCAATATCCTGATCATCCTTGCTCTCCATAAAGGCTTTATTACTGTGGTCAGGATGCACTGACCAGCTGACAAGAATATGCTTGACCTTTGGAAGTTCTCTCTCACTTTAATTAATACATTAGCAATCTGCTTTATAGGTTAGTCTCTCATGAGCTCGATTAATGTGAGCTTGTCACTGAGCCTGACACATTGTTGGTGTCCTGACAAAATCAAATTCTTTTTGATTTGAACCTAGAACATGGACTCTTTCCATAGTGATTCTGGCTTTAGGAGTCTTTGCTTTTGTAGCCATCCAGTTAGACTTCTCTCTTAAAGGTAATATTCTGTAGGCACACATTTTCTGTCTGCATATAAAGTGTGCAATTTGGTAATCTTTGTATATGTGCATATACTTAGGAGACCATCACCACAATCAAGATAATAAATAACCCCTACCCCCAAAAGTTTCCTGGTGCTCCTTTGAAATGTTTTTTCATACTACCCTTGCAATCACAGCTGTGAATCACAGCTATGCACTATACATTAGTTGTCTATCATAAAATTTAATATAAATGGAATGATGTATTATGCAATATTGGTTCTGGTTTCTTTCAGCATAATTATTTTGACATTATCTGTTGTTGAGTATACAAATAATTTATTATTTTTTATTGCTAAGAAATATTCCATTCCATATCATCATTTACTTACCATTCTCATGTTCATAAATATTTGTGGTGTGGTGTTTTCAGTTCTGGGCTGTACAAATAAAGCTGCTATGAATATTCAGGTAAATGTCTATATGGATATATGCTTTTATTTCTGTTGCTTAATGCCTTGTAGTGAAATGTCTGTGTTATGGGGGGGGGTATATGGTCAACTTTTTAAAACAACCAAAATTTTTTCCCGAGTGGATATACCATTTTACATTCTCCTTTGTCATCCATGAGTTCCCAGTTTCTGTAAAGTTTTGTCAGTATTTGATAGGATTGACTTTTTCAATTTTAGACTTGGTGGATTTAATCTTCATTTCCTTAATGACTAATGATGTTAATCATTTTTTTCATATGCCTCTTTGCATCCATCTATCTTCTTGATGAAGTGTCTCTTCAGATTTCTTGGCTATTTTCTCTTTTTTTTTTTTTTGATGGTTGGGGGTTGTTCATCTTATTATTGAAATTGTATATTCTAGATACAAATCCTTTGTCAGACAAATGATTAGTAAATATATTCTCAAAATTCTGGCTTCTCTTTTTTTAAAGCTGTTTTGTTGAGCTATAATTGGCATACAATAAACTGCATATATTTAGGGGCGCCTGGGGGACTCAGTCGTTAAGCGTCTGCCTTTGGCTCAGGTCATGATCCCAGGGTCCTAGGATCGAGCCCCGCATCGGGCTCCCTGCTCCGCGGGGAGCCTGCTTCTCCCTCTCCCCCTCCCCCTGCTTGTGTTCCCTCTCTCGCTGGTCTCTTTGTCAAATAAATAAATAAAATCTTTAAAATAAAATAAAATAAAATAAAAAATAAACTGCACATATTTAAAGTGTACAATTTGAAAAGGTTTGTAAGTTCTTCATTCATTAAACAATGTCTTTCAAAGGGCTTAATTTTTAATTTTGAAAAAATACAATTTGTGAGTTTTTTTCTTTTATGGAATGTGTTTTTCACATTGTAGTTAAGAAATCTTTGGCAAACCAAAGAATATGGAATATTTCTCCTATGTTTTCTTTGAGAAGTTTTATAATTCTGGGGTTTTACATTTAGGACTGGATATATTTTGACTTAAATTGTTACATGGTATAAGATAGTGGTCAGGTTTTATAGTTTTTTTCATATGGCTATCCAATTGTTTTAGCACCATGTAAATTAGTTGTTCATATATGTGTGGGTTTATTTCTGGACTTTATTCTAGTCTATTGATCAAGCATCATTATAAACCAACATTAGGGTATGTCTTTACACCAATACCCTATTGTTGGTTTATAATAATACTTGATATGGATAAACTTCTTGAAAGAGACAAACTAAAAGAATAAACCTCTGAAATTCAATAATCTGAATAATTCTGTATCTATTAAAGGGAGAGAATTTGAAGTTTACCAAAAAGAGAACTTCAGGCACAGATGGCTTCAGTAACATTTACTGAAAATTTGTGAAAGAAATTATACCGAATCTTCACAAACTGTTCCAGAAAAATTGAAGAGGATATTACACTCCACAGTTCATTTTATGAGGCTAGTATTAAACCAATACCAAAACCACCCAAAAACATTACAAAAAAGAAAAAAAAACCCATAGACCAGTATCCTTCATAAGCATACACAAAACAATTTTAACAAAATTATAGCAAATCAATCCAACAATATATAAAAGGGTAATACATCATGACTATGTGGGGGATTATCCAAGGAATTTGACACTGGTTCAACATTTGAAAACTCAGTGTTGCCCTATATTAACAGACTAAACAATAAAACGACAACAACTGAACGTCTCAATAAAGGCAGAAAAAACATTTGACAAAATTCTATATTCATTCTTGATAAACACTTTTAGCAAACTAGGAATAGAACAGAATATTGTCAACCTTGTAAAGGGCATCTTGAAAAACCTACATGTAATATCATATTTAATAATGAAAGCTAAAGTTGTGCCTGGGTGGCTCAGTCGGTTAAGTGTCTGATTCTTGATTTCAGCTCAGGTCATGATCTCAGGGTCATAAAATCGAGCCCCACGTCAGGCTCCACACTGGGCATGGAGCCTGTTTAAGAATCTCTTTCTCCCTCTGACCCTCCTCCTATTTATATCTTGATACTCAAAATGGCAGCATATATCTTACCCAATATTTTTGCCTTTTTTTTTAAGGGGGTATTTAAATTATTTAAATTAAATTTGATTCTTTATTTGGTGTGGTTAAAGCTACTATCTTGGCATATGTTTTTATACTTATATTTGTTTCATCTTGTTCTTTGTTACCCTTTTCCTCTTTTTCCTTTTTTTTCTATTTTCTTTCATATTAATGAAGTATTTTTAAAGATTCAATCTTCTTTGTTGGCTTTGAGCTATTACTCTTTGTTGTGTGTCTTAGTGATTGCATTAGGGTTTATAATATAAATCTTTTCCCTTATGCCAGTACCCTTTCAAGTAATATTATTAACATTTTACATATAAAATCTTACAATGGTGTAATTATATTTCTTTTCTTCCCACCTTTGTACTATTTTGACATATATTTTACTTATGCAAATGTTACTATAATGCATTGTTAATACTTCTATCTTAAATAATCATTTCTATTTCAAAGGGATATTAAAAATAAAAGTAAAATATTTTAATTTACCCATATTTTTTATTGTTTCTGGTTTTCTTCATTCCTTTATTCAGATGCAGATTTTATCTGGTATCCTTTCCCTTCTGCTAAAAAGACTTCCTTTACCATTTCTTTTTTTTCCCTTCAAGTTTTTAATTTAAATTCCAGTTAGTTCACATACAGTGTAATATTAGTTTCACGTGTACAGTGTAGTGATCAGCACTTCCGTACATCCAGTGCTCATCACAAGTGCCCTCCTTCATCCCCATCACCTATTTAATCCATCCTCACTCCCCTCCCCTCCAGCAACCCTTAGTTTGTTCTCCATAGTTAAGAATCTGTTTCTTGGTTTGCCTCTCTCTCTTTTTTGTCCTCAGTTTCATCTGTTTTGTTTCTCAAGTTCCACATATTAGTGAAATTACATGGTATTTGTCTTTCTTTGACTGACTTACTCCTTTACCATTTCTTGTAATACAAGTCTGCAGAGTTTTGTGTGAGAAGTCTGTTTTCTGATCCTGTTCCTCTATATGTAATGTTTCCCTTTTCTCCAGATACTTTTAAGATTTTCTCTTTTTTTTTTAAAGATTTTTTTTTTAATTTATTTATTCATAAGAGAGAGAGAGAGAGGCAGAGGCAGAGGGAGAAGCAGGCTCCCCACGGAGCAGGGAGCCCAATGTGGGACTCGATCCTAGGACCCTGGGATCATGACCTGAGCCGAAGGCAGACGCTTAACCGACTGAGCCACCCAGGCGTCCCAAGATTTTCTCTTTATCATTGATTTTGAACAATTTTATTGTGATGTGCCTTGGTGTAGTTTTCTTCATGTTTCTTGTGCTTGGGATTTGTTGAGCTTTTTGGATTTGAGAGTTTATAGTTTTTATCAAATTTGAAAAAAAAAGGCCACTATTTCTTATTTACAGGAAATCAAAAATATCCAACAAGTAACACTATGACAGTCACAAAGTCTGGCATCCAATTAAAAGCTACCAGGCATGCATAGGAACAGGCAAATTTTTCTCCATAATAGGAGAAAACACCAACTAATAGATACGAATTCTGAACTAATATAGATGATAGAATTATTAGTCAAGGACATGAAAGAGTTATAAAAATATCATATATGTTCTAAAAGGTAATAAAAGACTGAAAATTTTAAGGTGAGGTATAGAAGATACTAAAAAGACCCGAACTGAAATTTTGAGATGAAAAGTACAATTCTATTAAAAATTTGCAGTGTTATTAATAGCATATTAGACACAGCAAAAAAATATTAATTTACCTGAAGACATACATAGCAATATAAACTACCCAAAGAAACATAGAAAGAAAAAAAGACCGAATAAATAATGAAAAAAAATCAGTGAACTATGAGATAACTTCAAGAGGCCAATTACATATAGTATAGAAATTGGGGAAGGAGGAGAAAAAAAAATTGTATTCTTGAGCTCTGTTCTGAGATGCAGTTAGAGTGCTTGGAAATAGTTTGATCAAATTTAGTTCCTAAAGTTTTCTCAGAAGGGACCAGAACAGACTTTAGAGCTAATTTTCCTCCAGAAGTGAGACAATACCTTTCTGAGTACTCCAGCCGATGCCCCAAATTTATGAGGTTTTCTACTCTCGCTTGCAGGCACATGAACAATTCCCTTCCCTGTGTAAGCTTCTAAAAAATCTTTCAGGTGGCTCTTTTCCCAGGTTTGGGTAGTTCCCTCCCATGCCTGTGCTGATTCATCAGGATGAAGCTGCTGACTCAAGGGGGGCCCCCTGGAGGTGTCCAACACTGGCTCTTTTTATGCACAGATCTCTCTTCTCTGATACTCTGTTCTGCGAGCTCTGGTTGTCTTTGATTTCCTGGACTCTCAGCATCACCTTCTCAAAGTATTGAGACTGCTGAGCTCCACCTGAGTTCTCACACATGCACTGTACCTTGGAAGCCCTCTGCAAGCAGTGAGCTGGAAGATCATAGAGCTCACTTCTTTGTTTTCTCACTCTTAGGGAACACTGTCATTCTGCTAGATGTCCCAAGCAGGAAACCATCATTTTGTACATCATGCCCTGTTTTTCCGTTGTTTTAAATCAGGGTTAACTCCTGTCTTGTTACTCTATCTTGGATGGGAGGCTAAGTCCTTATATGATAGTCCCTAAAATGTTCATTATATGTTTATAATAAATAAGAATATAACTGCACTGTGTCTTAAAGTGGAATGAATGCTCCTATTTTTTTATGCTAGTTTTTTAAAAACTGAAGCTAATGAGCAGTATTCTGTGACAATTATATAAGAAAACTCTGTACCTGTGTTGTAACTATCAGGAAACAAAACTATTTAGGCTTTACAAACCTTTCATTTCATATTCAGAAAATATACTCAGGTATAATTTTTTTGTGACTGTGATAAAGTTAAGAGTAGTTTTAATATAATTTAAGTCGTTTTCCCAATGAAAAAGACGGTTATTGGTTTGTGAATTACTCATTCTTCAGTTCTTCTTGGCCTTGACATGAGCGATTTAATATAGAGAACCAATAGATACTCCAAAAAGTGCTAGAATATTTCTAAGCAAGCCAGATGGGATAAGGGATGATAAAAACTGAAGGGTCAGGGTATGTGAGAGAAAAATTTCCCACTTTGCATAAGCAATTGCCTACTTGAATATTCAAACACGGTCCTGAAGCTTATACAATTTTTATGATCATGGCTTCAGTAACAACCTTGAAAAGCCTGAACTGATGGTCTTAAATGAATTCTATTTGTAAATTCTGGTCAAAGCTGTAGTAATAATTGCACTGTTTTCAGTGAATATAATATGAATTGTATACAGAACCTATCAAGCTTATTTTTTCTTATGTATTAGTGTCTTGATCACAATGAAACATCTTTTATTTGTGCTTAGGAAAACAAATTTCAATATTACATTTCATTAGTTTGAAATGTGTATTTTTCCAGGGCTTATCATATACATATTAATTTACCAAATCTACTTCAGATTTATACTGACTCAATTCCAGTGAGATATAGAAATGTTACTCCTATATAATTCCATTCTCTCTTATGCTTTTTTCTGCTACTATTGTTATACATCTTACATCTATATATTACAAATCCATCAATATATTGTTATAATTCTTACTTTATATAATTTTATAAGAAAAGACACAGTAAAGGAGAAACAGAGGGAAAAAAATGACTTGAGACATAGAGAAAAGAAAAAATAAAATGGTAGATATAAATCTGATTATATCAATAACAATATTAAATGTGAACAAATTAAACTATGTAAAAAAAGAAATATATATTTTTGTTTGTATTGTTAAAGTAACCAGATTAGGCCCAGGATGGAGTCACTCACGCTAAGCCCCATGTCAGCAAACCAAAATTTAACTTTCTGTGTTATGCTCTTCCAGAAAAGGAAGGCCTAATCAACCAGTCAGGGCTGGCCTGCTCACACAAGTATATCTAACCCAGCTCCAAGACTTCCCTTTGCTCCATATAAGGAAATCATACTGAGAAATACCCAGTAGAACTTCCTTGTTCCTGTTCGATTTGGCCTTTAAAAATTTCTTGCCTTGTACAACAACTCTTCAGAGCTCCTTTCTGTCTGCTAGATTGGATACTACCTGATTCATGAAGCATTGAATACAAGCCTACTAGATCAGTAAATTGCCTGTGAAGATTTTCTTTTTTAACAGTATGTACATTAAACCTTTCAATTCAGTTGAATCGGGAAACATTTTTTAGGAATCATAGTTGTTGAATTGCAGTAACTTGCATTCCTACTTAGAAGCCATACCTTTTCTAGATTTTTCTTCCCTTTCAATTTTAAAACTTGTATCTAAACTTTCCCTTTTAATGTTTTATGAAGCTTTTTAAAAAGAGGTGTGGTAGACATTTTGGATTCTTCCTGGCAGCCACTTCCCTTTTTTTTTTTTTAAAGATTTTATTTATTTATTTGACAGAGACACAGCGAGAGAGGGAACACAACCAGGGGGAGTGGGAGGGAAGAAGCAGGCCTCCCGTGGAGCAGGGAGCCCAATGCGGGGCTCAATCCCAGGACCCTGGGACCATGACCTGAGCCAAAGGCAGAAGCTCAATCACTGAGCCACCCGGGCGCCCCTCCTCTTCATTTCTTAATAACAACAGGACAATGAACAAAGTGGTTGTTGAGTGCTTCGGTTGAGGTTTAGACCACTGGAGATGGTGGCTGGAGTCCTGAAAGAGACTTACTTTCACACTTGAAGTCTCAGTAAGGGAAGTTCTCTAATTCTCCAGATGAGGGAGTCTTAATCTTTAGTGTACATTAGAATCACAATCATGGAAAGCTTGTTAAATAAAACACAAATTACTAAACTATTCTCCTGGCTTGGTAGAACCCATTGTACTACATTTCTAATAAATGATAAGTTATTGCTACCAGTGCTAATATCCAAGGATCACATCTTGAGAGCTGCGGCTCTAATCAGTGGTTCAGAGCTCTGTAGGCACTTTGGAGATATCTGAGAGTTCATAAATACAAGCAATGCCCACTTGGCATGGTAGTACAGGATTGTGGAAATGACCATTACAACTTGAAACCATGCAAAGTGATCTTAACAATCATTAGAAAAATTATAGTTGCTCCCTTATCTTTAAATATTTTAATATTTAAATATTAAATATGAAAAAGCTCTCTCTTTTGTGTTGAATAAAAAATTTTAAAGTAAAACTAATGTTTCTTTATGACCCTGTAATTTAAAATGTTATAAATATTGAGGATAATGTCTTCTTTCTTTGTAGAAGATTTATCAAATGTAATTTGAACAGTGCTTGCCTTCTTGTATACCATGATATGAAGTGTGAATTTTTTTCTATGCGTTAGCAAATTTTCATACTCTTTTCTGAGTTTAGATCAACTTGGCAAATTTTCATACTCTTTTCTGAGTTTAGATCAGCTTCCAACATGGTATACTTTGGTCTTTCAGTGTTAAGAAATGTCTTTGAGAGTTTTCTTAATGTAAATTTTTTTGCCAATGTCACTTCTTCAGGGACATCTTCATTCCTTTTTTTCACAACCACTTTCTTTGTTTATGTTGGTAGATTTGGCTTTACAAAGTTCCTCTGGCTTCATATCTAGAGTCTATTGAACAACATTAGCGTCAACATTCCCATGACCAGCTATTTCTTTCATAATTCCATTACATTTGATTTGCATTTCACTTCCAATCTTATCACTTTTGCTTTCTTTGCTGCCCTTTTATCTTTGTTGGCCAATTTCTTTTTGGATTATCTATTTTTGTAATACATCGCATGGGTTTATCACCGAGGGACACACTTTCCTGTCTATGCGTAAACTGAATAACAGATGTGCAGTGACTAATCAGAGACATGCTGTAAAAAAAGCAATGTGATTGGCCACTGATTCTAATGCACTATTTACATGGAGATTTGTGGGGCTGAAGAAGCAGCAACGAAGTTTACACTTCAAGCAATTACTGGCAGTTAATATGCCATCGACAACTGAAATTTCAACCATGTTGTTGGGGATTGGTGTTATTTCACTGAATTGTGAAATCTGCATACAAAGCAAGGACTGCCCATAAGAGCATTGCCTGGTCTTTATCTCAGACCAATAAAATTAGAATCTCTGAGATGAGACTCAGACCATGATATTATTTTTTAAATCTCCCCCAGGTAATACTTATAGGCAACCAGGTTTGACAACACTGTTCTAGAACAGTGCTTCTCAAAATTTAGTGTTTATAAAAATCATATAGAGGGCTTGTTAAGACAGATTTTGGGGCCCCATCCCAGAAATTCTTATTCAGAGATTTGACTAATTGACAAATTATCTGTTCTAATTACCTGACAAATTACCTAGAATTTGAATTTTTCACAAGGCCCTAGGTGATGCTGCTGATGCTGGTCCACAGACTACACTGAAGTCGTTACCTGAATGTAAAGCCTGTTACAGTGGCCTACTTTGGCTACAAGGTTGAAAGCAGCAAAGATGACATATTTGGCACATGAAGGAGAAACAAGGCAGAGGAGTTACTGTGAACTCAAGATGGAAATTTGGTGGCTTAGTAAACCTCAGGATCAAACCACACCTAAGTTCTTTTCTTGGACTTTTCAATTATATAATCCAATAAATATTCATGAATTTAAAGCAATGTTCAGTTAGAGCTCAATATTTAAAACATCACATTCAATCTCATGAACAGTTTGATTCACTGTTGTGTAAAATTTCCTTTCATTTTACTGATTCTGTGTTATTTTTTTCATTACGTTTTGAAACAGGCAACAGGCAAATTGTAAAACACCTGCAAGTTAGATGCAAGAAGGAACTGAGAATGCCTCATTCAGTTTTTCAATATGCTCAAGCTCACTCAAGTCAGGCTTTCCTATCTTTATGGGTGATTTCCAATATCAGGAATGGAAACATGGTCCATAAATTTGTTCAGAAATCACTTCGTTGATTGATTTTGAATGATGGGTTGTTTTTGTTTTTGTTTTTTTGTCTATGAAGTTGATATTAACACTTTCATTGATAAAAAATTATGATGAGGGCGCCTGGGTGGCTCAGTTGGTTAAGCGACTGCCTTCCGCTCAGGTCATGATCCTGGAGTCTCTGGATCGAGTCCCGCATCGGGCTCCCTGCTCGGCGGGGAGTCTGCTTCTCCCTCTGACCCTCCCCCCTCTCATGTGCTTGCTCTCTCTCATTCTCTCTCTCTCAAATAAATAAATAAAATCTTTAAAAAAAATTATGATGAATATTTTAGTCTGATTTATTACAATCAGCTAGCAGTTGACTTAAAATGTCAACTAGAAATATCAATTATCTGCCCTTTCCATTTCATCTAATTATGTACACCCAATAAATTCAATGAAAACTTTCCATTTAATAAGTCTTATAATTAAACACATCTATTACATTGATACTCAGCATTCTTTCCATTGCGCAGTGTATTAATTTGGTGGTGCTGCCGGAACAATGTAACCGAGTGGGTGTGGCTCAAGTAACAATTTATTTTCTCACAATTCTGGAGGCTAGAAGTCTGAGATCAAGGTGTTGGCATGTTTGGTTTCTTCTGAGGTCTCGCGTCTTGACTTACAGATTGTTCTTTTCCATCGTGTTTGTGCATGGCCTTCCCTTCTGTGTATCTGTGTCATATTCTCTTTTTACAAGGATGCATTATATTGGATTAGGTCCTGCCCTAATGACCTCATTTTATCTTAATTACTTTTCTTAAAGACGCTACTCCAACTAAAGTTATAGTCTAAGGTACTAGGGTTTAGAACATCAATACATGAATTATGGGGGTGGGGCACAATTTATCCCATAACACTCAGGTAATTTTAATCTCCTAATCTATCACTTTAGGTTCTATTTTTTTAAAGATTTATTTATTTATTTGAGAGAGAGAGAGCGAGAGCATGTACGTGCAGGGGAGAGGGACAGAGAGAGAATCTCAAGCAGAGTCCCCACTGAGCACGGAGCCGGATGCAGGGCTGATCAATCTCACGACCCTGAGATCATGACCTGAGCCAAAATCAAGAGTCGGAAGCGCTCAACTGACTGAGCCACCCCGGCGCCCCTTAGTTTCTATTTTATAACTCTTTCCCTCCCTCCTTTCTTCCTTCTGTCTTTTCTTCCTTTCAGTGTACCATAAGTTGTCTTCAGTTTCTACACATCCTTCTTAATATGTGGAAATGGATGTTGGGTCTGGTACTTGAATGGCCAGTGATGATGGCTATGCTGTAAAAACTACAGGAACATCTACCTCCTTCACAAACGGGACTGGGTTGGTGAGGGCCCAGTAAAGGTTAAAAAAGTATCATAGCACAGAATCAACCTCCAGAAACCATTTTCTTTTCTTTTAAGAGGAATGACAAATTACCTGTTCATAAAATGAAGGTAGATTTATACCAAGCCTTGCTACAAAGCTTCCAAAGGTGACGTGGGAATGTATGCTTTGACCTTGGCTGAACGTGAAACTTGTGAGTAATACAGCAAGGTGTGCTTGTGGTAGACATAAAATGACTTATTTCTGTTCTTGGCAAACAAGCATTTCCTGTGCTTGGCGCTTTATTCCAACTTTAAAAGAAAGTTCTTAAAAATACAGCTATATTATACCACCATTACTTGGACTGTGTTTGCCAGATGACACTATTAAAAGCTTATAGTCAGTTAATGACTGTCAGTTAATGAATGATCTGCAAGGTAATGCATATTAGATTAACTTATTGTGTGTGTGTATATATATATACACACACACATATATATATCCATCATAGAAATGCCACTGACAGTTATTCTCCCCTCATGAAAAATTACAATTAAAATAATAGCAAGAGCTTGTAATTCACCTATTTTTATTAAAAATTAATGGGAAAACTTCTGACTTACATTTTTTTGCATTTTAAACAAAATATGTTATACATTTAACTATTTCCCTTTAAAAGGGATTTTCAACTTGTTTTTCTAATCTATTTATTGCAACAATTTTTTTTCTTTTTCCTCTTTTTTATCACAAACATTTGTATTTCTTTCCTTGAAGTGACATTTTAAACAGTGCCTGTTTCCTTCAGTAATAACAATAAAATATTTTGTTCTGTATCTTCCTGGATATTAAAACCCTAAAAGAAAGCAAGTAGTATATTTGAAAAGATAGTATTTCAAAACAATATGCAGCTTTTTTGTAAAGGAATGTAGTTTATTTGGAACCCTGTGGTTCCAGGAGTCAGTGGTCTTCAGATGTTTTAAATAACAGAATTCTTACATGTAACTCCAGAATATAAAATAATAAAAAGGCATTTGTTCTTGTTGAAGCAGGCTTCTCCAAGGTCCTCTTGACTCCAGAGAAACTCTGAGAGACCACGGGTTTCTGACGACATGAATTTTAGGTCATTAGTTTAAGAGGGGCACATGTCCTAGAATGTTTTTTCTTAGCATTCCTTGCAATACTTGCTTTAGGGAAAGTCTAATCTCTTCCCAGGATTCTTATATAATAAGATTATGGGAAATATCTAATTCATATAAAACACAAGTAATTCTTGATGTAGGGCTGCAGAGCGGATGGTCAAGAAAGAATTCTTGAGATGTCTTTGGCGCAAAAAGGTGCTTTTATTAAAGCACAGGGACGGGACCGTGGGCACAAAGAGCTGCACTGGGATTGTGAGGAGTAACTGATTCTATACTTTGAGTTAGTAGGGATTAAGGATAGTGTAAGTCTCTAAGGAATTTGTGCATCTTAAAAGCAAGGTCTCCAGGACCTTGGAGGGGCTAGCTGCTGTTAAGATAAGGTTATTTACTACTGTCTAGGAAAACATTAGTCATGAGACCCTTCAGATATATATCAGTGGGCCATATGTTTGAAAGATGATTGCTAACATATATCTTGGGTTGGGGTGGAGGTTTATGGTTATCAGAGGGAAGTAACGCTAAGGAGAGCAAAGTTATAGTGGCGAAACGTTAAAGGAAGTCCTTGAGGGAGTCGTAGGGGTGTCACAATCTGTTTGCCTCAGGAATGCTGCCTGGGGGCTTGCAAAGTCCAGCTTTTGGTCCTTCTCCCATCAATTTTATGACAAATAACGATGACATATTATACCTAATGATTGCACCAAATCTTGATGTTACCAGATGAAAATTCACAGGTGCACAGGGGGAAAAAAAAAAAAAAAGCTAGGGTAAGGGGACTAGTTGGGCCGTCTGGGCACCAGATCCTGCACCCGGACTGCCCGTATTCTACCTAACTTCCTCTGTGAGCTGAATGCAACTCCAGTGGGTGCCCTTGCTGTTTATCCTTCAGCTCTCTTTCAACTAAGCTCTCCGTTTTCTTTCTAAATGGCCCGTTCACATCTTCATCTATGGACAGAACTTGCTTGCTCCATCCCTTTTCCGCCAGGGAATTTCCTGAACAGCCTCTGGTGCTGACCCTGTCTCCCCAGATCTTCTACTTGACAAAAAGGAAGAGGAAAAAATAAAACAGTCAAGTTATAATTTATTCTGATCAACAGATATTTCCCTTAAAACAGTATTGACTTTAAATTTACCAGCTAATATAGCAGCTTTGGCTTTGGGGAAAAATCTCCCCCTTTGAATGTTTTGAGCCATATCCAGCTGAGTAATGATTCATCTCTCATGAGTCTTACTCCTGACAGCTGTGGCAGACTCTTCTAAGAAAAGTTGGGCAGTAGCATCAACTCTGGCGAGCAGTGAGGCTGTGTCGCTCCTCTGTGCGGTGATTCTCAGATTAAATGATTTCTCACAGAGTTTAAGCCTGTAAACAGTGTCGTCAGTTGCCAGCTGAGCTGGTCTAAGAGATGAAGCTATTCAAATGTAAAAATCTCTGCAGAGTGGGTAGCTGGGAATACAGGTCACCTTACAGAGCATTTATTTACAATACACTCAGAGCTAATGCTTGAAGATCTTTGTGTGAGAGGGATGGAAGACTATGGAACTAAATTCTAGCAACTTAGAAGGAAATCATTAAATAACACTGGTGGCATAGTTACAAAAAGAAATCCCTTCATTTTAATAATGAGACCCGGAGAGCAGAAGTGACTCATTGGAGGTTAAATGGTCGGTTCCTAGCCAGGGTGGAAGTTTTGTCTTCACGTACTGTAGCAGTGCTCTTTCCATATATGAAGAATTAAAGATTTAATTAACATAGATACTCACAAATAGTGAGCATTTATCAGGTATCTGGCCTGCCTACAAAGTTGTTATTGTTATGCCCATTGTAACGGTGAGGAGTCTGAGACTTGGTGACATTTAAATTGCTCAAGGTCACCCAGATGGAAAGTGACTGAGCAGGCTTTTGGGATTGTATGCATTCAAACGCTGTATTCTCTTTACGATGCAGTGTGATTTTAAATCTCTGAGATAAAAGAAATATTGACTGAGTTTACATGCTAAACACACTATTAAACAGTGATGATAAGCTGGATTTATTCCAGATCTAATACTATGACATGTTGAAGGAGGAACCTGTGGTTAGGATCCACGTACCTGTGTTAGATGCACAACGGGTTTAGATAAACTTTTGGTTCTGTGTTTCTCCATCAATAAAATATTGGATTAGGGAGGCAAGAGAGAGTTCCAATCTTGCTGCCTATTTCTACTATTTAGTCCCTACTAAAAGCTGCAAACAGTTCCGATTAACTCTACCCTTTGGGTCAAATATCTAATTGCCCGCCAGGATAGTTCAACTCTGTCTGCCATGTAGTATTTACTTCCTATCTTGATATGTTCACTTGATATGTCATTGTGCTAAGAGCTTTACACATGATGTCTCAATCTTACCAAAACCTTCTCAGGAGTGGACATTATCATAACAGTTTTAGTTAACATCAATTGTTAAGTAGTGGAGCTGAAAATTAAATGTATTTTTTTTTTAGCATCAATGTCTAACAAGATTCTGCTTTTTACTATAATCCATTAAAAAACTTAAAAAGAACCTCACAAATACTGCTACGTAAATTTGTGAATATTCAGTGCAATGAGGGCAAGGAAGAAAGATTTCTACAAGAAATACTTTTTAGGGATATTATGAAATAAATCCAAAGAACTAGTAGGAGGAAGAATTAGTGAAGGGCAAATTGCTTTAGTCATGGGGGGAGGTGGAAAGAAATAAAGGACCCTAGTTTCTTTCAATAATTTCCTAGCTTTGCACGAGAGTGAGTCCCGTCATCCAAAAGGAGGGTAATACCTGTACAAAGAGATGAAGTTGATTAGGATTATGAAAGGGAAACAGAGTATTATTGAAATTCATTTTTTTTAAAGATTTTATTTATTTATTTGACAGAGAGAGACACAGCGAGAGAGGGAACACAAGCAAGGGGGAGTGGGAGAAGGAGAAGCAGGCTTCCCGCCGAGCAGGGAGCCCAATGTGGGGCTCGATCCCAGGACCCTGGGATCATGACCTGAGCCGAAGGCAGACGCTTAACGACTGAGCCACCCAGGCACCCTGCATTATTGAAATTCAGAGACTGGGTACTGAGAAATGAGCCTGTACATACATTTTAAAAAAATCTTATTTATTTTTGTGAGAGAGAGAAATAATGGGGAGAGGGTAGTGGCAGGCAGAAGGAGAAGCAAACTCCTGGCTGAGCAGGAACCCCAGGACCCTGGGATCAGTACCTGAGCCGAAGACAGATGCTTAACAGACTGAGCCACCCAGGCGCTCCGACCCTGTACGTTTCTTTAACATTATTGTTGTTGCAGGATTTCTTTTCCTTTAGTGCCCGTGGTTCACGGTCACGCTGCTTCAAAGAGTGGAGAGGTACACCAGACACAGTGGTGGGCAGCAAAGCAAAGTTTACTGAGAGATGGTACCAAGCTCCCAAGGAGGGAGGGGATCCAAGAGGGTTGCCACCAGAGTTTCTAAGTCTAAGGGTTTTTATGAGATTGTCGGTCAGCTGTTTTCATCTGATTAAGCCTCCATGCGCCTGTCACCCAATCAGGTTTTGGTCCACGTGCTCATCTACCTCTCAGGGAGCTGTTTACGTGAGAAAGGGTAGAAGGCTCCTTCCAGGGTGGTGTTTCATAGTCTCAGGAATCCAAAGGGCAGGGTTGCCACTGCCCTAAGGCCTGCTGGCCAGCCGCAGGTCACTGGATCAAGCTGTTTAAAATACCCCATTGTATACACACACCACATCTTCTTTACCCATTCATCTGTCGATGGACATCTTGGCTCTTTCCATAGTTTGGCTACTGTGGACATCGCTGCTATAAACATCGGGGTGCACGTACCCCTTCGGATCCCTACCTATTATGCAGCCATCAAAAAGAATGAAATCTTGCCATTTGCAACGACGTGGATGGAACTGGAGGGTATTATGCTGAGCAAAATAAGTCAATCAGAGAAAGACATGTATCATATGACCTCACTGATATGAGGAATTCTTAATCTCAGGAAACAAACTGAGGGTTGCTGGAGTGGTGGGGGGTGGGAGGGATGGGGTGGCTGGGTGATAGACATTGGGGAGGGTATGTGCTATGGCGAGTGCTGTGAATTGTGTAAGACTGTTGAATCACAGACCTGTACCTCTGAAACAAATAATACATTATATGTTAAAAAAAAAAAAAGAAGAAGAAGAAGAAGATAGCAGGAAGGGAAAAATGAAGGGGGGAAATCAGAGGGGGAGACGAACCATGAGAGACTATGGACTCTGAAAAACAAACTGAGGGTTCTAGAGGGGAGGGGGATGAGGGGATGGGTTAGCTCCATGTAGGCATGGAGCACTGGGTGTTATATGCAAACAATGAATCATGGAACACTACATCAAAAACTAATGATGTAATGTATGATGATTAACATACCATAATAAAAAAAAAAGTAAAAAAAAAATATCCCATTGGCTGTTGAGCTGGCTCCCAGGCTTGGGTTAGGACACCCAAGGCCATTCTCTTCCTTCTGTCACGTACAGGTTGTAAGTCCTCCCTTAGGAAGATTTAATGCTGGGGCACTGAGTAAAGCCTAGAATAATAGAATGGGGTCTTTTTCCTTTTAAGGGTTGTTTCCTCTTAGGATGGGGGCCCCTTGACCCTGTGCCTTTTTTTCTGACTGTCCTCCATTATTGTCATTTAACATTATATTTGACATTATACTATTTGACACAATAACACAATATTATTGTATGGGGTGTGTGTGTGTGTGGCAGGGAGACAGAGAAAAGACAAATTGTGTTTATGTCATGAGAAAATGTTGATGTTTATTCCCAGCCTTGAGCTGCAACTTCACTTTTCTTATTGATCTTAACGACTTTTGTCCAATGTTGTCTTCTTCACCTTTTACATTGTCGTTGGTATTTCCATGTTAAAAGAAAAATTTTCAATGATTTTTCATTGTTCCATGAGTCACATTCTCCTCAACTCCCCAAATTTCTGAACCGTTCCTCTTGCTTGTCTACATATTCCAGCCCGATCTCTTTACAGGTCTGAAGTCCAACACCCACAGGTTCTCTGCACTTACTTCCATAACTCAGGTCTTTGGGTCTTTTCCAGGGCTCTGATCCGTGATTGACAAATTTTACCTTAGGTGTAGAAATCATTCTGAAGTTCAACCTAATGAAGCATAGTTGGAAGAAAAGCAGGCAGGGACAAGGGGCCCCCACCCTAAGAAGAAACCACCCTTAGGGATTTTACACCACTCTGGAAGGAGCCCTCTACCCTTTCCCATGTAATAAGTAGATAACAAAAACCTGATTTGATAATAAGTGCAGGGAAGGTTAATCAGATTAAAACAGCCTGCCAAAAAGCCCATAAAAAACCCTAGATCTAAATGCCAGATTAGCAACCCTCTCAGGTCCCCTCCCTCTTCGGGAGCTTTGTACTCTCAATGAACTTTACTTTGCTGCCCACCACTCTTTGGCCTACCTCTTCATTCTTCAAAGCAGCGTGACCAAGAACCTGGTCACTAAAGGAAGAGAAATCCTGTAACAAACCTCCTGCAAGTCACCTTCTGAAATTAATCAAAAAAAGTGGCTTCCTCCCATAGCTTATAATTTGGATAGGATACTCCCATGATTATTTAACTTGAAGACCATCTCCATGGTCTTCATATATACTTGGCTACCCATCTTCCTTAAATCAGAGTGAAAGCAAATCTCATAAATGAAATCAAACTTTAGGAGAAAACAGTACTTTGAATATAATTTGACAGGTTTAATTTTTCAATTAAGGGCATAGAAAACTAGTGACAGATTATTTTATTAATGTTACTAAGCATTTCAAAGAAGTCTGTGTTTTACATTTTAAGAACAATCAGCCATTATATATAAAATGTGCTTCTGTGAACCAGAATATTAATCACATGAGATTATTACATATTTAAAAGGGTAAAATATTTTGAAATGATATATGATGGCATATTTGTTCTTGAGTCAAATAAATATATGAAGAGAAACTAGTGTCTTATTTACCCAATTGTTTCTAATATCTATGTTATATTTTATATATATAAAATAATATACTGTGCTTTGTATTAGTCCAGAGACTAATCAGTTCTCCTCTTCTGATATCCCAAATCCAGCCTGAACAATCCCCAGTGCCATCTTTAATCAGAAACTGACTGGAAAGGAGATCTTGGAAGGGGGGTATTATACGGATTGTAAACAGACTACATCTGAAATGACGAAACAACAATAAGTAGTCATTCACATGTTTTGGTGAAAATGTTCAGTAATGACCAATTCACAAACTCTCAAAGGAAGCTTTCCCTCTTTCTTTTTTGATAGTTCCAGTTATAAGAACATTTACCTTAGTTTGAACAAAATCATACTTTTCTTTAACTTGCATCCTTTTTCTCGATCTGCTGTCTGGCATGGAGTATGTTAAATCTTCTTCCTTATTTAAACTAAGAGGCTAAACAGCTTGGTTACTTCATGATTTTCTCAAACTGGATTTAAACCGAAGTGCATTTCTATATTTTGAATGCACATTACAGAATATACTTAGTTTTGATGTTGACATTAATGTGCTGATGTGGCCTGACCCATATAGTCTACAAAGGAAATCATAACTCCTTCAGTTAATTTAACCTAATATTGCAAAGTATTTGTTTCTGACATCAACATTACCCTTGCAAATACAAAAAAAAAAAAAAAAAAATCTAGGGTTTTGTCCCTTACTCATAATTTCAAATGTTATTTTGAATCTAAGCATAGGACATTTTATGAAACTCTCTTACATTTTATCTTGGTCATTTTTGGCCATTCGAATTTTTCAAGATTTTTTTGAATGCAACGTTTTGTTTTTAATACTAAATTTTTGAATGAGTCACTTAAATGAAAGTGACTTACATTTTTGTAAGAGTCAAGACATATTCACTCACATATATCTTATTTTTCTTCCTTGTTAGGGTCTGAATGTATTCCCTCCAAATTCGTATGTTGATATTAACCCCCGAGGTGATGGTATTAGGAGGTGGAGCCTTTGGAAGGTGATTAGGTCATGAAGACAGAGCCCTTTAATTACTGACCTTATGAAAGAGGCCCCAGAGAGATGCCTTGTTCCTTCTGCCATGTGAGGATACTATAAGGAGTTGGCAGTCTGCCATTTTGAAGAGGGTCCTCACTGGAACCTGACCAAGCTGACACCCTGATCTTGTACTTCCAGCCTCTAGAACTATGAGCAATAAATTCCTTTTGTTTATAAGCCATCTAGTGTGCGGCATTTTGGTAGAGCAGTCTGAATGGACTAAGACATTCTTAGAAACCTGTCTTCTTGGAAAAGTTCTCCCAGTTGTATTTTTCCTTGTACTTCTGTTCCCTTCTCCCATTCCTTTTATCTGTCTCACTCACTGCCTCCACCCACTCTGAATCTTAATCTTTTAAATACTTGAGCTCCAAACCCACTATGAATCTTGATCTTTTATTTATTTTTATTTTTTATTTTTTTTAAGATTATTTATTTGAGAGAGCAAGAATGAGAGAGAGAGAGAGAGAGAGTACATGAGAGGGGGGAGGGTCAGAGGGAGAAGCAGGCTCCTCGCTGAGCAGGGAGCCCGATGCGGGACTCGATCCCGGGACTCCGGGATCATGACCTGAGCCGAAGGCAGTTGCTTAACCAACTGAGCCACCTAGGCGCCCAGAATCTTGATCTTTTAAATACTTGAACTCCAAACCCTTTACTGATTAAAAAGTAACATGGAGAAGACAAGGATGCTAAGGGTCATTTCCTACTTACAAGTAAGGAAGTTTAGGTTAAAATTCTGTGAAAATAAACTCCATCTTTTTATTTTATTTTATTTTATTTATTTATATATTTATTTTTGAGAGAGAGAGAGAGTGCACATGCACTTGCATGTGGAGGGGGAGGGGCAGTGGGAGAGGGAGAGAGAGAATCTTAAGCAGGTTCCACCAGCAGTGTGGAGCCTGATTTGGTGAGGAGCCTGATGCGGGGCTCCATCTCATGACTCTGAGGTCATGACCTGAGCCGAAATCAAGAGTTGGATGTTTAACCAATGGAGTCACCCAGGTGCCCCTCCATCTTTTTAAATGATAAAGCATAAAGAGATAAAAAAAGAAATAAAGAATAAACATGCCTAGTGTGTTTTCCTCACTATATAATAAAAAGTATGTTTCCTTTATCCTTAGGAACTAACAATCTCTTTTTTTGTTTAAGATTTTATTTATTTATTTGACAAAGAGAGTGAAAGAGCACAAGCAGGGGGAGCAGCAGAGGGAGAGGAAGAAGCAGGCCCCCTTCCAAGCAGGGAGCCTGATGCAGGACTCGATTCCAGGACCCTGGGATTATGACCTGAGCTAAAGGCAGATGCTTAACCATCTGAGCCACCCAGGCGCCCCAGGAACTAACAATCTTGAGATTATGATTGAAATGAACCTAGGGAGAAAAACACAATTTTCTGAAAGATGCAGTTTACTATGCAATGGTACCATTTTATTATCCTACTTAACTGCAAGAAAAATATCCCTTTTTCTTATCCAAAGATTAAAATACCTTTGATATCACTGAGACCAAAGAACAATTCATTATCTTCATGGGACATTCTATCATTGCAATAATGATTGAAAGCTCAGATTTATACATTAGATTTTGTTGGAGGGGAGAACATGTAGAGAAGTCAACTGAAAAGATTTTTCCTGTGTGTTGCAGTTTGCATTTCGAGGTACAAATGACCTTTGCAACAAAAGCATAGAGTAAAGTAAACATCTATGCTATCCAACTAACAGTGTTAGAATTTGGTTCGGTTATTGGAGCTGGTAGGTGAGGAAGAGTTGGGTGATACAGAACTGCCAAAGATGAGTTCCTGTTGGAGTGAAGAGCTCTAGGCCCTCAGGTTAAGTGCTTCCAGGCTTAACCACATTCCCCACTGAGTAAAATTACATTTTTTAAAAACTGGGTTTCTAGTCACAGCTTTGTTATTTGTTAAAGTTCTTAACAAAAACAAACACAGTATATATAGATATTTTGGTTCTCCGAATAGCTGTACCTGGGGTGCCTGGGTGGCTCAGTCGTTAAGTGTCTGCCTTTGGCTCAGGTCATGATCCCAGGGTCCTGGGATCGAGCCCGGCATCGGGCTCTCTGCTCAGCGGGAAGCCTGCTTCTCCCTCTCCCACTCCCCCTGCTGTGTTCCTTCTTTTGCTGTCTCGGCCGAATAGCTGTACCTGATAACTTATTAAAATAAGACAAGATTAATCTTTCCTGAGGACTTAGGAGATGAATGGTTATCTTATGTGCATTATTTCATTTTAGCCCTCACTCGATTCTAAGAGCAGATATTATCAACTTTCACAGATAGATAAACCAGGACTCAGACCAATTAAATAACTTTCTTAAACTTATGCAACTAATAACTGTCAGGGTTAAATTTAAAACTGGATCTATTTGCAACAAAGTCCCCTGTTCTTTTCCTTAAAAATGCAATGCTTCAGGAAAGGAAGAGAGTATCCTCTATTTGACTTTTATTATATCAGGTTCTGACCATCACAAAAGGGTAAATATTATTCAAATTAATACAGCCCTTTCTTCCTGGAAACTTCTTGCACTCAAGACCTGGCACATCAAAATAGTCAAAAAGCCATCATTAGTTTTAAAAACTGCAATTGCCAAGAGAAGGGCTCCTAACCTCTTTGCTGAGTTACTGGAGAAGGATTAGAGAGGGGATAATGTTCATGAAGACAAATCATGCTTTATGAATTTAATAGAAGAAAACTAAGAGAAAAAGAATTTAATACTAAATTTAACGTGTTAAACACTGTGTTAGTGGTTTTCACAGATTTTATATCAGTTTTTCTCTGTCTAAAATCCAGAAGACATGGCTAAGGATTGGAAAAGTTATGTAACTTCCCAACTGGCCAACCAGCCAGTGACTGATATTTAAAATTTACGTGAAGTTTAAATCAAATAAAAAATACATATCTGCAAATTATTTTTACTACAAAGAAAATTAAGTTTTATATCTGAGTATGAGATCTTAAAAAAATCCTTGTGATGTACACTAATCCCTTTGTCTCTAATTTGTGTGTAACTGAGTTTTAAAGCCTTTGTACAAACTTAATTTTACACCATTTTCTTTTTAAATCTGTCTTACATATACAAGTTGATGGTATATAAGATGAAAATGAAGCAGTTCAAGTCTACTCAATCACAGTTCTTTTCATTAGAATCTATTTCTTTTCTTTTTTTTTTTTTGAGAGAGAGTGTGTGTGTGCGTACAAGTGAGTGCGAGGTGGGTGGGGGGCAGAGGCAGAGGGAGAAGGAGAGAATCTCAAGCAGACTCCACTCTGAGCATGGAGCCTATCGTGGAGCTCATTCCCATGACCATGAGATCATGACCTGAGCCAAAATCAAGAGTTGGATGCTTAACTGACTGAGCTACCCAGGGGCCCCAAGAATCTACTCTTAGAAACTAGAAGTTCAGAATCTGCGTGTAGAATTTTAAGGCTGAGTTTATGAAACTGGCAAACATCTACCCAATGTTTTTGTTTTTTTCTGATCCCTATGGATCTATTGATTAGAACTTGTTTTCTTATGGCTTCAGTAACAAATTTATGGGCAGATTTATGCTTTCAGTCATAGCAGATTGGAAAATTCTCTTGTTGAGAAAAATGAGAAAAGTTGAGGTCTATTTACTTGAAGGCATGAAAAACCAATCAGGCAGTAAAGAATGAGAAAACTAAAGTTTGGAAGGAGAGAGGTACACCAAATATTTGGGGCTGCTTTTGCCTCAAAGAGTTTCTATAGATTTGAGGTGAAGTAACTGAGTGGCTGAGAAACTGAAGGGGACTTTGAAAATGTTATGAAGCTGGAGGAACAAAAATTCAAGTCTAGGCACTCCAAGAGCAGACCCATTAAACTCCCATATTTGGTTGAGATCCTGAAGGGCTGCACTCTATAAGTGAGGATGCAATCAAAATAGGTCACCTTCGTACAGGTTGGAACCCAGCTTTAAATAATTTTAAGCCCTAACATTGGATGAAGATGCTCCCAGAATGCTTCCAGTCTACCAGAGGCAAATTGTAAAGGTAAATGTTGATTTTCTTCTGAGGATGATATCACCATCATCTGAAGCCTCATATTATTACTACAGTTTCAGATTTGCAATGGTTAACACTCACTCAGAAAAGGCAGGCATACTAGTAATCAAGACAACAAGGACAAAGATAAAGGAAAAGCAGTGGACAATAGAAACATAACCATGGAGTTCCAGATAAAGGATTTATCAGACACAGTCTGATAAATGTTGTTCTGGGTGGTGCTGAGTTTATATATGGTTAATATGTTGAAAAAGCTAACAGATGAGCTTGGAGATTTTAGCAGAGAACTGAAAGCAAAAAACAATCAAATGGAAGTACTAGAACTGAAAAAAATACAATATTTAAAATTGAGAAATCAATGGCTGGCTTTAACAGCAGACTGGACACAGTTGGGGAGAGAATTAATTGAGATAGGACTTTGCAACAGAATCAATGGAAGCTGGAAGGAATGGGATCTTTAATACCCTAAAATAAAATAAGTGCCAGTGAGAGTGTTAAACCCAAGGGATTTTCCTTTACGATTGAAGATGAAAACAATTTTTGAAAAACAACAAAAATCCTGAATTTATCACTGTTGATGAGAAAAAAGGAAATAAAAGACTGCTCTCTGATGAAAAGAAACAAATCTCAAATGGAAGTCCAATGATGCAGAAGGGAATAAGAAATAGTAAAATTATAATTATCTGAAAAAATATAAATACACATTAACTGCATAAAACAGCAGTAACAGTCATTTCTAGGATTTAACGTATACATAAAATGATGATAACAATAACCCAAAAGTCAGGAGATGGGACAAAGAAGTTAAATTGTTCTCGCATCCTGCACTGTCTGATAACGGGGTATGCATATCAATTAAACTCAGCCCCACCCAGAACATCTTATCCCTTTTCCATCTTTATTTTTTCTGCATAGCGTTATCAGCACATGACTATCCACCTGTGTTAGTTATTTATACTCACTGTCTCTCTAGCTCTTCTTGAATGTAAGCTCCATGAGAGTGACTTTCTTTATTCCTTGTGACATCTGAAATCAACAACCAGAACAGTATGTACCCCATAAATATTTGTTGAATCACTTAACAATAATTATAATGGTAAATTATTTGCAAATTTACTTTTTTAAACTAATGTAGTATTATAGAAACAATTGCTCATACATAGGAAGTACTGTTAAAAACAATAAATCTTAAAGGGGTCATTTGGAAAAGACGTGTCCGTCTTGCTTTGTCTTTCAGCTTTGACTTATCAAAATCAGCTAGGTTGGTAATGCTATATACTGACATAATCTAAGGCAACATGGCATTTTAATAATAGGCAAAGCCTGAAAAATGATGATGGTATGACTGGATCATAATGTCATGGCAAATATGATTAATAATTACCTTTATAAATGTTAATGTGTTTTATGCAGTAGAATATCAGAGCTATCACGTCACTTCCCATATATATATTTGCAAATTAATCTGAGGAGAAGAAATCGGTTATCATCTTATCTTCATGTATGAAAATAACTTTATTTATATTTTTAAATAATGATACAGTCTTCTTGAATATATCTGAAACTTTTCTCTCCACAACTACTTAGAAACGTAACCAAAAAAGAGTTTATTGAATTAAGATGTTTGATAATATTAAGTTCTCCATGCCAACCGTTTATTTTTCAATTAACAAATCTATGTCAGTAGGAATACATCTTTTTGGAAGACGGAGCAAATAAATCACATTTCCATATGAACCATTTGCAAGAAGTAAAAAAAGCTTAAAAATACACCTATTTAATAAAATGTCTTGCATCGGTCAGGGTCCTCAAAGGAGACACACTTAAGTGAGTTCATTACAGAGAATTTAATGAGGGGACTATTTACAGAGCCAGAGACAGGACATGGGACACGGATAAAGGTTGGTGTTATATTCCAAATCCAGCACAACAGGAGCTATGTCTGTGCTGAAGAAGCAAGGAAGAGAGTGGTTTTCAGGAGAGAACTACCCAAAGGAGATGCGGTCTCCCATAAGAGTACACAGCCCCACAAGCAGGGAGCTAAGGGAGTCAGTGCCCCGCCTCGCTCTCTTCCTGCCTTCAGAGAATCTCCCTGTGCTTTGCACTGTCCAAACACACCTCAGAAGCCAGAGGGCAAAGGAGCCTGGGAGATTCAGTCCATAAAATTCAGTTTCCTGGGGGCTAAGGAGAGTAGAGAAGGCCAAGGAGTTCTTCTGGAGGGCAAAGGCACAGTGTTCAGCACATACCCTCAAGTAACTCAAAGACAAAAGTGAAAGGAAACATAAAGTTATGAACATTGTATTGTATTTTCCACTGGTGCTCCATGGATTCTGAAGTTATCCTGTGTAATTATATGAGAGGACATCATAACATTTAAAGTGAATAAACAAATTTATCATGCAGGAAAACTATTTCAGAGAAAACACATTCTAAAAGCTTGAAGTCAAAGTATTTTTCCCATAACCATATTAAAAGCCACATAAATAAACCCTAGTAATGCAACTGTTAATCACTTAAATTGAGATTTGTGAAGAGTTCTTAGATACTAAAGCAAAGAACAGAATACATTAAATAAAAATTGAAATATTTTACGGAAACATTTTTAAAAAGATTTTTTTAGCTAATTGTAACTTTTAATTATTTCTAGATTAAACAATTCTTTGAAGATATTTCAAACCAGAAATTCATTCATTCATTTAAGCATTTGATTAGCACTTAGTATGTTCCAGGGACTAGCCTTTTAGGCTACAAATCAGTCAGAAATGGGCACAGATCTGTCAGAAATGAACACTATCCTTCTTGAACTCAAATACTAGATATCTCGTGCTTACAGTTTTGCCTACTAGAAACATATTATATATTGCTGGAATTAAATATTAATATTAGCAGTAATATTCTGATAGGTGCCCATGAATCTATCAGAAAATATTATTGTACTCAGTGGACTCATTTCTTTTATGATAAACATTACCAAGAGGTATTTCTTTTAATGACAATGGTACACTCAAAAGGGAGATGATAAAGATTTTCTCTAAGTTTTATTGATTTTCAAACAACTTCAGAATCAACGTGGAATATTGTATTAACACTAAAGTCATTCTAAATAATGCCAATTTGAGAGTATTTTAAAATAGAAATGCTGAAATAAGTTCAATGAACTCTTGCAGGTTTTTAGGTAGCAGATAATTATTTCTGAAATTATAATCATTCCAACATATTGATGCAAATTACTGAGTTTCACGATTATAATGTACATAAGTAATAAGATTGACATTACTTATTGAAAGATTCAGGGGTGGCATCATTTTCTTAATGTCATAGTAACTCAAAATGAAATAAAGACTAATATGTTTTTAAATTCTTATTTAAATTTGAGCTTCCTAGTCATGAGACACACTTAATGAAGAAAAGATGTTCTCCTTAAAGGTACATAGAATAGATTTTATCTCAAGAAGAACTTCATGTAAAATTCTTTTTTTTTAAGATTTTATTTATTTATTTGAGAGAGAGAGCATGCGTGCGCGCACACAAGGAGGAGAGGGGCAGAGGGAGAAGCAGACTCCCCACTGAGCAGGGAGCCCAACATGTGGCTTGATCCCAGGACGACGAGATCATGACCTGAGCCGAAGGCAGACACGGAACCAACTGAGCCACCCAGGTGCCCTGGATGTAAAATTCTTAATATGCCGAAATTTATCCTTATATTTGTACTTACCCTAACGGAATTATATATGAAAATAGTATAGAAACTCCTAGTTTATTATTCCAAAAACAGACTCGTTATATGTATTGACAGTATAGGAGTCATGTCTGAGCAGAAGACAGAATCCATCGGGATGGCTTAAATGAAGAGCCTTTAGTTGAGGTATATGTACAGATATAAGG
Source organism: Mirounga leonina (assembly GCF_011800145.1). Classification (NCBI taxonomy): domain Eukaryota; kingdom Metazoa; phylum Chordata; class Mammalia; order Carnivora; family Phocidae; genus Mirounga; species Mirounga leonina. The sequence continues at coordinate 24,975,264 of NW_023270807.1, read as the reverse complement.
CAGGATTGAATAGGGATGTTGGAGCGTCCGAAGATTAGCAATACTAGGAAACTATTACCACACCTGGAGAGAAGTGAATATTTTGCTGAAGCCCAGTGAAGAGCTATAAACAGAGAGATGCAGTGGCTGTTGGAGTCAGAGTGCTGACAAAGGGAGGAAAGAGAAAGAAATGGTCCAATTTCTCTCCGCCTTCAGTCTCCTGCTATTGCTTCTTGGCCCAAATCTCCACAGGTTAGAGGATAAGGGACTCCAGGTAATATCTCCTACATTTTAAAAACAATTAATGTAGGAGCAAAGAGGAGACTAACTAGCAGAGTAAGTAAAAAGCTTCATCACCTCCATCTTTGCAAAAGTACTAATTAAATTTACAGGGGATATTTTTTTTTTGGCCGAAAATTCAGAACATTATTTTCTTAGTTGTTTTTCTTATTGTTTTTACCATATGTTGGTGGTGAAAAAAAGCATATTTGTAAAAAGCAAACTACATTAATTCATTCTTTTTGAAATACCTTTCTAATTTCAAATATAAATCTCTGAGCATTTCATTGGTATAAAAGCAAGAGAAGTTTATTAATGACTTCAATTTCAAAGCACCTTTGATTAACTAGCACCAACTATATTGGGAGGCAAACTACTTTTCATTAATGATTCTTCTTATTGTTTCCATTATAAAATGTCTCTAATTGACAGCACATATTTTCCAGTCTGTATGATTAGATTAGAAGTCTGATGCTGTTCACATCTGGGTACCTGGGCAAAAATTAATTACATTTAATAATAATGAAAAGAACCCACAGTAATCTATCATGCCACTACTGTAGCTTGAGCCGTGAAGTTGAATGGGTGCCAAATTAGAAAAGGAATCCATAAAAATATGCCAACTACTGTAATCATAATAAAATTTTTGTCCCAATTCAAATGAATGCAAACCATGATCATCACCTCAAATCAAACTGCTTAGGACCCCATGGTTTCTAAATGTTAGAAGTTTTCCAAATGCACATTTGATACAAAAATTATATGAAAGCTTAATAAAACACCAAATCCTAGAGGAGAACACAGGCAGCAACCTCTTTGACCTAGGCTGAATCAACTTCTTGCTAGACATGTCTCCAAAGTAAAGAGAAACAAAAGCAAAAATGAACTATTGGGATTTCATCAAGATAAAAATCTTCCACACAGCAAAGGAAACAGTCAACAAAACTAAAAGGCAACCTACGAAATGGGAGAAGATATTTGCAAATGTCTTATCAGATAAAGGGCTAGTATCCAAAATCTATAAAGAACTTATCAAACTCAGGACCCAAAAAACAAATAATCCAGTCAAGAAATGGGCAGAAGACATGAACAGACATTTCTCCAAAGAAGACATCCAAATGGCCAACAGACACATGAAAAAATGCTCCACATCACTCAGCATCAGGGAAATACAAATCAAAACCACAATGAGATACCACCTCACACCAGTCAGAATGGCTAAAATTAACAAGTCAGGAAACGACAGATGTTGGCGAGGATGTGGAAAAAGGGAACCCTCTTACACAGTGGATGGGAATGCAAGCTGGTAGAGCCACTCTGGAAAACAATATGGTAGTTCCTCAAAAAGTTAAAATTGAGCTACCCTATGACCCAGGAATTGCATTACTAGGTATTTTTCCAAAAAATACATAGTGATTTGAAGGGGCACCTGCACCCCAATGTTTATAGCAGCAATATCCACCATAGCTAAAATATGGAAAGAGCCCAGATGTCCATTGACAGTTGAATAGATAAAGAAGATGTGGTGTGTGTGTGTATATATATATATATATATATATATATATATATATATATAATGTATGTATATAATTACTCAGCCATAAAAAAGAATGAAATGTTGCCATTTGCAACAACATGGATGGAATTAGAGGGTATTATGCTAAGCAAAGTAAGTCAATCAGAGAAAGACAAATACTACATGATTTCACTCATATGTGGAATTTAAGAAACAAAACAGATGAACGTAGTGGGAACGAAGGAAAAATAAAATAAGATGAAAATAGAGATGGAGGCAAACCATAAGAGACACTGAACTCTAGGAAACAAATTGAGGGTTGCTGGAGGGAGGTGCGTGGGAGGGAAGGGATAATTGGGTGATGGGCATTAAGGAGGGCACTTGATGTAATGAGCACTTTCCTTAGATAAATATTTTAGTGCTATACATATTGGATCACGATACATACTGGATCATCTAAAAAATATTTCCATTAGGATAGTATTGACTTGCTCAAAGAAGGAGTAGAAAAAGTGTAGCCATTGAACATTTGGCATTTTCAGTCATAGTGTACCATACTATAAAAAAACCTTCTTCTTTGAATTGTTACTTTTTCCTGGCAAGAACAGTATTGTGCAAATGTCATCTTAAAAATATATTGCATATATCAATGTCAAGGCTGTATTATTTTTTTCCATATGGAAGAGAGTAAGTCTCATAAGAGTTACCCTCATTATAGATTCTCCAAGACGACTGTGGCTGCCCGTATGGACCTTTAAACTGAACATGAATTTTTTGAAATACTTTTATTGGCAATTATACTGTGAAATCCTTGCCTTGATTGTGATGATTGCTTTTTTAGCCATTGGAAATGTTTATTTCTTAAAAGAAGTTTAAAAAGTGTCAAAAAAATCAGTCTATAATTTTAAAGATAAATAAATAAGCATATATATGTGCATAATATGTGTGTGTACAGAAAATATAATGTCAGGATGATGTCATGAATTATTACTTTAATATTTAATATGCTATGAAATTATTATATCACTTACATATTTAAAACAACATTTTTGCCATTCTCTCATTGAATAAAATATAGTAGCATGAGCTATATACATAGTTTGAATGTTTGGAAGTCAAAAAATAATGTGAAATCCCAATGGTGAAGGGTTTCAAATTTTTATTTGCTATAAATTCACAAACTGCTATATCTAAGCATAAAATTAAAATATTTGGATTCACTGGGTTATTAGAAACATACCTAATATTTAAGTACATTCTTGACATGAATCTACAAACCTGTGTAAATTAAGCTGGCTGAATCGGAAGATGCACACAATGTATACATATCTCTATACTGAATAAACTTGGAACATTTCCATTGGTCAGTGGTTATTTCTGTTGAGGGGAACCGAGTGGCTACGCTTTTAACCAAGGATATATGTGTATGCGTGTGTCTATGTATTGGGGTTTGTTTGTGTCTAAACTTGTGAATTTTTCCAGGATTATTCTACTTTAAAATATTATCTCCCTCTGTGCCCACGAGTTTATTCATATTTGTCAACCAATTTGTCTCAATTTTTGGTTTAGAAAAATGGTCACCACAGGTATATAACCTCTAGGTAAAATCTGAGAATCCTCTCTCCTATTATTGCACATCTGGTTAACATCTAGCATACAAATTAGATAGTAGACACTCCCAAAGTGAGGACTGTCACAGAATCAACACATAAGGTCGAATCAACATTTGATACCTGGGTCATGAGCACATGCTGTGCGCCGGAGAGCAGAGAATCAATCATTGTGTTGGAGACGTGAATTTGGCCCTAACCCAAACAGAGGTGAGCTAAGAGGCTATCACATGGAGAGAGGTCTTGGGAAGATTTTAATCCGAAAGCATTTATAAGCAAGCATACGATTTGTGTCTTGACTTTTAAATAGAACACTTTTAGCAACAGATTTCAAAGTAGTACAACGGCAATACAGTGTTTTTGTCACTTTGAAAAATAGTCTTATTTAACAATGAACACAAATTTCTAGGTAAACAAAGCCCACTTAAGATAAAGCTAATGAGGCATTTAGTGAAGAAGAGAATATGTGAAAATTATAAAGAACTGGAAAGAAAGGTCTTTCATCCTTGGAGTTTAGGAGACACCGAGTAATAGGTAATGATGCAGTTAAGGATCTGCTTCCTGAGTGCCCTCCCAGCATGTGTGCGTCCTCAGACAGGTATCATACATCACAGAGTAGATCATTGGTTGGAAGAGTACAAACAAATGGGACATAACACTTTAGCTTGGAAAATTATATCCAGGATCTAAGAAAATAGTCTCCATTCAAACATGAAAGGTACTCTGAATTTTTACAGGAAATGCTCATGGTCATTAAGAAACTTCAGTTTCTGTGAAGTTAGCACATCTACAGAAGGTAAGTAATTGTCAGTGGATCTTTAATAATTACAGTGCTTTATTTTTCAAAACATTTCCCTAAAATGCAGAGCCATGCTATCAAGGCAACTACAAGACCTGAAAAAAGGTTAGAATCGTTTTTATTGGAGCATTGCATGCAAGGAAAAAAAAATGCTTTGTGCATGTGGATGAAATGCTACCAAACAAAAATGTCCAAAAAACTGGAGACAGTAATAATAAAGTTTTAAACACACGGTGCCCTTTACTCCATAGCTAAGCTCCAGTGCTGAGTTGGCTGCGTAAACCAATGAAAATAAAATTACTATTAGAGAAAATGGCCTGAAATATAATGTCACAATCCTTCCTCAGAGCCAGAGTCACTAAAACGGTGAAACTCTCAGTTGCTTAGCACATTGTGTTCACTTTGGGTTGGTTACATAAAACCTGACTTGCAAAATTTCCCCAGATGGGGAAAAAAAAAAAACCCACTCACATAGCTTTAAATATCAGTAGGACTAAAATGTTTCTTTAAATTTTAAATAAATATACTGTATACCTCTAAAGGCCAGATGTGTAAATGTTGATGTTACTGACAACTAGACTGAAAAGAGAAAAGGTGAATGCTCTGCTATTCTTATGTTTATCCCTTTCATTTATTTTTTTCCCAAGACTAGCAGACTGTCTTTCATTTGTTTACAGTGTAGCATGATGAATGTTCCAATAATATAAGCATACAGAGATGTCAGATCGTAATGTGTTGAGGTAGAGTCCACACTTGGGACCGTTAAAGAGCTTTTGTACTGAGATGTGGTCTACAGAGAAGGAATTTATTGTTCATTATATGTAAAAAAAAAAAAACCTCTTTCAATTCATTATTAAATAAACCCATTTAAATAACATACAGGAGAACCCCTTAATATCAAATTTCATTTTATAAAGAGCATTGTTACTACAAAATAGTGGATGCGAATCAAATGAAATTAATTTAAATATCAGTATATCTTCCAATAATGATAGTAGACTGATGTAAAAAGTACTCAGAAAAATGTTTAAAATGAAACTGGCAAAATCAACGAAAGGAAACAGAATGCAGTGAATGGTAGGAGAAGACATTCAGGTTTTAGGATAGCATAGATTCAAGGAAGAGAATGGCTAGTTACAGATGCCTCATTTAGTATTAAGTAGTATGAGTAGCCTACACATAGTTCAAGAGTCTTAATAACATTTTTATGTGCAGATACTTACTCATTTCTGTTTATTGGGTCTGGTCTGTCCCAGCCAACTAATTTTGTGCTTTAATATCTTAAATTGATCCTATGTCCTACACCTGAAGGCTCATTCCAGGCACATTAACCTCCTGACAATTCCTGGAAACTGCCAAGCCTTAATGTTTCTGCCTGTGCTCTTTCTCTGGCCCCGACACCCTTTCACTGGATATCCACGGGGCTGACGAGATAATTACTCCATGTTTCTCCTCCCTTCCCTGACCACTGATAGAACAAAGAATCCCGCTCATCCTCTTACTCTGCCTAAATTTTCTTTTATATCCTACCAATCACCTCATAATTCCTCCTTAAACAATCACATAGATTTCTGTGTTCAAAGTCTGCTTATTTCCTTCAAAAAGTATTATGTTTACTGCTATATTCCCTGAGCCTAGAAGTGTCTGATTTACTGTGGCAGCTCAATAAATATGTTCTAGTAAATGAATAAGTCTTAATGGATATTTCTGAACATTCATGCTAATGATGGTGATTAAGAACCCTTTAAAATTATCCGCATTAGGGGGCACCTGGGTGGCTCAGTCGGTTTAGCATCTGACTCTGGGTTTCCGCTCAGGTCATGATCTCAGGGTTGTGAGCTTGGGCCCCACCTTCAGTACAGAGTCTGTTTGAGATTATGTCTCTCCCTCCCCGTGCTTGGACTCTTTCTCTCTCTAAAATAAATAAGTAAATCTTCTTAAAAAAATTCTCCACATTATGGGAAAGTTTTGTTTTTCCCAAGACAGTAGGTTAAGATGGCCACATGGTAGTTTAGGGAAGGTGCATTAGGCACTACACACTTCCAGGAAAACAGATCTCAGTCAGAAATTGCCCTGCTTACTACCAGTTTTAGTCGAAACATTAATTTGCCAGTCTCTTCATATTTTTTATATCCCCATTTTTTTCAGACTTCATACGATATAGAACAATAAGAATTTTGTTATTTAGACCAGTGATAAAACTATCTCCTCCTTAAAACAAGAGAGGTTAAATGGATCACCCACTGAAAGTTAAGCATTACTATCCATTCACAAAAGTGCAGTAATAAACTCCTGTTTATCTACAAAGTCAAGTGTAGTATATAACTTGATCTACCTCAAAAAGATAATTTGTGAATTACAAACATGTCAAACAGTTCATTTCAATGAAGCTATTTTGGCATAGTGTCATCAAAATACTCTGGCTAATTACATAAAATCACTTTTGTGTGTGTGTGTGTGTGTCATTGTGGCCATGTGGGCAACAGACATCTCTTTCATGCTATTTTTATATTGTCTGCATTTCTTACTTTGGTTTGGTTTTTATAACAAGTATTACATTGTTTCAAGTCTGTTCTAGCTTGGAATAAGGGAGCATTCTTCACTGCACAAACAAAATTCAGAGGACAATTATCAATGTGCTCAATGTCCTTCTGCTTTTAGGAGGACACTTTCTTCTCATCCTCTGCCCTACACTTCCTAATGAGTCCTTGCACTTGGTGAGTCCTTACCATGAAATTTATTTCCTGCTACAGCCCCTGATATAGACTACCTTTTTTGATAGTTCCCTTTATCAAATGAGATAAGGAATCTCTCCAGAGACTGGAATCACTTCGCTCTCTGTACTCCTCTCCGAATCACAAAGGTAATTCAAAGTCTGCCCCAGAAAGACAAAAAAGTGACAATCTCATCTTCATTCTGCATTGCCAATATCTTTATAATTTCTACCACTGTTGAAAGAACACGATTGAATAAATGAGTAAATAAGTAAATTCTCCAGAAAAGCTTCCAAAACAATGGAGAAATTTATTGAACACAAGACTTCATAGTTACTTTAGGTTATACCATTGGGAGCATTTAACTGAATAGGCTGTATGTTAGTTTTGCCCATGACAGCTATAATACTTAAAACTATATTATAATGTTTCAAAACTTGTCAACCCAGAAATACATTGACAGATTCCTTCCTTCCCCTTTCCAATTTATTATGCAAAAATACTAAGCCATCTTCATTAACGTTTAATTTTTCCTCATTTGAGGGTAATAACATAAGGTGGAAAAGCCATATCATTCATTTGCAGAAATAGTTTAGTGGGATAGGAATCCAAAAGGAAGAAAATAGAGAACCAATTTGAAGTATTACAAAGTATTAATGGTATTTATTTGTTTTGTACAGTGTTAAACTAGGAGCATTGCATAATGCTGAAGAGTATGAGCTCTACCATAGACTTCTATCCATATTCCAAATTAGAATTCTCACTCCGCTACTAACTGAGGGTATGAATCTGAGCAAGTTATTTCACTTCAGCTTCTTTACCTGTACCTTCTTTACAACCAAATGGTTTATTCTAAGGATAATTCTTGTTGAGTATTCAGAATATTATCTACATTTAATACACATTCAATAGCATTTTGCAATAGTATTATTAATAGAATAATTATTATCCAGTAAAGCAGAAATCTCTAGCCTTGGAGAAGAGGTACATATTTCTGTTCTTGATTGATTGTTATGCGTGATCAAGGGTCATGCCAAAGGCACATAAAAAGTGGAATGTGCGCTCACAGTGATTTTGATATGTAAGATAGGATGTTTTAAAAATGCTAGTCAGGAGGTAAAAGTATCAAATAAGCAAGTGCCCACTGTAGCAATTTTCTGCAACCACAAACCTAGTGCAGTTTTGGTGAAAGTTGTTGACAATCATTCCCAACTTGTATCATTTTCCAATTTCATGGGCCCAAATTCATATTTCTTCAACCCTAGATTACAAATATTTCCTTTATTTTCTTTTAAATATTTTAATAATTTATTAGAGAGAGAGCAAGGGAGAGAGAAAGAGAGAGAGAGAGAATGAGTGGGGAGAGGGGCAGAAGGAGAGGGAGAAGCAGACTCCCTGCTGAGCAGGGAGCCTGATGCTGGACTCGATCCCAGGACCCTGAGATCACGACTTGAGCTGAGGCAGATGTTTAACTGACCGCCACCCAGGAGCCCCAAATATTTCCTTTAAAAGAGTCTCTATCTCCAGATTCTATCCATCAAATCTATTATGCTCATTAATTTGCAAATTAATTTTCAGAAAGCACTGTTTTGCTAATATCACTCTCAGTCTTCAAAACCTTCATTGATTTCTCTATTGTCTATTAGACAAAGTTCAAGTTCTTTAACTTTCACTCAAAATACCTATATTAGCCCCAATCTTCATTTCTAAATCTTGCCTTGATTTACAGTCTTGCATAAAATTAAGTTACTTCACTAGATACCTCATCATTACATTCCATCACATATTATATCATACACTATTTTGTATATCTAGTCATTTAGATTGTGTCTTGTATACTCTTTGAATCAGATAATATTTGAATATTTGAATTCCATGAAATACATAATAGAATGCTTTGCATAATAAATATGCTCAAGCAATATTTTTTTAATAGAGTGGCAAAAACCTATATTCAACCTCAGGTTGAGGGGTCCCTGAACCAGAGATTATATAGCCAGTTTAGACAAAAATAAGTTATCTCATATCCCTCCCTCTTTCCCATCTTCAATGTTCATGGTAATTATATTTTTCTTAAATATATTTTTATATCTGATTTCTCTTTTTTCTTTTTTCACCTCCATAGTCTTACCAAAATTGCCATCCTCCTTTCTCTGGATTATTGAAAGGGTGTTTTAACTGATATCCCTATTTCCAAATCAGTTTATTGCATTCCATCTTGCTCACTGGTTCCAGACTGTCCCCAAGTTCTACTCGGTGAATATTCTTTAATAGCTTCTCACTGCATGTAACATGGGACCCAAACTCTTTCAGAAGCTATTCAAAGTTAATAAGTTCTGACCTTTATTTATCTCTCCCATGTTTTACAGTCTATCTTGCTACTGGATGGAACTATAGTACTTGCAGTTTTGCAGTACTGTATTATTTCATGAATACTTGTCTTTGCCCATTATGGCATTCAGAACCTAGCGTAACCCCCAATAATTCCCAACCTCTGGTGGCCACACCTTTGAATAATCCTTTTCCCTAGAGCATACATGGTAACTGTGATTTGCTTCTAATCAATAGAATATGGCAAAAGTGATGGGATATCACTCCTGTGATAAATTTACAATATGTAGCAAAAGTAAAGGGATTTTTCAAATGTAATTAAGGTCTCATATCAGTTGATTTTGAATTAATAAAAAGGGAGATTATCTCAGATAGGTCTGACTTAAGCAACCGAAAGCCCTTAAAAGGGAGAGATTCCCTTACTGGCCTTACACAGGCAAATATCCATGTTTGAAATGCCCATATGGAAGGGAGCTAGGTGTGGCCTCAATCTGACGGCAGCCTCCAGCCTCCAGACAGTAACAAGTCAGGACATCAGCTATATGGCCACAGGGAAATTAATTCTGCCAACAACCTGAATGAGCTTGGAAGCCAATTCTTCCCTAATGGAGCCTCCAAATGAGAATATGAACCAGGACAACCCCTTGATCACAGCCATGTGAGACCCCGAGTGGATGACTCAGATAAGCATGCTTCAGCTAAGATGACACATGAAAACTATGAGATAATAAAGCTAAGTTGATAGTATTTGTCATGCAGCAGTAGATAACTAATAAATCACACTATTATCTTTGCCTGCAATATGCTTATACTCTACTCTCTACTCAGTTCTACATCCCACTAAAATGATCCTTTAAGAATCAACCTAAATATCACCTCCTCCATGAATCATTTTCTTATTTACTTATTTACCTTCTCATATCCTTTCAGAGTGTTTTCTACATATCTTTATTAATACTAAATCATATCATATTGAAGTATGATTTTATATGTCTATTTTCCCTCCATGAACAATGACTTACTTGAGAGGAGAATTCATGTCTAAGCAAACAATATATGCATTCAAATACATAAAATAATATATTAAATCAGATGATCTAATGTCATTTGGTATGTTTAGCAGCATAATTTTATGGGTTCTTATCGTACTTTGGACTATTTTTATCTCAGAGTTTCCTGCTTAAAAAAAAATGGTGGGGGGAATAAAATTCTTGCAAAAGAACAGATAACAGAAATTGGGAAAGTAGTAAAATTCAGGGAGAAGAGACAAGGTTTCATCTTAAAGGATGATTTTTAAAAAGTGATAGCTGGGCATGGACGTACTAGTTTAAACAAGTGACTTGATCTTGATGAAAATGATTTCTAAATTTTACAGTTACTCTGAAAAGAAATTAGATGATTTAAATGGAAACAAGAAGAGAATAGTTACTTATATCTTGAGTTCTGACAATGTGAATGATGACAGTTTCATACTATCTGGTCTATAACATGTGAAGTAAAGCTTCAAAACTTACATAACAGATGGTTGGATTAAAGGGAGATAATGTATGCTAAAAACCTAAGCTAAGTATAAAGAGTCTGATACACACATGTTACAAAGAGTGGTATGACCAGATTTATACATATCTCTGACACCAGAGAGAATGAGAGCAAATATTTGGTCCCTTCCACAGTTGGCAAGGCTTTCTGAATGGCAACATGTTTTATGAACGTATGGAATATAGTGTGTCACCATAACGCAGAACTCCCTCTAATCAAATGAACATTTTGTTCTACCTCTTAATATAACCAACCATGTAAAATGTAGAATATTTAGAACTGACAGAATGATGGTAAAAGTCATCCACTGTGATATCATACAGTCTATGAAGTGATTTGTCCTCACATCAAGAATTTAATTTTATTAGCAGAAAGAGAATGCAAAACACCTTCGGCAATGGTATAGAAACTATCTTTCACATAGATATTTTCAAAGTCATAAAACCATAAGTCACACAAGATATCAATGCCTGTATTTTTCAGAATGATTATTTTGGCCCGCAATTACATAGCTAGGACGTGCCAAAACAGAACACCCCTCCCTAGAGTGGATTCCGAGATCTTTTACTACATTTTCACTGGCCACATACCAATCAACCAACATACCAGCCTACTCCCACTCCTGCATATGAGGTGGGGGAACAACTGTATACGCATTTTCCATTGTTTCTGTGCAGCTGGGTGATTCTCTGAAAGAAATGCAAGGAAGTAGAAAGAGACCTAGATTAAAAGATTTCTTGCCTTGCCACAACTAGCTCTAAAACTGTAGATACATCACTTATCACTCCCAAGTCTCAGTCTGTAAAAGCAGATTAACTGTTGCTGCCCTGCCTATATCACAGAGCAGTTGTGAAGATATGATGGAATAACATGGATGATATTTATTTGAAAACTACATTATGCCTTAGAAGTATATGCTACTATTTTCATCATATATAGAACTCATTCCTAAATACTTGAGTTGCTTATTCAGCAAACCCCTTGAATCATGCAGAAAAGCAGATTGCTGAAGCTCTTTCTTGCATTCACCATAGACCATTCTATTTGATGCTTCATAAAATATTAATTTCATTTATCCCTTAAAGGATCAAGATTAATTAGTAACAAAGAAAAAAATGAGTCCTTGTCTATGGTTGTATTTCTCCATCTATAGGAGTAGATAGCCCTCATTTAGCTGATTGAGATTGGTAAAACACAGATATAATTTTTAAAAATTCTCTTTCAGTATTTTTAAAATGAAAATTTTTATGTGTAGGGGCACCTGAGTGGCTTAGTCGGTTAAGCATCTGACTCTTGATTTTTGGCTCAGGTGATGATCTCAGGGTCCTGGGATTGAGTCTGGTATCAGGCTCCATGCTCAGCAGGGAGTCTCCTTGAAATATTCTCCCTCCGTCTCCCTCTGGCCCTCCCCTGCTCATGCTCTCTCTCTCTCTCTCTAAAATAAATAAATAAATCTTTAAAAATTTATGTATATAGGGTGCCTGAGTGGCTCAGTTGTTAAGTGTCTGCCTTCGGCTCAGGCCATGATCCTGGAGTCCCAGGAAACCTGCTTCTCCCTCTCCCACTCCCCCTGCTTGTGTTCCCTCTCTCGCTGTCTCTGTCTCTCTGTCAAATAAATCAATAAAATCTTAAAAAAAAAAGAAATCTTGCTTAAAAAATTATGTATATAATTATACATAGTATTATAATACAGTATTATATAATAGACCTAAATACTATGTGTGGGGGAGGGGCGGGGAGAAAGAATCTCTGCCTTTCCTGGCCTTGAACATGAAATAAGGGGGCCCTGAGCCAAGGAATGTGATAGTCTCTAGCAACTGGGAGTGGCCCTCAGTTTAGAGCCAACAAGAAGTCAGAGACCTTAGTCCTATAACCACAGAGAACTTAAGTTTTGCCAATGACTCAAACTAAATGGATTCCCGTCTTCCTCCCAGTGCTTCCAGAAAGGAACACATCCTGGTGACACTTTGATTTTAGCTCAGTGAAACCTGTGCCAGACTTCTCCCCTACAAAACTGTAAAAAAATAAATTTGTGTTGGACATCTGGGTGGCTCAGTTGGTTAAGTGTCTGCCTTCAGCTCAGGTCATGATCCCAGGGTCCTGGGATTGAGTCCCGGGTGGGACTCAGCAAGGAGTCTGCTTCTCCCTCTCCCTCTGCCTCTATCCCCCTGCTCATGCATGCATGAGCACGCTGTGTCTCTCGTACATGTGCGTGCTCTCTCTCTCTCTCAAATAAATAAAATCTTAAAAAAATAAATTTGTGTTGTCTTAAGCTATAAAGTTAGTGGAAATTTGTTATGTCAACAATACAAAACTAATAAAACTATCTTAGAGATTATTTCTACAATTACAAACAGAACATATTCTCCATCTTTGAGAACTTTACAGTCTTTCAGTTACTAGGTAATGGTGGTCATTGGCCACTCAGAAAAACGGTTGCATTAGCCATTAGCGCTGTTCAGAGATATTCTGTTTCTCTTCCTAGACACATAGTAAGATTTAATGTCTCTGTGACCTTGAAGTAAAGCCTAACTATGTCACTTGACTTGACCAATGGAATGTGTGGGCAGAAGAGATGTGTTATATCCTGGTGGAACATTTTAAGAGCCAGAACTTTATGTGCTAAGTCTTTTTCTATTTTCTGCTATGGTTAGAGATGTTCCAGATCTGTCCAGATCTTTAATGAGATCAAGCAAAAGCAGAGTCCCTATTACCCCAAGACCCATGAAGTGTGAGTAATAAAAAAAGAAAAAAAAATTGTTTGTTTGAAGTCATTAAGTTTGGGATTTGTTTATTTCCTTAGTGTAATCAACTTTATCTATCCTGGCTGACACACTGACCAAAAGGGGGGAAAAAAGATCTTTCAGTGTTCTGGACTTAATAATAGCCAAGTCCAATCAGTTTCATGATATAAACTTAGATTTAGTCATAAGCACAGGGAGTAAATACCATTATTTTGTTTTGTTTTGGAAAATTATACAGAAAAATATAACAGTGCAGACAAATTAGAGTAATAAGAAAATCCAATGAAAAAGAGAGTTCTGCTTTCAGCAACAGTGGACTAATCTAAGATTGACTTTACTACTGAGAAAAATAGAAAAGCTGAGCAACATTAAGATATCAGTGTGAAAGAATCAGGTATCTACCAAGGGAGTAAAGATACACAGGACTTCAACATATGAAGTTGGGGGAATATAATTCAACCCATAACATATATCACTGACCCAACAACTGTGCACTGGAAATTTTTACCCAGATTGACACATACCAGGTCACAAATCTAGCTTCAATAAAGTCAAAAGAATTGGGAACACAATCAATTAAGCTAGAAATTCCTTCAAGAAAAAAAAAAAGATAAAGTCTTGTTATTTGCATTGGTTATGTTCTATAAAGTGAACAATGAATAAATAAATACTGATCCATTGCTCCTAGGGGAAATATGTATACATATTTACAGATCTCACATAAATTATATTCTTAAATACTAAAAATACTCATCCTGGTAGATTTTATTTTCTTTCTTTTGCAAAAGAGAAAACAAGTTTCAGAAATGTGAAGTGACTTGGCCTAGAGCTGCCCCCAATAACAGGTGCCAGAGTTGGAATTCAAATCCTGTCCCAAATGGCCCCAGAACCAAAGCTTCTTTCACTATATATCATTACTCCTTACCCTGTTCATCCATTTCTATATGAAAGCTGAAACAAGAAGGTATTGTGTTGCCTTCTTCTACCTTAGCTGGGAACATATGCATCAAATTACTCAAATTTTTTGCCGCACCGTGCAAGTTCATCAATGCCCAGTAAAGTGATAGGAGTACTGATTTGGGGTTAAAAATAAATTTTAGTGAGTAAGCAAATTCTCGAATACAGAATCCATGAATAATGAGGATAGAGCATCCTCATAAATGTAGAAATTAAGCAATATACTTCTGAAAGTCCAAAGGGTGAAAAAGAAACACAGTAAAAAATATTTTTAACATCATAATATGCAAACAGCATATCAAAATTTGTAGGGTGAAGCTAAATCAGGATTTAGAAGAAAATTAACTACATTCAAAGGCATATATTAGAAAGGAAGAAAGATAAAAGACCGTGGTAAAGGTAAATAGCTAAGAATGGGAGAAGATATTTGCAAAGGACATATCTGATAAAGAAGACACAATTAATTAATACCAGGAATGAAAAAAATGGTATCACCTCAGATCCTACAAACATTACACTGTTCATAAGTTTTGACAAACTTTTTAATACCAGCAAACAATCTTATGGCAACAGGAGATAGTAGATGAAATAAAAATATCCTAGAGGAAAATATCTTAAAAGATACAATTTATTAAGAAGAAAATGGAACATCTAAATAATTTTTATATATTTAATGAAGAAATTAAATCTATAACTTAAAGCCTTTCCATGAAGAACATTCTTGTTCTGGTTTGCTGAATTCTTCCATACAATTTAGGACAAAATAATGGACACACACACACACACACACACACACTTTTGCCGATGTTATTAGAAGAAAAGAGAACACATCCTAACTTATTTTATGAGCCAGCAGAAATCAAAATAAATACAGGTCGATGTTTTTCATGAAAATAGAGTTATATAATATAGAATAGAATTTATAAACTGACCCACAGTAATCTAGACACTTGATTTATGGAAAAGGTATCATTGCAGAGGAGATGAGAAGGTTGATCTTTTCTATAACTTGTGCTAGGTAAATTGGATATATATGTAGAAATAAATCTGACCCCCGCCTTAAAACAATCAATTTCTTATGGATAAAATGGCCAGATAACATAGGAGAATTCTTTTTTTTTTTAAGATTTTATTTATTTATTTGACAGAGAGAGACACAGCGAGAGAGGGAACACAAGCAGGGAGCCCAATGTGCGGCTCAATCCCAGGACCCTGGGATCATGACCCGAGCAGAAGGCAGACACTTAACGAACTGAGCCACCCAGGCGCCCCAACATAGGAGAATTCTTACATTACCTTGAGGTAGGCAGATATTTTCTAAACAAATACAAAAAGCTTTTTCCTAACTATATTTAGGAAAAAGATTAATACATGAGCTATTTTAAAATTTAAGAACTTCATTTCACTATAGACATCGCAAAGAAAGCATAAAGGCAAAACACCAAGTTGGAGATATTTAGAACATTTAAACCTGAAAATGAACACATATCCAGAATATATTAAGAAATCTTTCAAATAACTAGTAAAATAGAGACAATTCATTAGCAAAATGGGCAAGAATCTTGAACGCTTCACTTCAAAGTTGAAGATATTAGAAAGCCAATAAAAACATGAAAAGATTCTCAGCTTCATTAATCACTAGAGAAAGGCTCATAACATCATAATGAGCCACCATTATACACCTTCCAGAAAAAAATAAGATGAAAAAAGACTAAATTGTTAATACCAAGTATTGGCAATATTGTAGTAATGGAGAATTTACTAGATGCTTTTGGGAGTGTAAATTATGTTCAATCCCTTTGGGGAACTATTTGGCAGCATCCCATATAATTGAATATATTTGTGTAATTCAACTGCTAGGTATACACAACTGAAAGACATGAAGTAGAATTCTAATAGCAGCATTATTTATAAAAACCCCAATATATATCAAAAGATAAGTACATAGATAAATAAAGTACAGAAATGGATAGAGACTATTCACGTGATGGTATATTATACAAAACAATGGAAAAAAATTAACTGCTACTTGTAACCACATAGATTAATCTCACAAAAATAACAAGTGAAAGAAACTTAACCAAAAAATAACACTTATGGCACAAGTATTAGAAAGTTAAAAAACTGTAAAACCTTTCTCCAGTACTAGAAATTCTTAGATAAGTTTGAATTAGGAGGGAGCACAAAGGCTGATGCTGTGGCTCATGATGTCTTATTTCCTGATCTGTGAGTTTGCTACATTGGTGATTTTTACCTTGTGGCAACTGAACTGCACCATTATGGTTAGGTTCATTTACTCTTCTATTGCTATGGTATAATTCAATGAAAAATTTTAAATAACTTTCAAATACTAAAGTATGATTTAATTATTCAAAATCAATGAGTCTGTCTAAGAATATATAGCAATTTCAGAAAAGAACCTTTAGAAATCACCCTTAGAAGCTCTTTCATATGCCTGTCTCATTGTATCCTTACAACAATCTCTGCTTTGCTGGTAGAATATTTATAATATGTTATTTGGGCTTACAAAATGGCAAAAAGGTTAATTATTTAGATGAGTGATCCAGTAAAAAAAAAAGTCAACACAAATATTATAACATTTAATTTCAGCCTGCTATCCTGGAAAATTAATTTTATAATTAAAATTGTAAATGTTATTACAGAAATAGACTGCTACAGTTGATTTTCATTTGGGAATCTTATTGAGCACATTTTAATAAAGTAAAATAAATTTTGCTAGAGAACTCTGTCACTTTTCAAAATTAGCAGCCCGATTTCACATATTGTTAATTATAACTACGAATAACCTGAAAAATGTCTTCTCTAATCTAGTCATTTCCATATACTCTCAGTAATGAAATCCACATTTATGTAAATGCATTTTAAATAATTACCTTCTGAAATAGCGCTGAAGTTGGAAGTTTGTTTACTATGGACAAAACAAAAACAAAACTATTGAAATTGCCTCTATAGAATGAAATTAGTGATAATACTTCTCTGTTTTGGACCCTATTCCATAGTTTGGATGCTGAAGATCCAAATGTATCTAATTATGAGGCTTCAAAATAATGCTACCCTCTCAGGTATGTAGTCATTTTTCAACAAGATATTGTGGTTCTTAATATTGCCATATACTTAAGAAATAAGGGATCAAAGGAATACTCAGAACTTTTTGTACTGAGCCACCTTCACAACAGTTTACCAATCATTTATCACAGAAAAATATAATTATAATTATGCATTTGATTGTAATGATGAGCTCCATTTGGATAAATACTCACTGGCAAACACTGAGAAGATTTACATCAGGGATTTTAAAAGTTAGCAATCTTATCACCTCTTCCTATTCCTAATCACTACACATACACACACACAGACACACTCTCCGTGTTTCTTCTGGGTCTTAGAGATCTTATTGACTGGAATAAAGTGTAGAGACAGGCAAAAGAGGGTCAGTAAATATGTGCTCATAAAGGAAAAATAGACAAGTAATGAGCAGGCCTTAATCTAGTTTTTTTATTGATAAAACAACTACTCTGGGCTACACACACTTTTAGTCTTTGCAGACTAAACAACAGATATTAAAAAAGAAAACCAGGTGTTTTTTTATGATAATTTACAGCATATAAAGCTCTTTCATATGCCTGTCTCATTATATCCTTACAACAATCTCATACACTTGTCAAGGAAGTTTTACAGAGGAGTAAAAGATACCCCAGAAAAGTTAGAGGAGCAACTGGAAGTCATATATACTGATAAATGTAAATGGTAGCTAGAATCTTTTGATAAATCAAATCAATGCTTTCTCAGTATTATAGTTACTTTCTGCATTTATGTTGTCAGATCACAAAAAATACCAAGAAACATTATAATAATAAACAGATTCTTTCTGCTCACAAACATAAAATATACTTCTAATGTCTTCAGTGAATAAGCTCAGAATTTCTTGGTTCTAATCTTTGTGTCACTTTCAAAATTCCTTAGTATCTTCGTCAGGGTTCTCAATTTCAGAGATGCATATATATTGAAAACTGGACCTTGAAAAACTTCTTTTTTTTCTTGGAAAACTTCTTAATTAATTGGAACTTAATATTGAATAACTGATGGACTACTTGGAAATAATTTTTACATGACCAGTGGAGAGAAATGAGAAATCCAGTTCCTTTAAAGATTGGTTATTGAGAAATGTTAATATATAAAAATGGAAAATAAGTTAATAATAAGTTATTGCTTCCATGAAAAAATGCATTCTTTGTTTTAGAAAAATATATGTATGCAAAGATTCTGTCAATGACAAACATTTTTAAACATATAAAATGATTATAGGCACAGAAATTTAGTTCATAAGTTGCTATTAAGAAAAGCATCGTTTTATAAAAGATGGTGAACCATACAACAGTCAATAGGTCTTTTTTTTTTTAGATTTTATTTATTTGTTTGTCAGAGAGAGAGAGAGAGAAAGCACAAGCAGGGGAAGAGGCAGGCAGAGGGAGAAGCAGGGAGACCAATGTGGGGCTCAATCCCAGGACCTTCAGATCATGACCTGAGCCAAAGGCAGATGCTTGACCGACTGAGCCACCCAGGCATTCCAACAGTCAACAGGTCTTGGCTGCAGAAGCAAGTTAGTGGTCCTATCCAAGGTCAAACAGACCCTTGAAACTAGAGTTGGATCTAGAGCTAAGGCATAACACTTCTCCCCCACCCCCTATTACTCCAGACCCACTACTACCTCACTGCATAGTGGGGGCTTGCAAAAGGGGTAAGGCATGTAAGCTCTGGCGATAGAAAGTCCTATTTTCGGGGTGCCTGGGTGGCTCAGTTGGTTAAGCAGCTGCCTTCAGCTCAGGTCATGATCCTAGGGTCCTGGGATCGAGCCCTGCATCGGGCTCCCTGCTTCTCCTTCTCCCTCTGCCTGCCGCTCTGCCTACTTGGGCTCTCTCTCTCTTCAAATAAATAAATAAAATCTTAAAAAAAAAAAAAGTACCCACTCACAGGATCAATATTAGGACATTAAAAAAAAAAGAAAGTCCTATTTTCAAAATCTATTAGCAATGTGACCTTGGGCAAGTTTATTAAACTCTGAGTTTTGGTTTCCCTATCCATAAAATAGTAATAATAAAACCTATCTTAAAGACAGGTGAGAAAAATAAATGCAAGGAAACACTTTCTCATAGCTCTTGTCATATAGTAAGTACTTAATATATAATAGTTACTATTACCATCATTATTATTAATGTTTTTGCTTCTTTTAGTCCTTTGATGTAACTAGTGCAGAACCAAAAATTCACACCGTCAGAGTCGTACTGATCTTGTATTTTAAGTTCTCTGATAAATTTAGTGATCTCTGAGAAACTAAGCTGTTTTGTTCATTCTTATCCTTTCTTATATTTCTAATTGCTAAGGTTGGATAAATCAGTGAGGCTTCTCATACCTGGGAACACAAGTGTCTCATGACAAGAGCTGGGCAATTTTGCTAATTAGCTTTCAACAGGTTGCAATCTGCATTGTAATCTATGTAAACTCCAGGGAAAGAAAAGGTCTTAATCATACATCACATTGTTGTATTTTACTTGTTGGAAAAATTGTGGAGGGGGGTTTGGTTTGAGAAAAGGTTATTTTTTGAGAAGTTGTAGGAAATGAAAAAGAGGATTAAAAAAGTGAGACCAGGTTTTAAGGAGTATTTATTTAGGAAATTAAGCTGAAATAATTAGACCAATACCACAACATTTATTTCATCTTTCTGGTCTACTTTGATGGATGATTAGAAGCTTTCAAATTTTCCGAGTTATAAATGATTATAAGGGCATATCTTATCTCTTCAGGAAAACTTACTGTCATCAATTATCCCTTTCTGTGTTGAAATATGAAGGAACACATGAGATGTATCTGCAGTACTGATCTAGAATATGTAGTCAGATTCCAGAGCCCTTAAGGAAAATCAGTTTGGTTAAGCTCTACAGGGCAGATTGAAGATGCAAAGCTGAATCAGAAAGATTAAGAGGGTGTTAAAATAAATCAGATTCTTCACTGTATGTACATACATATATATTTAGGGTATATATCTTGTGAAGGTTTGCCCAGAAGACTTAATGGTTTCATTGAAGCATTTAAAACCACCCTGCAGTCTTGAAGGTTAGCACTGAAAAGCAGATGTGTCTATCAGTTACTGTAGACTTGGTTATGGCATATTAACAACCCATTCCAAAGTCTCAGGGACTAAATGACAGAAATGTTTATTTCTCATTGATGACATATGTTCCCCACATGCCAGCAAGGGATCTCACCTACACTCAGGGACTCAGATTGATGGAAACTCCACTGTCTAGAAAGAGAAGGCTGATGAGACAAGAGACCACTAAAAAGTCTTACTTTGGCAAATAAATGTTCCTACCAAAAAGTGACATTTTGAGTCCAGGACCACTGGCCAGATTGGTCATGTGGCCCTGCGCAACACAAAGCATTAGGGGCAGTGAAGTAAAATCCCTCCATATGCCTGGCAGCAAAGATGAAGCAGATTTTTTAGAAAAAAATCCTTATTATAGAACCATGGAAAAGACATATCTAACGTAAGGTAATGGAAAATGTTGAGATATCTGAACTGGTGAAAAGAGAGCTCCCTATTAAGAAAATTAATAATGATAACAGTGATTGATAACCTTTTCTAAGGTTGTCAGATACCTTGCTGGGTGTCATAATTAGATCTTCATAATAACTCCACTTGGGTGTCAGCACAGGTAAGTACTAATTATTGAACTGATATGGAACCTAAGGCTCAGAAAGGTTAAGGGATTGGCACTAGTCATATGGTTAATACATAGAGCAGCCATCGGTCTCTCTCATATTCAAATCCAGTAAAACAGTCTTTTAAATTATTGTTTCTCCAAATGCTCATACAATTCGTTGGGTATCTTATTAAGAGAAGAGTGGTTTTGAGGTGGGCATGAGAGTCTGCTTGGTAACAAGCTCCCAGGTGATGCCCAGGCTGATGATCCACAGATTGTACTTTGAATAGCAGGACTTTAGATGAACCACACAGCATTTCCTGTAACTTCTCAGTCACCACAATCTGGATTCCCTCTCTGCTACTCTTCTACAAAAGCCCTTAGAGGAAGAACAGGAGTGCATGATAAATTACACAAATGTCCTTGAACTTCATAGAACTTTTAGGAAAACTTTCTAAAATGTACAGATGATAGGGAAAAAGAAAACCATTATTTTTGAGACTATGATTTGATTCACTTTTGAATTGCAGTGAGATTTCAGCTGATGTGTGTACTGGTGATGTATGTTCTGCCTTCTCAGCAGCAGGTCTACACCCATGGAGGTGAGAGTTAAGGAGAGAAGGCAATTGAGTGCTGACTCAGTACCAATTATAAATTTCATTGTGTTTATAACACATTGATAGCTATTAAAACTGGTGTTTTGTGAAAATTACATTTATTACTTTCTTACTTAAGTCTCCACAGAGAAATCACTTTTTGCTACCTGACTACACATTTGACATTTTGAAAGGTAGGTGTAGCTCTCTATCGTAAATAACATCTTGAGGTCACTGAGTGCTATTCAATTCAAAGCAGAGGGGCTGAAAAACAACAACAAAAAAATCATTGTGCTTCAAGGACAAAACAAAAGATAATTGACTAAAACAATCTCTTTGGGTCTGGTTAGTCAGAGGGATTTGGGGAAAAATTTGTCTGAGACTTTGGTGATCAAGTTGCCTGCCAGACTCTGAAGGGACACATCAATCAGTTTTGACACATTGCTGATTGCACTATTAAATCACCATCATGGGCTTGATTTGTCTCATCAGGTCAAGTGAAAAAAATTTGATGGTAAGCTCTTTTTCAAATTTTCTTATTGAAACTTCTCTAAATAAATCTGTATTTTGCATTGAGTTAAACTAATTGACCATAAAGTTCTATCCTTAATAAGAAGATATTTAGAGTAGGCACCATGCTTCCTTAAGCAGGATAAAATTACTATTTTTAGCAAGCTGGGGAAACATTCATAATGTTAACTCTCCAGAAAGATATTTTAATGGACTGCAGGTCATTTTGACTTTAACAATATAGGAAAAGGGAAAGACACAGAGGTTACCATAGACTATTGGAAAAATGGCTAATTGTCCATAAAATCTACATTTGAATTCAGTTAATGTTATAACTTAGCACTCATGGAGATTGTCATGAGTCAATTTTTGGTTTATTTCTAAGTGAAATAACTCAAGGTGCTGAATACTTATGACCTATTAGAAGTATAGGAGTGTAAATATAATTTTTCAATATGTGGAATACTAGTATACTTTAGGGATTCAGATACAATCATTTATTTATTAGGGGATAACAAATCTTAGATTCTACTCCATTCCAAAACATTAGAATAGGTACTATGGGTCTAACAAAGACAATATATTGATCATAATACTCTATCTTCATTATAGTGATAATCATCTGTCCTCCAAGATCTATTAGATATATACAAAAACTTTTCAATAACTGTAATAAATAGGATGGTACCAATTTATGTTGCCACCAGTTATATAGAAAAGTGGCCATTTGACTGAACATTCATCAGCGCTATCACCATTATTTAACTTTTTCTAAGAGAGAACTCTCAAATTGGAGAGGTTTTGGTTATACATGTTATTTTTATTTGTATTTATTTCATGAATTACTTGGTCATTTTAGCAGAAATCTTCATCTTTTTCTTACCTATTTGGAAATGTTTTAAAATTAAGAATCTAACACTTTGCCATATTTGCAAAATGTTTTTTATTGTGTCAAGAGATATAAGGATTATAAAAATCTGTCATTAAGACTGATTTTAGAGCTGAATTAGATTGAACTTGGCCATATTGGTATAACCTGTAAACTCTTGATGCCTGTTTTTATAGACAAAATAGTGAAGGTTATATAAGTTACCAGATAATAAGAGGCCAGATTTTAGAAGTGTCCTCTTCAAACATTTAAAGTACAGATAATTTCCAATCTTATAGAACGTCTATCAGAGAATAGAAAAGGAGATAAAATTCCCCAACTATGTTTATGCAGCTTGAATAACCATTGAACCTAAATCAGACAAGGACAGGATACGAATAAAAATTGTAGACTAGTTCACTTATAAATATCGATGTAAAAGCTCTAATATAGATGGCAGTGTAATAATTGTGAGGATAATCCTAGAAATAAAAAGATTAAATGAGATAGAAGAATAAAAAGAAAAACCATCTGGTCTGATAAATGGAAACAAAAAAATACCATTTGATAAAATCAATAACTATTCATGATAAAAGCTATTGCTAATTAAAAATAAAAGCAAAAGAAACATCCTCAACATAATGAAGATCATTAAGTCAGTTGAAGGCTAGTTACTAAACATTTATGAAATAAGTTATAATTAGTGGTAAAATATTGGAAGCATTCTATTTAAAATGTGAAAATAGATAAGGATGTTTGCTATTCTTGCTTACATTCAATATTATTAGTAAAGTTAATAAAAATTAATAAACATGTAAGGAAGAAGTAAAACTATTACTATTTATAGGTAATATAATTCTATATAGGAAAAATAAGAGAAAATACAAACATACATTTGGAATTAATTTTTTAAAAATTTATTTATTTTTTTGAGAGAGCAAGAATGAGAGAGAGAGAGAGTACATGAGAGGGGGGAGTGTTAGAGGAAGAAGCAGGCTCCTCACTGAGCAGGGAGCCCGAAGTGGGACTCTATCCAGGGACTCCAGGATCATGACCTGAGCCGAAGGCAGTCTTTTAACCAACTGAGCCACCCAGGTGCCCCTGGAATTAAATTTATATATCAATATATAGCAATGAATTGCATTCTTATATAACCATGAAATTATTAAAAATATAATTCTAAAAATATATCATTTATTATTGTGAAAAAAACAAAGAAATGAAAACTATCTATGAATAAATTTAACAAAATATGTGTATTACTTTAATGGAGAAAATTATGTTATTAGTTACTAGGTATTTATAATATTTTAAATAAATGAACAATCATTTTGACTCAATATCATAAAATGATTAATTTTTTTCTCAAGTAGCTTAATTATGTAATGCAACTCTATTGAAAATCCTGACAGAGTTTTCATTGACATTGTTACGATGATTCTGACATTGGTAAGGAAGAGTAAGGACTAAACACTACCAAAATTTTTTTAAATTAAAAGAACAAAGTGAAGTTATCTGTCCTGCATGATATCAAGATTTACTATAAAGCTATAGACAATCGTATATTAGCTCTATGGATAGACATATTGATCAATTAATTAAATAGAGAATCAAGGAAAGTATCTCTACATACTCAGACTCTTATTTATGGCAAGAGTGACATTTAGATCAGAAGGAAAAAAATGTACTATTCAGTAAATAATCATGAAACAATGGGTTCTCTATATTTTAAAAATCAATTTACTCCTTCAGGAACAACATAAGAAAGAATTCCATGAGAATGAACTAAATCTGAAAAGCAAAATGTTACAATTTTTAGAAAAATGAATGTCTTTATGATACTTGGATAAGGACTGTTTTTAAAAAGTACCGTTTGTAAAGGAAAAGAGATAATTTGCATTAGAATTAGAGAAAAGAAATTTTGTACTTCTAAAGTTGTGATAACAATTAAAAAGATAATCCACAGATTTGGAGAGTATCTTTGTCATGCATAAAATCATTATACATAAAGAGCTTCTACAAATTAATAAGAAAAGACAAATCAATAGAAAAATGGGCAAAGGGTATGAATATTTAATTCATAGAAGACAAACTGAGTGGCTGGAAACATAAATTAAAAAGATAGTCAACCTTACCAGCAATCAGGCAGATGTGAATTAAAATCGCAACAAGATGATATGCTTACCAATCACAAGAGAACTTTAGTCCTTAGTATTGACAAATACTGAGAAATAGAAACTCTCGTTCTCTTGTGGTGGGACTGCAGTAGAAATCTTTGACAACATGATTTGACTATTACTTAAGAAATTACCTAGGCCTAGGAATTTCACTCCCAAGTCTTTCTCTCATGTGAATACAAGCAGACATCAGTAGGGTTTGCAATAGTAAGAACTAGAAACAATCGGTGGTCAACAATGCTCTTGCTCACCAATACCTGATTCTCTTTTCCTTTTGAGGTTTATGGAAAGTATTGTTCTGAGCCACATGACTGGTTCTGGCCAGCAAACTTGAAATTAAAGTGAATAGTATAATAATTCTGTTTATTTCCCCACATCTGGATGGCTGTCATTTCCTAGGTGGGAAATCATAATCACCTGGAACCCTGACAACTCCATGGAACTGAACATCTTAAACTATAGCAGACTGCCTGAGCAAGGAATACATTTTTTTTCCTGATATTTTCAGGTTGCTTCCTATTGCAGCATAAACTTTGACTCTCCTAACTGATATACAACTTAGATGTCATCAAGAGGAGAATTAAATAAATGGTAGAACACTAATATAATGGGATATTACACAGCTATGAAAAATCAATGAACTAGAATTACACATCCATATATGAACAGATCTCTCCAAAATAATTATGTGCAATTGCAACAGAATATATAGAGGATGATGTCACATATAAAGATTAATAACTTGAGAGATGGTGCTCTATACTGTTTAGTAATGCTGTATACTTATTAATAAGGCATAATAAAATACCAGAAATTAAGAAACTCAGCTTCAAGAGAGTGAATGACCTCTCAGAAGAAAGCAGAAACAAACTTGTTGAAATACACAGGTGTTTTTATCTGTCTTCATAATGCCTTACTTCTTATGGTTGGTGGTAAATTTATGGTGTTTGTTACATTTTTTCTCCACATTCATGGCTGCCTGAATTAGTTCAGCTTATTTTTTTTTAAAGCAAATTTTTTTGAGATTTCTAGATACCTCTGAAGATATTTGGGGATAAAATGGTAAGTTTTACTTTTTTTTTTTTTTCATATCTTCTCTATTCTGTAGATGCACTTCCTTCAGGTTTGGAATGATTTTGTAACTGATAATCACCAATTTTGTCATCCAGAATAGCAGCTTAGTTAAATATTTTAGGTATAGGTCATAATAATGATTTCCTAACCTTAAATCAAAAGCTATTCCTCAGTTTATGACCAAAAATACTCACAAATTCAAGCATGTTATGAATAACTTCTCTCTATTGTACCATTTTGGGAGTTGGATATACTTTGCCTTCAAAGAATGTGAAATCTCTGCTTGAACAGTCAGCAAGAGCTTCTAATTTTATATACTAGAAGGAAAAAAAGAGAGGAAAGGGAAAGAAAAAAATATCTGTGCTGTGGAAGGAAAATTTATTTATTTGCCATTTTTTGAAAGAAATGTAAAAAATGGTCAAATTGCTGAATCTGATATTTTTCATGATTTTTGGGGTGATAGACAAACTACATGTAGATTATTAGCAGACTCTCTGATACCAACACAGTTGGGCAAACTATCAGCTATTGCTTTTTCCAAATCAAGTCAACAAAACCACTTGTATTTCCAAGCATTGTCCCACTTATCTGTGTATAGAGCATTGATATTTTCTTTCCGATCTAAATTTTGCTTGTCAAATTTCGACTTTTTGATCAACATTACAGTTTATAAAAGGATACTGTCAAATAAGAATTTTTCCTTGATGGAATCAAAATCCTCAGAATGAATGAAACCCAGGAACTGGCTATATTGGGAAGGTTAATATTTTTATTGACTTAAGATGCTGAAAGAGGTGTTATTGCCGCCAACTGACTTGCTTCAAAAGATGAGAAAATGTTATCATTGAGCCCAGAGTAAATGTTATTTCAAAAAGGTATTGTTACAATTTACTTTCTTTGCTTTAAGCCACAACTAACAAGAACATGTCCAGGGCCTATGGTTTTACCAAGAACTGCAATTGTGCATGACTTCTTTTGCTTGGCAGTGCAGGAAAGTAAATATTTAGAGTACTTCAAAACTTGGCTCTTTTGTAACAGCAAAATGAGTTCTGCTAAAGTCCTATCCATTTCAAATGGATCATTCTCAAAAAAAAAAAAAAAAAATCCACAAGGTCAAAAAAATTTTCAGGTCATTTTAAAAATAAAAGTATATATAAGCTTCACTTTCTTTAATAATCTTTAATATATTCTAATTTTATTTGACCTCATGGAAACAAAGATATGTTATCATCATAATGTTACAATAGTTTTCTTTAATTCATTTCAAAAGGAACTATTTTAGGAGTGAAGTTTGGTAATATCAGATATTTCATTCTACATTAGCAGAATCTTTCATTAAATTATTTTGCCCTTGGGATTTTGTCTGGTCTCAGGAATTCAGCTGGATAGGGATCAAACCATTCTGAACACCTACGAACTCAACAGGAGAACGAAGAAAAGAATAGCAACAACTCTGAACAGAAAAGCGACCATTTTCTGGAAGGTAGGACATGCAGAGAAGTGAATCTGAGGCAATATTCGGGAGGATAGATGGCGGGGGAGGGGGCCTCTGTCTGCTGTTTCTGGCAAGTGATGGAGCCGCGGAGCACAAAATCAGAACTTTTAGAAGTCGGTTCCGCTGAAGGACGTTGCTCCAGTGGCTAAGCAGGGGGTAGAACCCTCGCTGGGACAGTGTGGTCTCAGGACCCTCGGGGTCACAGAAAGACCGGGGGTGCCTGAGTGTGGCAGAGCTCCCAGGTATCAGAGTGGGGAAGCCAGCTGCAGAGACGGAGCCGAGGTGCGGGCTCTCAGCTCTGGGTTGCCATAAACTGTCATCCACGGCACAGTCGGGCCACTGCTCCTCCAGCAGGGACCCAACAAGCGGCAGATCCGGGGAGACTCCCCTTCTTCCCCCGGGAGGAGCGGCGTGGGAGTGCACCACAGGGATCTGCGAGGTTTGGAGACTCCACACGGGGTCGGGTGCCAGAGATAGAAATGTGAGGTCACAGGCCTGGTGAGCACGGAGTGCGGCCGGAGACTGGGGAGACGGGAGTGATTGACTGCTTTTCTCTGAGGGCACACTCAGGAGCGGGGCCCCAAGTTCTCCGCTCCTCTGGGTGGAGATTGTGAGGCCGCCATTTTCACTCTCGTCCTCCAAAGCTGTACGGAAAGCTTGCAGGGAACAAAAGCTTCCGAAAGCAAACCCGAGCAGATTACTTAGCCCTGACCGGGCAAGGGCAGGCAATTCCGCCTCCGGCAAAGACATTTGGGAACCACGGCAACAGGCCCCTACCCCAGAAGATCAGCGAGAACAGCTGGCCAAGACCAAGTTTACCGATCAATGAGAATGGCAGAACTCCAGCGCTAGGGGAATACTGCACATAGAATCCATGGCTTTTTCCCCATGATTCTTTAGTCTTTCAAAGTTAATTTTTTTCTAACTGTCTTTTTTTTTTTTGACTTTTTCTTTTTCCCTTTTTCAACCAACATCTTATCAATCCCTATTTTAAAAAACATTTTTATTTTTCATTTTTAGAGCCATATTCTATCCCTTCATAGTAGTTACCCCTTTTTTGGCATATATATATATAAGTTGTTCTCTCTTTAAAATTTTGAGATATACTTTCTTCTAACAGATCAAAATATACCCTAAATCTCTACTGTATGGCTTTGATCTAGTCTCCTGCCTGATCACATTCCTTCTTTTTTTTTTCTTTTTTTTATCCTCTTCTTTCATTTTTCAAACAACTTCTTATCAATTCCTTTTATAAAATTTTTTATAATTTTCGTCTTTACATTCATATTCCATCCCTTCATCATATCAACCCTATTTTTGTACATATATAAGTTTTTCTTTCTTTAAAATTTTGGGAGGCACTTTCTTCTAACAGACCAAAATACACCCAAAATCTAGTGTGGGGCACTGATCTATGCACCAGCCTGATCATATTTGATCATATTCTGTTTTTTTTCTTTTGTTCTGTTTTTGTTTGTTTTTATCTTTTTCTTTTTCTTTTTTCTTTCTTTACCTTTCTTTTCCCCTGGCTTCAGGTCTTTTCTGTTTTGTTTAGAGTCTATTTTCTGGGGACATTGTTACCCTGTCAGCATTTTGTTCTCTCATTCATCTATTCTCCTCTGGACAAAATGACAAGATGGAAAAAATCACCTCAACAAAAAGAAAAAGAGGTAGTATCAACTGCCAGGGACCCACTCAATATGCACATTAGCACGATGTCAGACCTAGAGTTCAGAATGATGATTTTAAAGATACTAGCTGGGCTTGAAAAAAGCATGGAAGTTATTAGAGAAACCCTTTCTGGAGAAATAAAAGAACTAAAATCTAACCAAGTCGAAATCAAAAAGGTTATTAATGAGGTGCAATCAAAAATGGGGCACTAACTGCTAGGATAAATGAGGTAGAAGAGAGAATCAGTGATATAGAAGACCAGATGATGGAAAATAAAGAAGCTGAGAAAAAGAGAGATAAACAACTACTGGATCATGAGGGCAGAATTCAAGAGATAAGCGAAACCATAAGATGAAACAACATTAGAATAATTGGGATCCCAGAAGAAGAAGAAAGAGAGAGAAGGGCAGAAGGTATATTGGAGCAAATTATAGCAGGGAACTTCCCTAATTTGGGGAAGGAAACAGGCATCAAAATCCAGGAGGCACAGAGAACCCCCCTCAAAATCAATAGAAATAGGTCAACACCCCGACATCTACTAGTAAAACTTACGAGTCTCAGAGACAAAGAGAAAATCCTGAAAGCAGCTTGGGAGAAGAGATATGTAACCTACAATGGTAGAAACATTAGATTGGCAACAGACCTATCCACAGAGAACTGGCAGGCCAGAAAGGACTGGCATGATATATTGAGAGCACTAAATGAGAAAAATATGCAGCCAAAATACTATATCCAGGCAGGCTGTCATTGAAAATAGAAGGGGAGATAAAAAGCTTCCAGGACAAACAAAAACTAAAGGAATTTGCAAACACGAAATGAGCCCTACAAGAAATCTTGAAAGGGGTCCTCTAAGCAAAAAGAGAGCCTAAAAGCAACATAGACCAGAAAGGAACACAGACAATATACAGTAACAGTCACCTTACAGGCAATACAATGGCACTAAATTCCTATCTTTCAATAGTTACCCTGAATGTAAATGGGCTAAATGCCCCAATCAAAAGACACAGGCTATCAGATTGGATTAAAAAACAAGACCCATCGATAATGCTGTCTGCAAGAGACTCATTTTAGACCCAAAGACACCCCTAGATTGAAAGTGAGGGGGTCGAAAACCATTTACCCTGCTAATGGACACCAAAAGAAAGCTGGGGTGGCAATCCTTATATCAGACAAATTAGATTTTAAACCAAAGACTGTAAGAAGAGATGAAGAAGGACACTATATCCTACTTAAAGGGTCTATCCAACAAGAAGATCTAACAATTGTAAATATCTATACCCCTAACATGGGAGCAGCCTTTATATAAGGCAATTAATAGCAAAAGCAAAGAAACACATCGACAACAATACAATAATAGTGGGGGACTTTAACAACCCCCTCATTGAAATGGACAGATCATCTAAGCAAAAGATCAACAAGGAAATAAAGACTTTAAATGACACACTGGACCAAATGGACTTCACAGACATAGTCAGAACATTCCATCCCAAAGCAACGGATACACATTCTTCTCTAGTGCCCATGGAACATTCTCCAGAATCGATCACAACTGTTCAAAACCTTTGAGATGCAGCAAAGGCAGTCCTAAGAGGAAAGTATATAGCAATATAAGCCTTTCTTAAGAAACAAGAAAGGTCTCAGTACACAACCTAACCCGACACCTAAGGAGCTGGAGAAAGAACAGCAAATAAAGCCTAAACCCAGCAGGAGAAGAGAAATAATAAAGATCAGAGCACAAATCAATGAAATAGAAATCAAAAGAACAGTAGAACAATGAAACTAGGAGCTGGTTCTTCGAAAGAATTAACAAGATCGATAAACCCCTGGCCAGACTTATCAAAAGAAAAGAGAAATGACCCAAATCAACAAAATCATGAATGAAAGAGGAGAGATCACAACCAACACCAAAGAAATACAAACAATTATAAGAACATATTATGAGCAACTCTATGCCAGCAAATTAGATAACCTGGAAGAAATGGATGCATTCCTAGAATTGTATCAACTACCAGAACTGAACCAGGAAGAAAGAGAAAACCTGAACAGACCTATAACCACTAAGGAAATTGAAGCAGTCATCAAAAATCTCCCAACAAACAAAAGCCCAGGGCCAGATGGCTTCCCAGGGGAATTCTACCAAACATTTCAAGAAGAATTAATACCTATTCTTCTGAAACTGTTCCAAAAAATAGAAATGGAAGGAAAGCTTCCAAACTCATTTTATGAGGCCACCATTACCTTGATCCCAAAACCAGACAAAGACCCCATCAAAAAGGAGAATTACAGACCAATATCCCTGATGAACATGGATGCAAAAATTCTCACCAAAATACTAGCCAATAGGATCCAACAGTACATTAAAAGGATTATTCACCACGACCAAGTGGGATTTATCCCTGGGCTGCAAGGTGGGTTCAACATCCGCAAATCAATCAATGTGATACTATACATTAACAAAAGAAAGAACAAGAATCATGATCCTCTCAAAAGATGCAGAAAAAGCATTTGACAAAGTACAGCATCCTTTCTTGATTAAAACTCTTCAGAGTATTGGCATAGAGGGACATACCTCAATATCATAAAAGCCATCTATGAAAAACCTACAGCAAATATCATTCTCAATGGGGAAAAACTGAGAGCTTTCTCCCTAAGGTCAGGAACATGGCAGGGATGTCCACTATCACCACTACTATTCAACATAGTATTAGAAGTCTTAGCCACAGCAATCAGACAACAAAAAGAAATAAAAGGCATCCAAATCGGCAAAGAAGAAGTCAAACTCTCACTCTTTGCAGATAATATGATACTTTATGTGGAAAACCCAAAAGAGTCCACCCCAAAACTGCTAGAACTCATACAGGAAGTCAGTAAAGTGGCAGGATATAAAATCAATGCACAGCAATCAGTGGCATTCCTATACACCAACAATAAGACAGGAGAAAGAGAAATGAAGGAGTCGATCCCATTTACAATTGCACCCAAAACCATAAGATACCTAGGACTAAATCTAACCAAAGAGGCAAAGGATCTTTCTCAGAAAACTATACAATACTCATGAAAGAAATTGAGGAAGACACAAAGAAATGGAAAAACGTTCCATGCTCATGGATTGGAAGAACAAATATTGTGAAGATGTCAATGCTACCTAGACCGATCTACACATTGAAAGCAATCCCATCAAAATACCATCCACTTTTTTCAAAGAAATGGAACAAATAATCCTAAAATTTGCATGGAACCAGAAAAGACCTCAAATAGCCAGAGGAATGTTGAAAAGCAAAGCAAAGCTGGCGGCATCACAATTCCGGACTTCCAACTCTATTACAAAGCTGTCATCATCAAGACAGTATGGTACTGGCACAAAAACAGACACATAGATCAATGGAACAGAATAGAAGAGCCCAGAAATGGACCCTCAACTCTATGGTCAACTAATCTTCGACAAAGCAGGAAAGAATGTCCAATGGCAAAAAGACAGTCTCTTCAACAAATGGTGTTGGGAAAATTGGACAGCCACCTGCAGAAGAACGAAACTGGACCATTTCCTTACACCACACACAAAAATAGACTCCAAATGGTTCAAAGACCTAAATGGGAGACAGGAGTCCATCCAAATCCTTGACGAGAACACAGGCAGCAACCTCTTTGACCTCAGCCACAGCAACTTCTTCCTAGAAACATCGCCAAAGGCAAGGGAAGCAAGGGCAAAAATGAACTATTGGGACTTCATCAAGATAAAAAGCTTTTGCATAGCAAAAGAAACAGTCAACAAAACCAAAAGACAACCGACAGAATGGGAGAAGATATTTGCAAATGACATATCAGATAAAGGGCTAGTATCCAAAATCTATAAAGAACTTACCAAACTCAACATCCAAAGAACAAAGAATCCAATCAAGAAATGGGCAGAAGACATGAACAGACATTTTTCCAAAGAAGACATCCAAATGGCCAACAGACACATGAAAAAGTGTTCAACATCGCTCGGCATCAGGGAAATCCAAATCAAAACCTCAGTGAGATACCACCTCACATCAGTCAGAATGGCTAAAATTAACAAGTCAGGAAACGACAGATGTTGGCGGGGATGCGGAGAAAGGGGAACCCTCCTACACTGTTGGTGGGACTGCAAGCTGGTGCATCCACTCTGGAAAACAGTATGGAGGTTCCTCATAAGTTGAAAATAGAGCTACCATATGATCCAGCAATTGCACTACTGGGTATTTACCCCAAAGATACAAATGTAGGGATCCTAAGGGGTACATGCACCCCAATGTTTATAGCAGCAATGTCCACAATAGCCAAACTGTGGAAAGAGCCAAGATGTCCATCAACAGATGAATGGATAAAGAAGATGTGGTATATATATATACAATGGAATATCATGCAGGCATCAAAAGGAATGAGATCTTGCCATCTGCAATGACGTGGATGGAACTGGAAGATGTTATGCTGAGCGAACTAAGTCAATCAGAGAAAGACATGTATCATATGACCTCACTGATATGAGGAATTCTTAATCTCAGGAAACAAACTGAGGGTTGCTGGAGTGGGGGGTGGGGTGGGATGGATGGGTTGGCTGGGTGATAGACATTGGGGAGGGTATGTGCTATGGTGAGCGCTGTGAATTGTGCAAGACTGTTAAATCACAGATCTGTACCTCTGAAACAAATAATGCAATATATGTTAAGAAAAAAAAAAAAGAAGGTAGCAGGAGGGGAAGAATGAAGGGGGGGAAATCGGAGGGGGAGACGAACCATGAGTGACGATGGACTTTGAAAAACAAACTGAAGGTTCTAGAAGGGAGGGGGCTGGGAGGATGGGTTAGCCTGGTGATGGATATTAAAGAGGGCACGTTCTGCATGGAGCACTGGGTGTTATATGCAAACAATGAATCATGGAACACTACACCAAAAACTAATGATGTAATGTATGGTGATTAACATAACAATAAAAAATTTAAAAAAATTATTTTGCCCTTATTAGAAAGAATTCAATGAAAGATTCTGCTGGGAGAGAGAGAGGACATATATATTAAAAATAATAATATTCTCCACTTTATTTTCAACAATGTAGAGACACTTCTTTATAATATTATAAAGAAGATATTTCTAAGTTTGGAGAAAGGTTGCTTTCTAAAATATGCCTTAAAGATCTGAGGGCTTGTGAGCATGTTTAATTTTTACTTTATTTTTAAATATTCACTTTGACATGATATTCATTTTTCCATGCCTCTTGATTTACTCCAAGGAATTCAGCCCCCAAATCACTGTATTATTTTTATGGTTATTTAAACAGAATATGAAATTAAATGCTTGAAAATACTTAACAGTAGCTGAATTTATCATTGACTTTCAAGTGTTTATAAGTATAATCAGAATAGAAGACTAAAATAAAGGTGTTAAATTCACACTGTATAAACATTTTCTTATACATACATATTCAAACCTTTGCCTATGAAAAAACAAAAATGCACTTATTAAATACTTCCTCTTGAGTATAATCTGTTACTGATACTCTCGCATAATAATTCCTCACAATAGATACTTCACATCTTCTGGAAATTTATTTGTTTCTATCTTAAATATTTTATAGTCAAAGTCCAAGATCTTAAAACATTCCTTTTTTTATGTGTGAAAATGTTTATGGCTCCAGCTATTCCAACAAGATTTTAAAGTTTTGATGCAAATATACCATTGGGAATAGCAGACAACACTATAAAAAACAAGGAAATCTCAATATTCCATAGCAGCAATTTTTCATCAAGTGTTCTATACAAGGAAGCGATAGTAGATAAGCAAAAACAGTTAACTTTTGAAGGTTTTCAGTTATTGAACAACTTAAAAGCAAATAGAGTAATTGTTATTTAACATTAACAATCATGAATTCTCCTTCTCTCATTTAGTGTGGTGACATTTCAAACTTTTAGGACATATTTTTAATTTTTGGTGTTTGGTCACACATGTCTTTCATGGTCATTGACAAGTATAAATAAGCCTTTGAAATAATGAAATATTTTGCTATAGGAATAACAGTGATATAACTTCAGAATAACTTAACTCCCTTGAGCCAGAAGGTCAAACATTTTACATTTAATCCTTTAAATTGAGTTTTATGCCGCTTATTCAGATTTTGACAAGGTCTTATAGTGCAAGTTTCTATACACTCCATGCGAATATTGAATACTTTTGTTTGTTTGTTTGTTTGTTTAAAGATCCCATCCATTTATTCATGAGAGACAGAGAGAGAGAGGCAAAGGCAGAGGGAGAAGCAGGCTCCCCGCGGAGCAGGGAGCCTGATGCAGGGCGCCATCCCAGGACCCTGGAATCATGGCCTGAGCCCAAGGCAGGCGCCTAACCGACTGAGCCACCCAGGCGTCCCAATATTGAATACTTTTGGATGTTGCTGGAGACTACAGAATGTTCACTAGGATTATGTTCAACAGGGGAAATAACGAATATCCCATATTAGCGGGTTAATTAATCACCAGAAGTATTTATGTGATATTTAAAAACAGATTTCAGTTTGTAAGGCAGATTGTTCATGCAAGGTTTATTAAGTGGTACCTTCAAATATTTTTTTATTAAAGATTTTTATTTATTTATTTGAGAGAGAGAGAGAAAGCACAAGCAGGGGGAGGGGCAGAAGGAAAAGCAGGGAACCTGATGCGGGGCTCGATCCCAGGATCCTGAGATCATGACCTGAGCCAAAGGCAGACGCTGAACTGACTGAGCCACCCAGGCGCCTCCTACCTTCAAATATTATGATAAAATCTGTGAAATGAATCACAACAAATTTCTATTGTGCTGTTGCCACAGGTCAAACTCATCGCTAGACATTGAGTGTACAACAGTGGGTTTGGCATTTGAAATCTCTGCCTTCACATTGCTGAAATATACGAGATGTTCAAAGATTTGGAATATGATCAGGGGTAAAGTAATTAGATGGCTACTTTATAAATTTAATTTTAAAGTGTATAAAACAATACAAATGAATTCAAACTGGTGGGTTGCTTTTACACAACCATTCTAGGGTAAATTTTGTATAATCTATATAAAATACTAAATAATGAATTTTAATAATTGAAATAGGGTTTACTATTTGAATAATGCTCAACTCAAAACTTTGAGTCTATGATTTTAGATTTTCAAGAAGTATGTAGGCTTTAACTATTCAAGTTTTTATTTTGGCGTACTTCCACCAGGGGGCACTACCCACATTTAATGTAAAAATAAAACCCTTTCTAAGTTGTAAATGTGCCTGTCTGTAGGACAAATATTTATCTCCAAATAATTTATTTGTTAGTATAAAAATTAAACTTTTGAGTGGAAATGCAATGTTCTATTCCAACATATTTACCTCTATAATTTAGGCAGGCCATTGGGTTAAAAAATGCCCTTTATGAAATCAGCATTTAGAATGCTTCACAATCAACAACTAAAATTCATATTATTATGCCAATGGGAACTAATTAATTATCTTTTGAATATTGCAGCAAATAATTTGCTTAATTGAAATTAGTGGATTAAGTAATTGTTAATGTAACAATCATAAATGCTAATTCAAATGGTTCAAATGATTTAGAGATTTTATTGAGATAGAATATAATGAAAAATAAACTATTTTTCTGTAGTCTTTCATGAGGCCCTAGATTCTGCTAGTTCCATTAGTATATCAAAATTCTGATACATTTTATTGTAAGTTATTTGTGTGATTACAGGAACTAAATACTTTCTCACTATAAGATATGAATTAAGTGTTAGTATCTATAGCTCCTAGAATTAAAAATATTTCCTACATTTAAAAAAGTTGGTTTTCGGTTTGCATTGGTTTTCTATTTTTATATCTATAAGAAAAAATGTGTTATTATGCTTTTTTGGAACAACCTAACTGAAACATTAGTTTATTTATTAGTCTTATTTAAAATACAGATTATTATATTTGTGGTTTTAATAAAAGATTATCAAGATGTACTACAAAAGTAACACAAATAACAGCAGATACTCACTGTCTAAAGTGCAGGTAATTGCATTGCTTGAAAGATCCATCTTGAGATAGTAAGTAGGAAAGCAGAAGTCTACAGTTTAGATCAAGAGAAAGCATGCTCACAGTGTTAATCTCTTAAACACTTAAGAGCCTCTATCACTTTTAAATGACAAATCCTTTATAGGGTCCTCTGTAAATCACCAGGCTGATAACCCTTTTGATTTCTTAATCTTTGTAACATTGCTGTAACTGTAGGTATGAGATTAACATGGCCTTGCAAGTTTCAAAATTTAATCAATCAAGAAAACAAGAGCTATTGAGCATCTGGAAGACTCCCAGATAATTCCACTATGATAGAATTTGAACGTTAAACTCCTCCCAGTCAAACCCTATTCTCCCATTCCTGTTTTGTATCAAATTTTCAACTTTCCTTTTAAAAGATGTAAAAACGAAAACAAAAACAAGAAACCCACTTGCTTATTCAAACGAGCAGTTGTAATTAATTTTAGTGGGGTGTAAATGTATGGTTATTTCATATATTTTACATGGACAAGAACAGGGTAGGAGAAAGAAGGTGGAATATGGCAATTACTGTAAGTGTAGGTTAGTGATTTCAGAGTGCATTTTCTGTTTATTCATATGTTCCACATTTTTGAAAGTTCATTGTGTAACAAGTACTATGCCATGCACTGGAGATACAAAGGAAAATAAGACAGTGTGTGCCTATCTCTTGGAGGAGTGTTAACAAAAGATTTAGGGGGGGAGAGAGGCTATGATGAGTTCACTTCTTTGAAAGCGGACGGTCCAAAAAATAAATGTGTCTTTCTTTTTTTTCTTTTTTTTTATAAATATTCCTTTTTTTTTTTTTAAAGATTTTATTTATTTATTCATGAAAGACAGAGAGAGGCAGAGGGAGAAGCAGGCTCCCAAGGAGCAGAGAGCCCGATGTGGGACTCGATCCCAGGACGCTGGGATCATGACCTGAGCCGAAGGCAGACGTTTAACCATCTGAGCCACCCCGGCGCCCTAAATGTGTCTTTCAATGGAATGCTATGCATTGTCTACATAGAGCATACCATTTAGCTATAGGCGTCTACCCTGGGTATTATCTTAAGCTATTTTGCGACTCTAAATCAGTGGTCATTTGTTGACATGCAGATTCTGTCCTCTTTGGTAGAGCTCCAAATGACTTCTTACCCCCCAGTTCTCCCTTACTCTCATCCACATGGCAAAACTGGTTTTGCCTCTATTTGCACATTTATTTCAATATATCTTTATGCTCTTTATAATTTTTTTAAAACTTCTATGAACTGGTATAATATATATAATGTCTGCCAGTTCTGGTTCCCTCATGAATGAAATAAAATCTTGAGCACAGATTCATTTTTCTATCTGTATGAGAGTCACAATTTTGTCTCATTTTTGAAAATTGTCTTTTAACATGATACATACTTCAATTGGATATGAGAGTTCGGCTCTCAGAAGTTTGCTGGTAGAAAGTACCTGAATTCATGGGAGCAGACGCAATCTCCCAGAGAAAGTGGATTTAGAAGGGAAAAAAGGGATGAATAAAGAGTCTTGAGGAAGCCTACAATTTAAGAAACAAGCTTTTGGAAGTATTCCCTTATATCAAACTTTTTTTTCCATTTAAATTCTATTAAATGTAATTTTTACTTCTCAATTCAGATGAAGACTTCCAGAGTAGGAACACATAGCATACGTTGTTAGAGAAATTTAGAATGCCAGATATTAAAAGCTCAATTTGCAAACCAGGCACATCCAGGACAGCGGTTTTCAACCCTAACTGTCAACCTTGGAATTATATGTGAGATTTTAAAAGGCTGATGCCTTAATTCCATCCCAGGAGATTTTGATTTAGCTGATTCAGGGTGGGGCCTGGGATGTTTATTGTAAAGTTTTCCCAGTAGCATACTGCCATGGTTGATAAACATTGATCTAGAAAGGTAGGGTAAGGATGCTAAGGATAATGAGGAAGTGATAGTGAGGAATGCTTTAGGGAGGTATGGAGAGCGGGATGGAAAAAGTTAGTCCACGAGAAAGATAATTCAAAGGAAATAGAGCTGTTTTATTTTATTTTATTTTTTAAAGATTTTATTTATTTATTTGAGAGAGAGAGTGTGTGGGCGGGCATATTGGGGGGCGGGGAAGGGGCAGAGGGAGAAGCAGACTCCCTGCTGAGCAGGGAGCCCAATGGAGGTGATGCTCTATCCCAGGACCCTGAGATCATGACCTGAGCCCAAGTCAGACGCTTAACGAACTGAGCCACCCAGGCACCCCAAAATGTAGCTGTTTAAAATGTTTGAAGAGTTGTCAGGCAATGTCCTATTTTGCTCTGTAAAAATAGAAAAAGGATATTAAATAGAGATAGTTTAGGCTTACACTAAAAGAGAAACTTCAAAAAATTTAAAATGTATTAAAATAGTATAGACTGCTTTGCAAAATAGCTAAGTCAACACGTAGGCATTCAGGGATGTCTAGCATAGTTCTTTCTCTGACACAATATTGTAAATGTGTCTAAATCAGTCATCTTTTCAAAAACAAAGATCGACTATCCTTAAAGTCGCTGTGAAAGAAACTTGAAAAGTCCCATTGAATATATTCATTATCTGGGGGGATTCAATACATAACTCATGTCCTCTAGCCCAATCCTGATAAATCTAGGGCTATCAGCGTCCGTTTCTCAAGGTCAAGATAAGGTCATTCTTATAACACACCAGTATCTCAGTCAGACTCGGGTTACTGGTTTGAATAAGGACTCTAGGGAAGTGGGGCAGTGTAGAATGCCCCTGAGCAGAACATCCAGAAAATTTCAAAAGCACAGAAGTTATGTTGGGCTCATAACTTATGGCAAAGAGATATCCGTGTAGCTTTTTTGTTCTGTGGGAATCTATAGCAAGAAAACAACAAAAAAGACAGAGAATTTAAGAATAGCCTGCAGCACATCAAAAAACATGGACTACCTTGACAAATCTGTGGGGGCAGGGAGGTGTGGCAATGCCTGAATCTTGGAACAAAAACTCTATAGAGACAACAGTAAGGATCTCATCTGCTATTAATATGTTCTTAAGTGCACGGAGTGGAAAGCCTTTTCAGTATTCGGGAAAGTCTCTGCAGTCACACGTGCCGCTCAACTCCTATCTGTCAGTTGTGCCTCCCCCAAAATAAGAGACTACGATCCCCGTATATTTGTTGTATGAATAATTTCCTTTCTTGTCTCCCCGTTTATTGTAAGCCATCAATCTCTTAAATGTCTGCTTTATTATATAAAGGAGTACTCTAAAAACGACATTTTAAAGTAAATTCGAGTATACAATTATGACTAACTATAGTCACCTTGCAGGAAATTAGATCCCTGGAATTTACTCATCTTATAACTGAAGATTTGTATCCTTTGACCAAAATCCGCCCATTTCCTCCTCCCCTCAGCGACTGGCAACTATCTTTCTACTCTCTTATTCTAGGAGGTTAATTTTTTTAAGATTCTACTTATGAGTGAGATCATGGAGTATTTCTCTTTCTGTGTCTGGCTTATTTCACTTAGAATAATGTCCTCTTGGTTCACCTACATTGTTGCAAAGAGCGAGATTTCCCTCCTTTTTAAAGCTGAGGAAGACTCCATTGTATATTTTCTTCATCCATTCTTCTGTGGGTGCACCCTTAGGTTGTTTCCAAACCCTGGCTATCGTGAATAATGCTGCATGAGAGCGCAGCTTCTCTTCAAGATACCGATTTCAGGGGCGCCTGGGTGGCTCAGTCGTTAAGCGTCTGCCTTCGGCTCAGGTCATGATCCCAGGGTCCTGGGATCGAGTCCTGCATCGGGCTCCCTGCTCTGCAGGAAGCCAGCTTCTCCCTCTTCTATTCCCCCTGCTTGTGTTCCCTCTCTCGCTGTCTCTCTCTGTCAAATAAATAAATAAAATCTTAAAAAAGAAAAAAAAAAAGATGCCGATTTCGTTTCCTTCTGACGTATGGCCCGAAGTGGGATTACTGAATCCCAAGGCTCGGTTTTTAAACAAAAACCAAAATTGTATTTATGAGTAAAAAAATAATAATGAGAATATTCATAGCAAAGGAGACAGAAAGTAGAGTGGTGGTTGCAGGGACTGGAGAAGGGAAAATGGGGAGTTCGAGTTCTTGTTTAATGGGTTCAGTTTTACCAGCTGAAGAGAGCTGTGTGCATGGGGTGGGGTGCTGAACGGGAATGTACTTAAGGCTACTGAACGGTAGGCTTAGCAATGGCTAGGATGGAAAATTTTACATTGTGTGTATTTCATCACAACTAAAATAAGTAATGATAAAATAAATTTTTAAATTTAATTTGAAATTAAACTAAGCAATGAAAAAACAGAACAAAAAACAGAACAAAATTAGTCTTCCCTCATAATTTGTTTCTGCATTTGTATTTATACAAACATTTTAGAGATTTCTTTTTAAATTTTACTTGCCTGAATACCCAAAAACACCCTTGGTGCTTTTTTTTTTTTAATCTTATTTACTATACTATTTTTGTTAATTGGACATTGTGAGTTATTTTCTTAACAAAATCACCTTTTGTAGTTAAATGCTGGGGCTTATTGAGCTGTGTTCAGTTGAGAGTAACTGAAAAGATTTATGCTCAGTCCAGAGTAAAACTTACTAGGCCAGCACTCCGGTCTTGGTATCTATTTTACTTTAGTTTAAGAAAATATAAATTCAACTCTTCTTCACTCATTTTGGCAAGACAGATAAACCTATTACATATATAAGCTCTTTCTTTTTTTCCATTAAAGGAGGTGGTTAGTAAGAAAAGTGAAATTGTTGCTATAATAAAACATTATTAAGCCAGATTTTCTGTTGAATAGAATCACTCATAATTTCATTATACTGTCAATTGGTTAAAATATTATGTGATGCTGATATTAATCTTTGATGCTATTTCTACACATAAAATATGTGTTAACCTTTAATCAACAGTAATGTGTATAGGATAGAAAAATGAATAATCCTTTCTCCGTCCTCCTCCTTCCCTCCCTTCCTACCTATCTTCCTTCCTTCCTCCCTCCCTAGTCCTCCCTCCTTCCCTCCCTCCCTCCCTCCCTTATTTCCTTCTTTTCTTTCTTCCCTCCTTTCCTCCATGCTTTTGGATATACCTTCATTCCTCCTGTCACTTTGCCTTTTTCCCTCATTCTCTTCTTTCTCTTTAGTTTCTGCTTTTCTTCTTTTATGTCTTTGGTTTCACGTAGAACAACTCTACAAAGAGTCTAATCATCTTGAAGGCGACTTTTCCTTAACTGAAGTATACCTATCAATAAAAAGATTAGAAGAAAACATTTTTTATTATGAACAGCTCCTTTCTGAACAATAATTTTCCTTGTTTTTATCTTCCTTGATATCTTTATGATATAGAGGATTATATCTACCATCTTAAAACTCTCCTTACTTTAAAAATTTCCAATATATAACACATTGTTTGTTCATTCCTCCCTAATTTGAAAGTCTTTCAATCTCATTCTTTTTCTCCTTTCTTACATTTTCTTGTCTCCTCCTCCCCCTTTCCCTTACCCCAAAACTCTCTTTTCTGTTTCCATTCTTTTAAATAAACTAAAAAATTCAACTTTAATTTATAGCCAAGTAGTTTATAATTTAGCATCTCCTAATAGTATGTGCTTACCTCCAGCGTGCATATTTAATTACCACAGACTGCCCTTTGCCTAACCCTTTATCTTTCCCTTTCTATGGAGAAGCAGGGTGTTACTAATCTTCTAAGCCTGTTTACTAACTTATAAATGGAAAGAATAGTAGTACCTTCTTTGTAGGATTCTTGAAAATCAAATCAAACATTGAATTCAAAGTACTTTTAAAAGTGCCTGGCACACAGTGAAATCTTCAGTAAATGATACCCCATGTTGTGGTTGTAGAGGTCACTATCCTAGTGTGGATTCAGTATTACCTTTGGCCTAGATTATGAAAGTACCTTTCTTATCTTATTTCAAGTCTGCTGACTGGTTTATCAAGCACTGTATTTTAAAAATAATCTTCTAAAATACCATTTTTATCATTTTACTCCACTCTACAAATAACTCAAAAGAGTACTGATTCCTGATTTTCTCAAGTATTACTGTCTCCAGAAACACTCTTCTCTGACTGTTAGGAACTGAACGTTCCCTGCCCCCCCAAATTTGTGTTTTGAAGCCCTAGTCCCGCAGGGTGATGGTGTTTGGAGATGGGGCCTTTGGGGGGTGATTAGGGTTAGATTAGGTCATAAGAGTGGGATACTCATGATGGTCTTTTAAGAAGAGGAACAGATATAGCTCTCTCTCCCGCTTTCCCCAAGTGCATGCACTGAAGAAAGACCATGTGAAGCATAGCAACAAGTTGGCCATTTGCATCCTAAGAAAAGCACTCTCATCAGGAACCAATTTCACTGGCACTTTAATCTTGGGCCTCTCAGCCTCCAAAACTGTGAGAAAATAAACAGTTGTTTAAGCCACCCAGTTTGTGGTATTTTGTGTGTCAATCAGAGCCCAACTAAGACGCTGACCATAGTGACACTTCCTGAATTTTAATTTTTCGTCATGAGAATTCTAAAATACGTGTATTGGATCTTTGTAACTTTTCTGTATTTTTGAATTGCATTTCAGAGTAAGTTAG
This sequence comes from Mirounga leonina, assembly GCF_011800145.1. Taxonomy (NCBI): domain Eukaryota; kingdom Metazoa; phylum Chordata; class Mammalia; order Carnivora; family Phocidae; genus Mirounga; species Mirounga leonina. The sequence goes on along the minus strand of NW_023270807.1, from coordinate 24,931,049 downwards.
TATTAAGTCACTTCCACTGAGTTTAATTATTTAAAATAGGAACCAGTTGTTGGGAAGAGAAAAATGGAGATAAAATATGACACAGAGCAGATTAGACACTGTGTTTTTTTGCAAAAGAGACATGAGAATAATCAAGTAAATAAAGTCAGAATTCCTTGGGCTCTAGAGCTATATTTTTTGTTGTTTAGTTTTACTACTGTTTTGTTGTTAGTTTTATTTAACTATAACATGATGTCATATCAGTTTCAGGTGTACAACATATTGATTTAACAATTCTGTACATTACTCAATGCTCACCACAGTAAGTGTAGTCACCATCTATCAACATACAATGTTATTATAATATTATTGACTATATTCCCTTGTTATACTTTTCATCTCCATGAATTATTATTATTATTATTTGAGAGAGAGAGAGAACGTGTGCGTGCATGTGGGTGGGGAGGGGCGGGGGGGAGAGAGAATCTCAAGCAGGATCCACACCCAGCAGGGAGTCTGACACTGGGTTCGACCCCACGACCCTGAGATCATGACCTGGGCCAAAATCAAGAGTCTGAAGCTTAACTGACTAAGTCACACAGGCACTCCTCTATGAATTATTTATTTTATAAATGGAAGTTTGTATCTCTTAATCCCCTTTTTCTACTTCACGCATCCCACCACCCACCTCCCCTCTGGCAACCATCAGTTTGTTCTCTGAACTACATTTTTTAAAAGTATTTTAGGAGAGAGACAATAGACCCACCTAGGAATAGCTAATTGGAATATGGTCTAGTAAATTTGCTCAGTAATTGACTTAGAAGTAGCTGAAACTATGTGATACTGAGTACTAAGAAAAAAGTAGTGATGAAAACTAATAGACAAACAATAACAAAACTTTCATTTATATTGAGGAAAGCAAATTGAATATCATATGTCTTAAAATTCAATGCAGACTTTGCAGGAAGAAGGAAACACCATTGGAGGAAACAACATTTTTTAAAGAACAACTTTCAGTTAAACTATGAAACATGCTTTCTTTTCATTTAGAAATTCAACATTTATTGAAAGAGATCTTTTATTCATAATTTAACATAAATTTTGTTATATGCTTTTGTGCATGCATAAAAAAGAAAAAAAAAGCAAATAAATAAAGTATTACATTTTTGACATTCAGTGTCTAAATAATTTTTTAAGTCATAGACAATGTTTATGATATCACCATATGGTCTGATTTGTCATCAGATGTGTTGGTGACGCAGAAGATCTTTTAAAATTCCATAAACAAATTAAACTTATTAGTAGTGTGTGATCCTAAGCAAGATTTGCAATTATGTAGAGCTAGTCTGCTTTTGACTCCTGCCTGAGTAGTGTTAATAAACATCCTTGATCACCATGACTTGACTTCTAGGGGTTAACAGATTACATCACAGTCATTCCTTGGATATTTTTATAAGTTGAAACCCAACAGGCAAGATTTGATTCTGGATTACCTGATACTTGAACATGCTTCAATAATGAAAAACTGATGAGATTATTGCCTTTCTGAGAGTGATAGTAAAACTTCTTCAAGTGTAAGATGCTGTTGATTAAAAGATATGACCCAACTAGAACAAGTTGAAACTTCAAAAAAATTGCGTCTTAGTGTCTATGAAATTTGGTAGATATCATTGAAAACTTTTTTCCATCTCAAGCATTTACATCCTTTTCCATTTCTGGTTGTTGTTACAATTCTAGAAGTGGAAACAATTCCAGAGAAATCAAAATGCATTAAACATTTAAATGGCAGACTAGAGAGCAAGAAAGATAGAAAAAAAAAGCATCTGGGTGCATATATTATCTATAACAAAGCAAACAGACATGTCACTGAAACTGTCCGGAAGAATCTGAGTGTTGCAAGAAGACTAGGGTTAAAGGGGAATCTGTTGGAGGAAGGTTGGGGTGCGGTAGGGATACAAAAGGGAACTAGCATTCATTCATCAGCTACTACTTCCTGGGCATTATATGGATGCTTTACACTTTTTGCTAATTTAATCCTCACAAAATTCTTACGAGATAGGTGTCATTCCCACATTATGGTTATGAAACTGAAGCTTATATAGATTGAGTCATGTTATATATGAGTGACACAATAACATACCAGAAGTGTCAATACCAGTAATCAGACGCTCAAATTTGCATATTTTACTCCACTTTGGCCTAGAACATTGTTTCGTATCTTCTTTTTTTTTTTTTTTAAGACTTTATTTATTTACATGACAGAGAGAAAGAGAGAGAGAACAAGCAGAGGGAGTGGTAGGCAGAGGCTAAGCAGGGAGCCTGATGTGGGGCTCGATCCCAGGACCCTGAGATCATGACCTGAGCCGAAGGCAGCCGCTTAACCAACTGAGCCACCCAGGTGCCCCTGTTGCGTATCTTCTTTAATTGATGAATACTATCAATCATTTTGAAACACATTTCCATTCTTAACTTCTCCTATTATGTTGATTCCCAAAGAATGAGGGGCGAGAGAGGCAGAGAGGCCCTGTTTGGAAATTCCTCTGGATGGAGCTACCAAGCATATCAACCCTTTGAGAATGGTTAACAAATATATACTGCATTTTCAACAAAGGTAATTAAATCCATATTAAAGAAAGAGATAAATATAAGATTGTCAAATGCTGACATCACTTGCATTGACGAATCAGTCTACAACATGCAATCTATAACATCATGCTATTAAAAATAAAGAATTGTCAAAGTTAGATGAGAAAAGAGAGTGTAAATGGAAGAGATAAATGAAGAAGGGAATGTATCTGTTTGCATTGTAAAGATGAGTGACTTATTCACCCTTCATTGATTTGGTTAGGATCAGACAGGAATGGGAAAGAGCAAGCTGAAAATAATGATCTTGATGATTATAATCACTTTCACTGTCATAATAGCTTCATGAATGCTTTTTATGGGTCAAGAATTATACTATTTACTTGATAAACATTAACTTGTTCAATCCTCACAACAAACTTATTACTAACAGTGAATAACCAAGTGTAATGGAAGGATTTATCCAATTAAAAAAAAACTCATTATAAGGCAAAATTCACAACTCTATGACACAGTAAGTGAAATCTGTTATTGTTCTCAAAATACATGTATTGATTGCATTAAAATTTCTGGGGAAAACCCAATATAAGCCTCTCAGAGTTAAAAGGCTTTTGATAACAGTTTCATGAATTTGAAATATTTGATTATCAGGCAAAATGTGGGAGAAAAGACACCATGGATTTTAACCCGTTTCATTGCAGTTCTGTGGGCTGCTCTCCAGTGACTTGGAGAATAAAAATGCTGGAGGAGGACGTTCTTTAAATTCTGTCCCATGGGAGAAGGCTCCTTGACCTCCTTGTAGGAATCACAGGAAGCTCATGGAGAATGGTACTAGTAATGGAAAACCTCTTTCTTCATTTTTATTGTACGATTTTTTATATATTTTCTCACATTTTGTGGATATATGGACTAAAAAAAGAGAAATATTTTAATATCAGGAAAAATATAAAATATCTTACACCTAAACTTTTGGAAATCAGATTAGTCATCCTTCAATGCTCTGCTCTACTCTAAGTAATGTATTAGGCACTGGCTCATATTTAAATATCCAAATCATTCCACTTCTGCCTTCAGGAAACTTGCAACCCAGCGTTCATCCCTGGGGCAGAAGGGGAAGATAACTGGAGTCTATGAAGGGCTGTGAGAATTCTACTATCTGTTTATATTATTAGAATCTTACCTTAGTTCCACTGGCTGCACTTTATTTTGTTTAAAATGACTCAGTCCAATTCTGATTTTAATGGTGTGTGTCTCGCACCAGCCATCAATTGTTCTGGTTAATCTACAGCTTGGTAGTGAACATTGACATATATGTTGGAAAAATAAACAAGACTTAATGAATGTTTAAATTGAACCATGACCTTGAAGGGCTTGCACAATATCGATAATCTGTCATTTCAAAGTTGAACAATATCTTAATATAAACAAGAGGATCTGTATATGGAAGATAACTTCCCATTCCTAAAATACATCATTTGATAGTAACAATGTTTAATAGACACCTACACTAAGTTAATGACAATCATTTGTTTCCTTAAAGACGAAAAGGTTCCTGGCAGGAATCATTGTTACTATGAAATTAGGTTTCCCTAAATTGTTGTTACTCACTTTTTAATTAGTAGTTGACTCTTATTTATTTCATGATAATCTATTATTTCATGAGTTACAGGCTGCATCTGATTCACTGAGACTGCTGTATTAGCAGCCTTTAATGCAGTTTCTATCTTTGGTGCCCCAACTTTCTTTCTCGCTGCGTGCAGTAAATGTTAAAATTATTCCAAAAGCAAAATTCATATATAGCATTTTTCATGCTATAAGATTCTTCCAAAAAATCAATTACGCTCAGTAATTTATTATTGAAAATTGGCTTCAAACTCAGTACTATATCAAGTAGGAGGGTCTGAGGATAGGAGGAGGTCAAAAGAAATTATTACCAGTTGTAATTTACCCTCTCATTGGAGAGATAAAACATGCATGTCATATATGTTCACATATACGTGATGAATATACATATAAAGCACATATGAGTACATGTGTATGTATACATACATATTCACATCCATGTATGTATATACATATATGTTCAACAGTTCAAGGTACTAAAAAAAGTTGTAATTCTCAAGAACATGGGACAGGGCTTTTTGTTTTTAGTTTTTAAGGTTTTTTTTTTATATTTCTAATGTACTATATTTTGAAAGGGAATATCAGGCCAACGTTATAATAACATAACTGTTACCTGCTCATAGAGTCTTCAAAGTTTTATATTTTTAATTTCTCTACTGAAAATATGAATGAAATGCTTTAATTAGAAATTTCATAGAAATAGTTTTTTAACCCAAAATACACAGACACACAAACAAAATATTTTTATGATCATAGTACTTTCTCTTTTGCTAAATTTTCTCCAAAATAGTTTTGTTGTGTAACTCTTAACATTCTTGGGGGGCTTGGGGGGCTCAGTCAGTTAAGTGTTTGTCTTTAGCTCAAGACCCTGATCTCAGGGTCCTGGGATCCAGGCCTCATTGAGCTCCCTGTTAAAAGGGGAATCTGCTTCTCCCTCTCTCTCCGCCTCTCCCCCTCCTCATGCTCTCTCTCAAATAAATAAATAAATAAATAAATAAATAAATAAATAAATAAAATGTTAAAAACAAACAAAAAAACCTCTAACATTCTCCACATTGAGTGCTAACATTTCTTATGTAAAATTTCTATCAGACTCAGAACATATGAACCATTCATAGCACAGCCCCTCCCCAAATCCAAGATACTGGCATGGAAACACAAATTGAAAGATGTCCAAGTCCAAAACTGTAAGCTTAAACTAATGATAGACTCCTAATGATTTCATTAATCATAGTATTTCCACATTGCAAGAGGCTTTAATCTAGTCCCAACTCCTCTCCAAAGCAAGAGTCCTTTTCAGAACATTTCATACATATTGCCATTTAGCTTCTGCTTGAATTAACTGCCTCACAAGGCAAACCTTTCCAATAATGGATATCTCAAATTGTTAGGAATTCTTTAAGATCTCTCCCAAAATTTCTGCTAACTTGTCCTATTTTTTTACATATTCTTTAAATATTTAAAGTCAATAATTGTGTTCCCTTCTATGTCTCTTGCTCAGGCTAAATAAATCTTGAATCATCAACTATTCATCATGTGACTTATATTACAGATCCCCTCAGATGCCTTGCTTAGTTTCCTTCCTGGGAGCATATTTCAATTGGTTGGTATTTCTTTAACACGGAACATAATTTTACCTAATGCCTTGGCTTTGGCAGAGTTTGGCTTCAGATTACAAAGAAACAATCACATCCCTTTTTGGTCCTTGTGCTTGTGCAATATAAACTTGCATTGGGTTTTTCATGAATATTTCATATCGCTGATTCTTCGTGTGCTTTGTGTCAAATAAAATCCTTTCGGTAAGCCAAGATTCTCCCATTTTGTAATTGAGATGAGACGTGAACAAAGAACAATGTGATAGAGTTTAAGAAGGAAGAGTGGCTCAGAGCGTGTAATTCAGCAGGGAAACTGAGGAAGATGAGGCCTGGAGAGAGAGATATGACCTAGGGAAGTCAGTGCACTCAATCTTAAGATGGTAACTTCAGTGCAAATGATAGAAAACAGATATTAAGAGATTAAGGGGTGAATAGAGTAAGTATGAGAAATTCCTTCAAGGATTTGGCACTAAAAAGCAGGGAAGTATGCAGTTCTGAGGGAAAAGAAAATATTGCTCCTGTGGTTTGTTTTTGTTTTGCTTTTGCTTTTTCTTAGGACAGAGGAGACAAACAAAGTTTATAGCTACAGAGAAGGAACTAGGGATTATTCTGCCTTCTTTTATAGTTACAGTTATTTGTGTGCTGACATTCTCTGTGCACTGTTATAAGCATCTTGAGAGTGGGACTGATTCCCATTCGACTTCTTAGCACTGTGTCATTCACATAATAGGCACAACACAGATATTTGTTGAATTGAATTGTGTCATTTCTCCCAATGGGCATGTTTCTTCAAAGATTGCTGTGAGTAATTCTGCAATCACAGCAGCAACTTTATTTCATTTTCTTGTTTGTTTCTACCTTGGCCTATAAAAAATAAAATAAGAAGTAGAAAGGAGAAAAAAACAATTAAAGAAAGAAAAATTACAGAAACACATCAGCAAATTTTTGGTTTTCAGTATTCTTCAGCATCTGGATAATATATAAAGTCGAGAGAAAGGAAAGATCATCAAGGGAATGAATGTAAATAGAGGAGGGAAGATGAATGAAGAGCGAGCCTTGAGGTACTCCAATATTAAGAAGTGAAAGAAAAGACAATTAAAGTAGTTTGGAAATGAACAGCCAGTGAGAGAGGAAAACAAAGAGAATGTGAGACCCTGAAAGTCAAAAGAAGGTATATAGGAAGAGGAAGAAATGATCGTGGTGTCAGGTAACACAGTTATGAACTGACCACTACACTCAGCAACCTGGAGGTCATTGGCGACTTTAAAATAAATTTCGGGCGCCTGGGTGGCTCAGTTGGTTAAGCGACTGCCTTCGGCTCAGGTCATGATCCTGGAGTCCCGGGATCGAGTCCCACATCGAGTGCCGAGCAGGGAGCCTGCTTCTCCCTCTGACCCTCCTCCCTCTCATGCTCTCTCTCATTCTCGCTCTCAAATAAATAAAATCTTTAAAAAAAAATAAATAAATAAATAAAATAAAATAAAATAAAGTTTCAAAGTATCCAGATATTGCATACCATGGTGACAAATACTGTGTGTTCTGTTTTTATAGTCTCCTTGAGATTGGGTTAGTTGCCTCTTATTTTGCCATTCGAGGACTATACATTAGTAGTCTCATCAATATTAGTGTTTGCATTATCAAGTATTTGGGAAATGGATTCATGAATAAGCACCTATTGTATACCAGGCACTGTATTAAGCCTTCAGCATACTGCAATGAATAAAGAACGCTGAGATTTGCTTTCATGGAACTTATAGTCTATGGCAGAAGTTACTTATTTTTTGCTCATCCACATACCACTCTCCTCATAGTCCTTGCATATAGAGTCTCCCTTTAGCCATTGGGTACTCCTTCCAAATCACAAGAAGAGAATGCTGAATAGTTATAGTCCATGATGTTAATGCCATTTTTTACTAGTGACTGGTTAAAGAGTGGGCATGTCGGCCAGCTATGGCAATCAGACCCAAGGGAAAGTCTGTGGATGGATTTCTGGGAAGGATGACAGGTTTTAAAAAGAGATCCATGTAAGTTTAAGGAGTTTCTTTCTGCTTTTTGACTGGTGCCAGTGATGGGGCTCGGGATGTGCTATCCCAAAATACAGCATCATGGCATATTGAATATTTTTAGCTGAAGAAGTTTAAGGAAATGGCAGAAGCAGGAAGGTAACTGTGACTCCCCTCCCCTTGCCATCTTCCCTGCAACAGGTCATAAAACCCTCGTATGAGAGGGGCCCTCCTTATACCTGGAGAAGACGAAAATCCTTATTTCCAAAGACAAAGGGATGCCAAGAAGCCTTCAAACAGGCCTTGCTAAGTTTCCCACAGTTGACTACAATTACCTCATCCTCCTTAACCTATCATATGTCTACATGCCTACCCTCAAACCTAACATAAAATATTCAGGTCTAAACAAAACAAAACAAGACAAAACAAAAATACTCAGGTCTGTTTCTTCAGATCTTCCTTTCCTTATGAAGGCTTCCATGTCATGTAGAACTTATATTCAATATATTTGTACGCTTTTCTCTTGTTAATCTTAGAACTATGAGACTGGGTAAAGCATTGTAGGAAGGAAAAATAAAAATGCTACCAGGTGGGAATATGGAAAATAACCTGAACCTCGCCTGAGTACTTATAACATTTTGTTACTTGGGCTACTAAACTCTTTATTGTGTAGCTACTATTCAGATGTGTCAAATACATTCTGATATCAATTTTGTAGCATAAATAAAAACATTCTCTGTTAGTTGGAGAATACCTAGGAAAAGTGATGAGGTAAGGAGAAAGTAAATGAACTTAGTAAAAAATAAAATTAAACACTATATTTGCTATATTGCAGGAATGATGTATGATGCAAAGCAAGAGAAAAGAGCAAAACCAGTTTTGAAAGCAAATTACAAGTACAAATCATTTACGACAGCAAATTTGTATAACACACCCTGCTGGTCGTCCTTCCTCCAAGAAGGAATCATATATTGGAGATAACACACAAGCAGACTCCATCTGGATAATGAATTCTAATATTAACCTGGAAATATAAAGGCTGGGTGAAAGAGATTGTTAAATAACAAAAGCAATGTGTTTAGTGACCAAGAGCTAACAAACACATTCATTTACAGGTTTTTTTTTAATTATGTATGATTTAATGTAACTTTAAACGCTAGTTTAAACAATAAGTTCGGGCAATCATCTTTAGCTTAGTTAAGTTAGAACACAGAGGAATATGAACTCAAAATTCACCTCTGAAAAATCTATCTTGGACTGGCAAGGCAGAATAAATATATTGAGGAAAGACACATGCCATAAGTAAATGTATGCATCAATAAGGAAAAAGAAAATATAAGGAGGAACAGGGAGAACAGCAAGATAAAGGAATGCTGAAGACAACTACAAATTTAACTACATCATTTTCTGAGGTCCTTATGATCACCAGTAACTATAAGGAAGCCCAGATTGAGACCTTTCTCATGGGAACTGATTTTTTTTTTTAGTTTTTAAAATAACATTCAAGTTCTTGGGGCGCTTGGGTAGCTCTGTCAGGCAACCGGCTCTTGATTTTGGCTCAGGTCACGATCTCAGAGTTGTGGGATTCAGCCCTGCATCAGGCTCTGAGCTCAGCAGGAGTCTGCTTGAGATTCTCTCCCTCTTCTTCTCCCTCTGCCCTTCCCCCACTCTCTCTCTTTCTCTGTCTCTCTCTCAAATAAATAAATAAAATCTTAAAAAAATAAAATAAAGTACCATTCAAGTTCTAGATTAAGTTTTACATTTCAACAGGAAAGCCTTTTCACTTGTAAAATAGCACATTACATTTAGGAAGCCTGCAAAAGTTGTGTGATCTCTTCTTAGTGTAAAATCAGTTTTAGGATAAAGAAAGTTAAAAAAAAAATTGCCACTTAGTTTCACTGTCTAGAGATTTCCATCTTGACTGTGTTACAGAGACAATGAAAATACACTTTCAGACTTTCAGATAAATATTTTTAATTGTCAGCAACTTCTAAATGTCTAGTAATAAACATCAAGTTTAGGGCAGTGGGGCAGTGTATGGATTGTTTATAAGAATGAATCCACCATCAGGAGACTGGAATGTGATGGAAAGAGCTGAACACTTCAGAAGGTGGTGCATCTAAAAATCACAAAGTTCAATATTAGGAAAAAAGACCAGAGATTTTAGAATCCTTGCTTTATGGTTAAAAAAGAATACTTTAAGGAGGAGAAAATATGCTCATATTCAATCTCTGTTCTTTTAAAAGAATTTCATTGTTCCCATTCTCCTTTTTAAATTGTTGGTATTAGATTATATAGAAATTTGAACAAAGAGAACAGAAGTATCCTAGAGCATGCCCTACTTAAATACTATCAAACTGATTTGACTAAATCATCCAGACTTGCAGCTGATTATCATCCAAGCTTGCAGCTGACCCCCAGCTTCTTAACTACTCAAATCAACATCACAGAATTCAAAAAGAAGAAGGTGGGGTAGAAGAGATGCTCTTATCTAGTCCTTTCTTGGGAACAATAGAAGCAACATTTTGCCTGTTATTTCCTTGCTCTATACTTAAAATAATCATACAAAAATCACTTGAGTTTTATTTAAAAATGCTTCTTTAATTGAAACCTATTTGTATTAAATAAATTGAGGTTTTGAAGATTGTATGATTAACTAGAAATTTTGAAAAAAAAAAAACTATTCTATGTAGAAAGAAAGATGCTTCTCAGTCAGATATCCTAATTAAAATTTTTTGACTATTTCTTAAAAGGGCATCCAAACTGAATGCCAAAGAGTCAGATTAATTTGGTCTGCTCCCCCACATGCAGGAAGCTCTACTTTTGCTCTCTTACAGAAAAACTGACTGATTTGTTCAATTTAAGTGTAAGATGCAAATGAATTTTAATTAATGGGATTAATGGGTACCTAGAGGCTGAAAAGTCTGACCATCTCAACAAGGACTTTGATTACCATTACCATTTGATTGACAAATAAAGGAATGGGTTATTGTTTTGGTCAAATCAGTTGAATTGATTGCATCTATGTGAGTTAGTACTAAATAATTAATTTCAAGTGGAAATGCATTAGCAACACTTAGGAAAATAATGCTGCACCTCGCTCAGTGTACCTAGGAAATTGCTTGATCTTTCTGACAGGTAAAATATAATTTAGAATTGAAAAGATGAACAACAAATATATGATTAGGTATATTTGCAAATAGAAAAAGAGTCCTGAGAGTCTATTGAAAGATAAATGCCAGCAATTCAAGTTTGGAGGAAATTTCAACTTTGAAATAGCACAACTGTAGTAAAATGACTATCTGGTTTGAGAGATTTAATAACTGCACAAAGACCCAGTATTTCAGAAGATATGGGGAAAGTAAACTAGCTTCTTTCATTGTGCTGCTGTATGAGGACTAATAAAATAGAAACAACAAAAGCACTTTCAGAACATGATTCCAATACAGTGTTCATATACAATTCATTTTATTGAACAATTTAAGTGTGATGCCCAGAAGGCAGAGTGAAAATATCTATCTAAATGGTCAGTTCTAAAGGTTAGGTGTAGAAGGAAAACAGGGAGAAAAATTTAAAGATAAGGCAGGAGATAGATGCTTAAGACTTTATTCTTTTATCTGCCAAACCTCTACCTAAAGCAGTATTTTTGATTGTTTATTCTCCAATGTCTATAAGAATCTTAGTCACAACACGGGGCGCCTGGGTGGCTCAGATGGTTAAGCCTCTGCCTTCGGCTCAGGTCATGATCTCAGGGTCCTGGAATCCAGCCCCGAGTCCGCCTCCTTGCTTGGCGGGGAGCCTGCTTCTCCCTCTCCCTCTGCCTTTCCCCTGCTCATGCTCTCTCTCTCTCTCTCTCTCTCTCTCTCTCTCTGTGTCTCAAATGAATGGAAGTTGAGGTGAGGCCAGTGATGACCACATTGACATAGTAGCCAGTCCTTGCTATACTTTCTCCCTCCAATGCTTTCTCCTCCAGGTATCATTCCTCTGTGCTCCTTCAGTATGAAGATGTACTGAAGATTTTTTTTGTTACATAAATTAATGTACCTTTCCTTTTCATATTCAAGCCTGACATTATTTACATAATTGCAGATGCAATAAGTCAAGACATTTTTGTCCACTCATCCATCCAACAAACATTTATTAAGTACCTCCTAGGTCACAGGTGATGAGCTGGGTTCAGAGAATGCAGAAGTGAATCAAAGTTCATAGCCATTGGGAAATTTGTAGCTCAGTGTGTACATATATACACAATTATTTACAACTATATACATAATATATATGGTATATATGTAAAGATATATTTATATAAATATTATTTTAATGCACTCATGTTTGTGTTAAAGATTAATATTCCAAGTTAACATAGTCACTCATTATTTAAATTTAATGCAATAGTTATTCACAGGTTTTTAAAAAACTTTAGTTGTGAGCAATGTTTTAATAATAAGACAATGGATATTTAGTGAAGCAGAAATATTTTTTAGTCATTTTCAAGTTTTTGCATAGCAAAAGAAAAAAAGCTATGTGCAATTTCTACATAGTCAGTTAAGATGAGATGCAACATCTAGCTATCAGCAAAATTCTAATTTTTACCTAATTCTCCAGTTGAACTGAGGTATGAGGAGGCCAATTGATTTTCCAAGGTCAAATGATGAATCAGTAGTTGGTCAGGAAATGGAAAAGAAGGCACTTTCGATTTGTAAATCTTCTACTATAACCACCTGATAACCCAACTATACTTGGCAAGAATACAATACCACAGTTATTAGTTTTCTATATTTTGCAACCAAATAAAGTAATAGTAAATAGCAATTATATTTTTGCGAAATCCTGCAAAACAGATTATCTCCAAGTCTGCTTTCTGCAAATCACAACCAATATAAAATTTCAGAAAGGAGCAATTTCAATTTGGTGAAATATTTGTTTTTTAGAAAAAAAGATATATGACAAAAATGTCTCCAATATATCACAAGTTAAGACAGTTTGGGAAGAATGCTGTGACCATATGGAACCATAATGTATTATGTGGATGGGATAGAAATATCAAAAATAAAATGTGACTACCATAAATAGGGCATAAAATTAACAGAATTTTTCTTAACAAAAGAACCTATGAAATCTAGTGGTCTAGGCTATAACCATTGTATATTATCTGATTTTCTGAACCCTAGTAACATCTATCTGTAGTAATGTTCTATTACATACAATGTTTCAGTAGAATCTAATAGACCTGTGTTGTAGATGAGAGAAGAGAGGTGTCAAACTTGAACAGCCTGCATTTTGAGTATGATGGACACTAGAAATAATGGTTTACCCTTTGTATGGAATGTTCTCTTTATATGTACATAAGGGAGAATTAAATTATTTAGTTTCTATGAACTATTTAATGGTTCTAAATTATAGAAATATTCAAAACACTGCCAGAGAAACAAAGAGAAGTACTTAACCCAGCCTAGGGGAATTGGCACTGGGGAGATTCTGAAAATTTCTTGATGAGGTGATGATGGTCTGGCATCATATTTCCTTTCTTCTTTTTTTTTTTTTTTCCATTTTTATGAGTAGAAAGTATCATCCTCTCATTCCAGTAATCCCCACATCCATTTATTTTTCCTCCTTCCCTCCATCTCTTTCTTCTTCTCTTCCTTTCTGTCTGGTCTATTTACATTTCTATTTATCCATCTATCTCCATCAACCAAAGTTTTGAGGCAGTTCAGGTAAGAATATAGGGAAGTAAAATAACTAGGTCCAAGTCTTAATTTTTTTGAATAGCATCTTGTGAAACCAATTGGGTAATAATTCCACAATTGATCCCGGTTATCAGTATGCCTTCAAGAACACTTACACGTGGGCGCCTGGGTGGCTCAGTTGGTTAAGCGACTGCCTTCGGCTCAGGTCATGATCCTGGAGTCCCGGGATCAAGTTCCGCATCGGGCTCCCTGCTCGACGGGGAGTCTGCTTCTCCCTCTGACCCTCCTCCCTCTCATGCTCTCTGTCTCTCATTCCCTCTCTCTCAAATAAATAAATAAAATCTTTAAAAAAAAAAAAAAAAGAACACTTACACGTGAACACACTCTCTCTCTCTTACACACACACAAGAGGAGAGGAGAGGAGTGCCCCTAAGAAAGCAATTTTCAAATTGTACCTTGAGTAGGCCTAAAAGAGTTCCATGGGGGGGCTGTGTGTGTACGTCTGTGTGTGTGTGTGTGTGTGTGTATGTGTTTGAGGTGAGGGACATAGGTGCACATAGAAATTATATGGCCCTCACCTGATTCAAGTCAGAAAACCCTTTAAGCTAGTAGTCATTTGGGTAAATTTCTGGTTTGAATAAAATGTTCTGAACCTCGAGGAAACCTTGAAAATTGATTCCCTGGGAGTTGCATTTGTTTATTAATAGTGAAGCTCAATCCATGAAGTATACATGAAGGGAAATAGTGATGTGAAATTATAAAATTGCTTTTATTATATTTTTTCGGATATTTGCTGAGTTCTTGTGTTCATGACATTATTCTAAAATTATAGAGAGAAGACGAAGATTATCAGAAAGAGACTACTTTCAAAGGTCACTAATCTTTGATGAGGAAGAAACTTTTGCACTAAAGAAATGGTAGGTTTCAGACTTAAGAAAGGGAAAAATGGTAATCAAAGGCACAGAAATAGGAAATTTTGCAGTATATTCAGGAAACCTTTCAAAGAACTTCCGTCCGCCCGGCATGTATGGTATATAAAGATATAATGGGCAGGAGATAAATTTGGAGAGATGGCTTAAGAAAAGTTCACAGAAGGCCTTGAAGACCAGACTTGGAGGAGTTTGTTTGGCTTATGTGGTATAGTAGGTGAATTGGCTCTTAGCATCTACAATACTCTCTTTCTATTGTGCTATCCTATACAGTAAAGGGTAGAAAGTTAAATACCATGTTTCCTGCTCCACCACGTAGCTAGGATTCTGACTGAAGATTAGGTTCTACCATTCTGATGCATTTGTGTGAAATTTGGAACTGTGGGATTTTTCTGCGGTAATATCCGACTTTCCAGTCTCTGGCTTCATGGACGCCAAGCAGAGGGCCGCAGAAGCTGCTGTTGCTGGAGCGCTGTCTTCCATGGATGACTCTCAATTTCCCGCCACCCTGATGGGGCTTACTCCCCTGGGAAGCCAGTTTGCCAGTGTGGCTGTGGGGGTTCCTCTCTTCAGGCCCTGCCTCTGAGCTGTCCGACCGTATTGTAACCCCCAATTCCTTTTATTATTTCACTGTAAGATGAAGACGTTTCTGTATCATGCATCTGAATCCTAAAAGAAACGTTGGGTTTGTTGGGTGATGCAGCGATCCTGCGTGTTTGAGAGCTTTTGAATGGGGTATGTAATACCTTATTTTGGATGGACCTTCTCAGCTGTTTCACTTAAGCCAACTAAGGCTAAATTCCATTGCATGCTGGACGGTGTACAAAGGCAGCCCAAACATGTTCCGTGAGATGAGGAAACTGTGGGAATTAAAAATAAATGTATGGTGATTAACATAACATAATAAAAAATAAAAATAATAAAAATAATAAAAAAATAAATTAAAGGGTGATTATTTGCTTAACAATTAGCAGACGACTGAACTATATAAATCAAGTCGAAAAAAATAAAACTATGGCGATTGAATTATACAGACCAGCATGCTAGAGTAATCAAATAAACTGGATAAATGTCAAAAAAATAAAATAAAATAAGTGAAGCTCCAAATGCAATGTGTGCCCAGGCAGCAGCGTGCTGATTTCAGACTTGAAATCTTAGGGGCATCGTCTTCCTATCAGAGCAGTCCATAATGGAAGAAAGAGACTAGAACAGTTCTTCCTTCCATGAGAACAGACTAATGAGGAAAGTAGCTTGATTTCTCCATTCTTACCTAGAAAATTATAAATAATTTCTTTTTGCCTGTGGAGTAGAAAGAAAATATAGAGCAAACCTGTGCTTGCAAAACCATTCTGGCTTTTAATTGCCTTGTCTGGCTGAGAAATCATAATAAGGATATGGGAAGAAACAATAACAAAAATGGGTTGGAATTACTTTTTAACTGTTTAGAACCACCGAGAACAACATTAGGTCTAAAAGAAAACATCAGTTGGGCGCCTGGGTGGCTCAGTTGGTTAAGCGACTGCCTTCGGCTCAGGTCATGATCCTGGAGTCCCTGGATCGAGTCCCGCATCGGGCTCCCTGCTCGGCAGGGAATCTGCTTCTCCCTCTCCCATTTCCCCCCTGCTTGTGTTCCCTCTCTCACTGTGTCTTTCTCTGTCAAATAAATAAATAAAATCTTTAAAAAAAAAAATAAATAAATAAATAAAAGAAAACATCGGTTGTGGAGTATGAATTTTAGCTATATCGTTAGTTCTTTGGTAGAAATGGTAATAAAAAAGTAGTGAGCTTTCCAACTCATCCGCTTTTCAGTACTTTAGCCCCTAGGTCAGGGGCTATATTCTGTAGCAACTGTATCAAAAGAGCATCAGATTTTGATGCCAAAGAAACCACGAACAGAGAAATGGAGAAAGACAGCCATCACCTTAAAAGGACGTTTTCTGATTTTCCCCAATCAACCTGTTTTATGCCAGTGAAATCAGGCAGTGGCCATGGAACTGGTGGGACACAGCCTCCAGCTTCCTGGACACTGTGACCAAAGCTGGCTTACGTCCTCAGTCTCCGGTGGGATCTGGATCAGACGACATTCTTCAGCGCAGCCAAGTGTTTCTAGGTTAGAAGACTCCGCCTGTCACTCGCCCTCTTCCCTAGGGTTCCTAAGGCCTAAAACACTCATCTACTGTCTTGGTTTTCACTGGAAGAGAAGGAAATCTCCATTCACACAACGAAAGGCTTGCAGGGACATTAAATTATAACATTGTATTTTCAGAGTAGGCATGGAGCCCAGGAGACTAAGACTCATTATGTTTCTATGTTCCTATTAAAAGTTATATTCTCTAGACTAGAAAATGGAAACCTTCAAACTTCAGGATAAATATTTTATAAAAAAACAAAAATTACTTCAGACTAAGAAGAAGGAAGTTGTATGTTAGTAATGATGGTTTTCACTATTGAAAACAACCAGCCAAGATAAAACAAGTTGGATGAGGAAAAAAGTAATATAAACTCCATGAAAGTGTAAGAAATTCACTCTTTGGTAGAAGGATATTCTTAGTATTTAGAAAATAAATGAGTGTCATTGTCTTTCTATTAAAAAGAAAAATATGAAAATATCTGTTAACACATACCCTTTGGAACAAAAGCACAGAATCATTAAAATGGCTATTTACTGTGTATGTGTGTGTGTGTGTGTTTCCATTTCAGACCTGCTTTAGGGCTAAAAAATTAACTACCATTTTAGTTAGGAAAAAATCCATCTATTTCTCTGTATTCAGAACAGAACTACCAGTAAGAGTGTCTTTTCTTGTGCAATTAGCTTTTTAAATTTAACTTTTAAAAGTACCTAGAGGAATTAGCTGCCATAAATCTAAACAGTATTTTCATGTTGTAATTTAAGACATTTAGCATGGAATAGTTAAATGACTTCTTTAAGGACACAAGCAGATGGTAACAAGCACAAGATTCTTAACTTTGTGAATGCATGAGCTTTGGGGCCAACAGGAGTATTGGTATTTATTAGCTGTATGTCTTCATTCATGCTATGCAACCTATGTCTATTTTTTTAATCTTCATTTTTATTCCTCAATTTCTTTTCTCTTTCAGGGATTAGTACATAAGGGTGCAGAAAAACATCTATTATTAATTGATAAATTTGGACTCATTTATTTCCAATATTGTGATTCTCTAAAATATACAATCTAATACGGCTATTTTATAATTATTTGATGTTATTTTAAATAGTGGAAAGTATTTTCTTACAGTTATTAAAGCCTTCTTTAATAAGCAAGGGAATAATTAGTTGAGTCTAGCTATGTAAACACAAAGGAAACCAACCAATATTAATGTCAGTATATTTCCATTATTTCTACTGTTAACATCTTGTTGGGTTGACCCCTTTATCATTACACAATGCTCATGTTTGTCTCTTATTAGTCTTTGTTTTAAAGTCTATTTTGATTGATATAAATGCAGCTACTCCAGCTTTCTTTTGGTTTCCATTTGCATGAAATATCTTTTTTATCCCTCTGTAATAATTTTTAATCAGTTTTAAAAATTATTTTTAATTACACAACTAATATACCTTCATCAGAAAATTCTTTTTTTTTTTCTTTTACAGATTTTATTTGTCAGAGAGAGAGAGAGCACAAACAGGGGGAGTGGCAGGCTGAGGGAGAAGCAGACTCCCCACTGAGCAAGGAGCCTGATGTGGGACTGGATCCCAGGACCCTGGGATCATGACCTGAGCTGAAGGCGGACCCTTAACCGTCTGGGCCACCCAGGTGTCCCATCAGAAAATTCAAACAATAAAAAATAGAAGTGTTTCTGGATGCAACGGTAAAGACTCTACAATTTTACCATTAATTTTAATGTCTGCTGAGTTTTCTGTTATGCACCACTTATCAAGTTAGAGAATTTTCCTTAGCTAGTGCTTAGTGAATGGTTTTGTTTTTTTTTTGTAAGTTTAATTTTATTAGTCTTTTTGAAATATTTTTCTCCTCTTATTGATAAGTCTTACTATAATGTTACATTAACACCTTTGTTGATGTTCCATAATTGCTGCTTTTCTGGGATAAAACCCATAGTTCCAGGTGTATTCTTCCTTAAGAGGTACATGGTACAGCTAGATCCAATATGCTGATATTTTATCACATTTCAAGTAGAATAGTCTGTGTTCCCAAGAAGAGCCTCTAGCCTCTTCTTGTGCTTTTGTGTCATTCTTGGAACCACAGTTATGCTGGCCTTAAACAATGAACTGGGGACATTTCCACCTTTTCTTGCTCTGAAGCAGTTTCTATGTACGTAGGTTTGATTGATAATCCTCACTGTTAAATACTGCAGGTTGATGCTTCCATTTTAGGATAATGTAGCAACAACATGTTCACATCTCTGTTATTGTTCAAGGTTTCCACTTTTTCTCGAGTCAACTTTTATGGATAATTTAATAAAAGTATCCTTTTCATTTAGACTCTCAAATTTACTGGCATGAAGTTTCATATCATAGCTGTCATAATGAAAAATAAATCAAAACAAAACTCTCTATAAGCATTTATGTTCTTCTCATTCTTAATAGTATATATGTGTGCTTGTTCTTTTTTCTTGATCAGCATCACAAACTAATTTACTTACATGTATTAAGACCGGTTTTCAGGTATGTCATTAACTCTAATAAATTATTCTTTTTGATTCATTAATTTCTGCCTTCATTTTTCCTTATTGCTTTTATTTTACTCTCTTTGTATTCCCTTTATCAATATTTTTCTAGTTTATTGAATGAGAAATTGTTCAATTATTTTAAATCTTTCTTATATTTTCTCATGTGTATTGATGCTCTACCTTTCCTACTGAGTACCTTTTTTTTTTCCTGTGTCTATTGGCTTTGATATGTTGAACAGTCATAAAACTTATTTCAAATATTTTAACTTCCATTTGTATTTATTCAATGCCAAAGTTATTTAGTAGAGAGTTTTTAACTTTTCAAATGGGTGGGGTTTTTTTAAATTTCCTTTTATTGCATTTCTCATTTTATTACTTGTGGAAAGTGACTTCTGTGAATTTTGCATTTTAGAAATTATAGAAATTTTCTTGTGGCTTACCAAGTGCTCGCTTTTAGTGAGCAGTCAAGTCTGTTTGAAAAGAATGTGTATTTAATGTTTATGAAATACAGATATATAGAAATATGGACCTGTAGATCTCTATTTCTATATATGTGCAGCAACTTAATTTTTGTCTCATAATCTATTGATTTTTGAAAATAATACTTAAAAATCTCCCACTATCATTTTCTATTTTAAAAATGTGTCCTCTTGTTTCTTTTAGTTTTTGCTTTAAATATTTGATGCCTGGTATATCTTTTTTTTTTTTTTAATCCTATATGGTTAGTCTTACTCTATTGATGTATTTTACTTGTGTAGTTAGGTGTTAGGTCTTGTTAGATGTCTTGCCTTGTGAAGAGCACATAACTGTTTATTTTTCCAAACAATATGAGAATCTTTCTCTTTAATAGTAACACTTAACATGAATACACAAGCTTATTCACATTATTTTGATTGCAAATAACATTTGTACTTATTTCTACAATTTTATTTTTACTTCATTACAGTGTTTTTTGGTTTTTGCTGTAGACTGAATGTTTGTATTCCCACAAAATTCATGTGTTGAAACCTAGTCCCCAGGATCATGGTGTAGAGAGCAAGATGGAGTCACTCAGGTCAAACAGGGGCCTGATGTGAGGCAATAATGCAGGCAGTTTAGGATACTGCAGCTACGAAATATCCCCGAGACCAGCACCAGCTGAGGACACCTCAGAACTAATAGCAAGCAGAAGCAGAGGAGGTCTGCAGGGGCCCAAGACTGATTATATCCCTTTAAAAGGGGAGGATTTTTGTAGCAAACTGTCAGACTCTTCAGACACTGACCCCTCTATGTCTGACCACTTAAGAAAGGCAGCTGCCGCAGAAGGTTCTGCAGGATTGATCTCCGAACGGAACCGAGAGCCTTCACTGCTGGAACGTAATAAGCAGTGAGTGCCGAGAGCTGACCCCGGACTGGACAGAGGTCTTACCTGAACTGTGCGCGCCCCGACTGACTTCGGTTTGGTTTGTTAACTTCCTACCCCTTGTGTATCTTGTTTGTTGTGTTACTTGTATTCTGCTTTGTGTGCCGGGTAAGAAGCCAAGTTAATCATGTGGTGAAATGTCATTGAGCTTGGAATCCTGAACCTGCTTTGTAATTACGTTAACCTTGCTTTATGACTGAATGAAGCTGACATTGTGGAAAGACCCAACTTGTGTGTGTCTCATAGCATGCTCGTCACACATGGTATTTGGAGGTGGGACCTCTGGGAGGTGATTAAGTCACGAGGCTGGAGCCTTCATGAATGGGATTAGTGGCCTCATAAAAGAAATCCCAGAGGGGCGCCTGGGTGGCTCAGTCGGTTGGGCGACTGCCTTCGGCTCAGGTCATGATCCTGGAGTCCCGGGATCGAGTCCCGCATCGGGCTCCCTGCTCAGTGGGGGGGGTCTGCTTCTCCCTCTGACCCTCCCCCTCTCATGCTCTCTCTCATTCTCTCTGTCTCAAATAAATAAATAAAATCTTAAAAAAAAAAAAAAGAAGAAATCCCAGAGACTGCTCTCACCCTTTCCACCAAGGGAGGACATAGCAAGAAGACGTGAACTAGGAATTCAGTCCCCACCAGAGACCGAAATCTGCCAATGCCTTCGTCTTGAACTTCCCAGTCGTCCGGTCTATCTCTGATATAGCAGCCCGAATAGACTAAGACAGTTTCCATTTTCCATGATTTGTCTTCCTTCCTTCATTCCCTTCTCTTTCTTTCCCTCTTTCTTTCTTCTTACTCGAAGAGTTTTCCTTGGTTAATAATTATATAGTCACATAGTTCTCATTTTTATATTATTAAGGTTTATGGAATTTATAATCTTTCATGAGACTGCAGTTCTCATTATATAATTGTAGTTCTAGATTCAAATATATATCATGTTCTTTAGTCTTTTATTTTTCTTGAATTCCTTATTTTAATTCATCTTTGATTAGTTGTATTTTGCCTTCAACACTTTTTTAAACTGGGACTTTTGTTATCAGGCTGAGATATTTATCTGTTGCCTTGATCCATAATTCTGAAATTCAAAAGCTTAGAAAATGAAAAGGGGTGTGTGCATGTGTTTCTGTGATTTTAAACCAATATTATTTGGCAGAAGATTCTGACATGAACAATAAAAGATTATTTATCATTTATGTTTTCTCAGGGTGAATATTGATTTTTCTGAAGAAATACTGATGCATGCAATATGTGATTATAAGATGTTAGCCCATCCCCAGTCTTACCTAAGAAATAGTATAAGAATCATATAATCTTTCCAAAATCCAACAAATTCTGAATTATAAAACAAATCTTTTCTCAAAGGTTTTAGAAAAGGAATTGTGGACCTGTATACAAGGGACCATGTTTTGGGTTAAAAAAAAAAAAGAACTTGAAGTATAGTTTTTTTTTTCCTCTGAGTTTTGTAGATACAGGGTTTTTTTTTTTTTTTTTAAGCTTTTTAAAATTAACATATAATGTATTATTTGTTTCAGGGGTACAGGTCTGTGATTCATCAGTCTTACACAATTCGCAGTGCTCACCATAGCACATACCCTCCCCAATGTCCATCACCCAGCCACCCCATCCTTCCCACTCCCCTCCACTCCAGCAACCCTCAGTTTGTTTCCTGAGATTAAGAGTCTTTTATGGTTTGTCTTCCTCTCTGGTTTCGTCTTGTTTCATTTCTCCCTCTCTTCCCCTATGATCCTCTGTAGATACAGTTTTAACATCTTTTGTTACTAAATTTTGGTATAGCAAAGCCTCAAGCCGCTACTCTGATAATTTCTATCTTCTTTGTGACTTGTTTTTTCTTGCCTTAATATATGAAGAAAAGTTTGTTTGTTTGTTTTAAAGATTTTATTTATTTATTTGAGAGAGAGAATGAGATAGAGAGAGCATGAGAGTGGGGAGGGTCAGGGGGAGAAGCAGACTCCCTGCCGAGCAGGGAGCCTGATGCGGGACTCGATCCAGGGACTCCAGGATCATGACCTGAGCCGAAGGCAGTCGCTTAACTGACTGAGCCACCCAGGCGCCCTGTTTGTTTGTTTTTAAAGCAGTGAAATTCAATAATTTATTGGGGGCATGTCTCAGTTTTTATTTCTATATTATCATTATAGCAGTTAACATTAGCTAACTGTATCAGCCCTTAGCACTGTATTAGCAGTGGGCCTTTTTGATACATTTCTTCAAGCCTTCCCCTGTCTTTAGAGAAATTTTCATCATTTAAATGAGATTCTGGATTTTTTTTATTATCTCTTTTTTGTGTTCTCTAATTTAGGGAGACCATAATCCTTATGTTGGATCATTTTTATCTTTTTTCTTTATCCATTTTATTTTATTTTTTTAAGATTTTATTTATTTATTTGACAGAGAGAGACACAGTGAGAGAGGGAACACAAGCAGGGGGAGTGGGAGAGCGAGAAGCAGGCTTCCCGCCGAGCAGGGAGCCCGATGCGGGACTGGATCCCAGGACTCTGAGATCATGACCTGAGCCGAAGGCAGACGCTCAACGACTGAGCCACCTTGGCGCCCCTCTTTATCCATTTTAATGATCTCTTACTTCTTTTATTCCAGAAGTTCTCTACTTGATTTTTTCTCTAGTCAGTATGAATTGTCAATTTAAAGTTACTTAGATTTTTGTAGAAATGCACCAGTGAGCTCGGCAGTTTCTGTTTTCTATTTCTGCTGCATAAAAAAGACATATCATGTGTTTAAACATGTAAAACCTGTACATATTTAACACCTAGAACTTAGTGGGTCTGGCAGTAAGTGTACATCTGTGAGACCATTGCCACGGAGCAGTGCTTGTAGCTAACAATACTGTACAGTATATAGTTGACCCTTGAACAACATGGGTCCGAACTGTGTGGGTCCACTTATATGAAGATATTTTTGATAAATACACTACAGTACTCCAAATGTATTTTCTCTTCCTTATGATGTTCTTAATAACATTTTCTTTTCTCTAGCTTATGTTACTGTAAGGATACAGTATATAATACATACAATATACAAAGCATGTGTTAATCAACTTTATTAATAAGGCTTCTGGTCAACATTAGGCTATGAGTAGTTATGTTTTGGGGGAGCCAAAAGTCATATGTGGATTTTCAACTGTGCAGGGGGTTAGCACCCCTAATCCCCTGCACTGTTCAAGGGTAAAGTGTACTTAAAGTTTTCTAAGATCTTATGTTAAGTATTGGACCTTATGTTAATAATCTTACTGCATTTTTTAGTCCATTCGGGCTGCTATAACAAAATACCAGAGACTGGGGAGCTTATAAAGAACAGAAATTTATTTCTCACAGTTCTAGAGGCTAATGTCGAAGATTAGGATGCCAGAATGGTGGGGTCCTGGTGAAGACCCTTTTCCAGCTTACAGATGGACACCTTTTCTCTGTGTCCTCACACAGTTGAGGGTGTGAGGGAGCCCTTGGGAGTCTCTTTCATAAGGGCACTTGGTTTCCATGACTTAATTACCTCCCAAAGGCCCCACCTCTTAATACCATCACCTTTGGTATTTGGATTTCAATTTGGGGGAGGGGACACAAATGTGCAGACCATAGTAGTACCACTAATTAATTAATTAACTAATTAAACGGAGGGAGGGGAGGACACTCTGGGAAGTGATGGATTGGTCTAGACTGGCTTCTGGATTAATCTTTTGCTTGTTATGTTCCTTTCTCAAACTGTTTTGGTACACATAGTTTCCTTGCATCTTTTTTGTGCTGTTTCTTTCCATCTTGCTCCTACTTTGTAGGAAAGATTCATTCATCCATTTGTCCGATTTAATGATGATGAAGTCTCGGTGTCACTCTTCCTACTTTTTTTGAGCCTTATTTGTCTTCCAATCCAAGCTAGGGATTGAGGATGAAGTACTTTGTTCTCTCTCCATTTCGGTAGCCTGACAGCAAAAATAGTGGATAGAGAAATCTCAGCAGTCTGTTAGAATTCCTTATTGGGGAATCTGCTCTTTTAGGATTTTTTAAAAGTCACTCCACTTTCTTGTTTAGCTAGTCTGCTTCTGGGAGACTCTTTTCAAGTTTCATGCTGCCTTCCCCATGGAGAGGTAGTTCTGACCTATGGTCAGGTTTTTGGCTTGTGGGTGTTTTGTTTTGTTTTCCTTATCTTTTTTTTACAATCTCCTGAAATGCCATGGTAGTAGAAGTCAGTATATTTGTTTTTATTTCCTATTCCTACATTCCTTAGCTGTATGATTTGGGGCAATTGTTTTTACATTACCCTAATTCAGTTTTCTCATCTCCTCATAGTATTTACTCATTGTTCATAAGAAATTAGTTCATAAGAAAATTGAATGTGCCGGCACCTGGGTGGCTCAGTTGGTTAAGCAACTGCCTTCAGCTCAGGTCGTGATCCTGGAGTCCCAGGATTGAGTCCCACATCGGGCTCCCTGCTCAGTGGGGAGTCTGCTTCTCCCTCTGACCCTCCCCCCTCTCATGCTCACTCTCACTCTCACTCTCTCAAATAAATAAATAAAATCTTAAAAAAAAAAAAGAAAATTGAATGTGCCAACATAGTAAGTACTTAGTGCCAACATCAGTTGGGGAAGTAAAAGTTCTGTCAACAACCTCTCCACAATTAATATAGAAAGAAAGAAAACTGATTTATTACGGAATAAACTCATCATGTACATGTGTATAGGTAGCCTGCAAAGACTACAAAATCAAAATAAATTTTACAGCTTTATACAGGAAACCAAAAGAAAGACCAATAAAAAGTACCTTCTTGACAGACAAACGGTTACCTCAGGAGACAGATTCCTAAGTTAACTCTGGAGGAGTGTGACTCCATTTCCAGAGATGACAAGGTCCATGATGTTAGAAATAGCTCTCTACTGGAAAACTGGAACCTGGGTTTATATAAACCCTGGAGAGATTAATGTACATTCCAGAAGGTTAAAGCTAAGACTCCGGACTATTATGTTTTCAAGGAGATCCCTACCAATCACCAATATTATGATTATTACTCGATTTTCAATTTGTTTCTCTCCAAATGGTGCTTGGGAGATGAGATGGGATTATTATTTACTCCTGTTTCTGCTTCTGGACGATGGGAGAAGGATGAGAAGTCGGGCTAGGCCATATCACACTTTGTGTATGAGATTGTTCATCATTCCCAGCTTGTTGTTGGTGAATCGTTTGTTTTTAACATTCTTGCTTCTTTCTTGCATTTTGTTTTTGGCATCGGGGAAGGGAAGCTCTGTGATTCATCTTCGCTCTGCTGTTTTACCTAGAAATGCCAATTTAAATTTTTTTCTAGGTATGTATGTCACGCTCATATTTACCGTTTTTAGATTGTCTTTCATTCTCAGACTTAATATCCATAACCTCACCTCAAAAAATGTTAATCTTTACATCCACATTTAAAAGAGTTTTCGAAGGCCTGAACAGCCTGTTCAAAAGAAATCAAAGGGACCAGGTGTAGGTTGGGACATTGATATGTAAACAATTGTTTTAAAGAGAATTGCTGCTGAAAATACTTGGTTGCTACTTGCAGCCTGTGGACCTCCACTGTCTTCATGGCTGTGAACTGACATCCGAGTCTTATTAAAAACGACCGGGGCTGACGCATCCCTGTTGAAGGCCATGAGCTGATCAGCCCATATTAACACAAAGGGTAATCGAGTGTCTACTGTTCTGTATTCAGCCACCTACAACTTCTTGCACAAACACATTTCTCACAGTGGGGTCATCACTAATGAAATTTAAGAGGGATGAAAGTCTCCGAACTAGCAATGCGTCACTTAAGACTACCAGCCCACTCTTTTTATAGCTTCCCTCCAGAAGCTCATCTTACTTTCTGTCATCATCACTAGAACGAGTCACTTGCTCCTTGTTAAGCTTTTATCTCCATGAAGTGAAGGTGACAATGAAACACTTTTCCATAAGACCTTCTTGGCAGCTATCCCACAACGCCTGCTGGCCTGTTTTGATCCCATTCCATATGTCCACAATTTAAGTGGCAATACAACTCTCTCTGAATTGTATCATACAGCACTGCAGGGCACAATCCTGTGTTACCTGGTTTTGGAAATCTCTTTTCAGCCTATTTCAATTTTCACATTAAAGAACTGGCTGCCTGAAACTTGATGATTACAGGCTTGTAAGGATAGGATCAAACAGAAGAAGATGCTAGCAGGGAGTCAAATGTGAGCGTATTATTCTGCATGCATAATAGACTCTTTGTTCTCTTTTAATAAATTTGGAGGCATCGGTAGTGTTATTGACTCAGGTACGGCCCTGCAGTTAGCTATTCTTACCAATTCATTTTAATGAAATGCTTAAGTGCAATACCTTGTAGAAAAGTAATTTCTAAGGTGTACTAACAAATATTTATTGATTGCTGGAGAGCTTAAGGAGTTGATATATAAATGAGTTTCAATCTGGAAAACTTCTCATTTAATGACGCTCAAAGGAAAAAAAATGAAGTAATCAATTATTTGTCTTTTGATTAAGGACTTGTGTGCATTGATTTTCTCATAGGAAGAATTTCATTTTCCTTTAATGAAATTGGTGTTAATGAACAGATAGTTGTCCTTTTGCTTAATCTGTCAGGTGTGTTTGTTTTTATCTGAAATTTTCTAGAATTACTCTTTGTAATTTAGTAATTTTTTGATGATGAGACAATTTTTCCTGTCAGTATATTTATAAATGAGGAAGTAAAGATTCATGGCTATTGTTAAGGATTGATTTTTCTGTTCATTGAAAAACAATTTACTTGGAAGTGAGTCCACTGTTAGTCACTACTAGGTTAATAAACATAAATTTTTACACTCAAACCTAGTAAATTGAAAAATTTGTTAGCCTAACCTTTGAATCAACAACTTTACAGTGTATGTTCCTATTTATACCTAGAAGACGTTTATGTGCTAATGACTACAGAATGAAATTACTCAATTAATGATTATAAAGTTTTTCTTTCTTTTTTTTTAAAGATTTTATTTATTTATTTGACACAGAGAGCGAGAGAGTGAGAGAGAGACAGAGAGCAAGCACAAGCAGGGAGAACGGCAGGCAGGGGAGAAGCAGACTCCCCGCTGAGCAAGGAGCCGGAAGAGGGGCTTGATCCCTGGACCCTGGGATCATGACCTGAGCTGAAGGGAAACGCTTAACTGACTGAACCACCCAGGCACCCAATTATAAAGTTTTTCATAACCACATCAGCAATTCATTTTGAATTTAGTCACAAAGGTATTTTAGTTCACTTCTATTGTTACCTCCTTTTCTGATTGATATGTAGGTAGCTCCATTTGAAAAATTGCTTTGACTTCAAACTTTACCATGTGCAGCTCAATATCTCTTCACAAACAAATTTTAATATCCACTTTAAACTTACTGGTACAGGGAGCCTGGGTGGCTCAGTCGTTAAGCGTTAAGCAGGGGGAGAAGCAGAGGGGGAGGGAGATGGAGAGGGAGAGCATCTCCAGCAGACTTCATGCTGAGCACCGAGCCCTAAGCCGGACTTCGTCCCAGGCCCCTGAGATCTCGACCTGAGTTGAAACCAAGAGTCGGAAGCTTAACTGACTGAGCCACCCAGGTGCCCCCAAAAGTGCCTGTTTATAAATACCAAATTAGCTATGGCACACCCATCTTGCTTAGCCTCACAACTTGTATCAAGTTAAATTTCCCGAGTCCAAGAAACAATTTCTTATTCTCTCCAGCCTGCAGATCTAACCCTGTTTGGACACAGGCATTCAGTATGTTCTGGTTAAGTTACTGATGAGAGCAGGTGTGACAAAATTGCCAAGGAGACACCAAGCATAAATCCACTGAAGGACTTTAAAAAAAAAATCTGGGCGCCTGGGTGGCTCCGTTGGTTAAGCGACCGCCTTCGGCTCAGGTCATGATCCTGGAGTCCTGGGATCGAGTCCCGCATCGGGCTCCCTGCTCAGCGGGGAGTGTGCTTCTCCCTCTGACCCTCCCCACTTTCATGCTCTCTCTATCTCATTCTCTCTCTCAAATAAATAAATAAAATCTTTAAAAAAAAAATCTGTAACTAAGTTAGGGTGTGTTATTTTAAAATCAACTCGATCTGTTATCACTTTTTTGCTCTCAGTTATCGCTGAAAATTTTTCATTGCAAACTTATCTTTATGTGCAACAAATGATAATATGAGAGTCTTCCCTGAAAACTTTTGATTTGACCTTTCTAAATTTCCATTGTCATCAGTGTACCATCTGCTTTCATGATGTATTGGAGTATTCAAGTGAAAGGCTTACAGCTGAATTTCACTTATATTGTATATTTTCAGAGGTTTTTATTATTTTTTAGTCACTCGCTGAAAACTTATTGTATCTCTGCTGTACAGTGGGTTGTGAATAAAACAATCTCTCTAATCCCATAAAGTTTACTTTCTATCCTTATGTTTTCTTAAACAAAAATACAGTAAAATATAAAATGTGTAAATGATATAGAGAATGAAGGAAACAACTAAAGTATTATAATTATAAAGTAACAACAACAATAATAACTATCACTTATTGGCCATTAGGCAATTTATAGACATTGACTGTATTTACAGTAAACTGAATCTGGCTATTGCCATTGTCATTTAACAGATAAGAAATCTGGGATCCAGAAGGAAGTGTATTTGAGACTCTTGAATATTGAAAACTACGGTCAAAATGAATGAAAGACACCATAAATAAACTTTCAGTATAAAGTTCTAATTCTTCGACCTGACATTCAAATCCTTTCACCATCTGCATTCTGAATTACAGCTATTGCTAATTTTCTTCTTGATATTTCACACTATGATCATCCTCTCCCCCACACTGAGCTGGTATCAGACGGTGGGAAGAACACTAATTTGGAGTCTAGTTTATGTGACCTTGGACAAGTCATCTCTCTTTCTTTCCCCCCAAGTTTTTATTTAAATTCCAGATAGTTAATATACAGTGCAATATTACTTTCAGGTGTAGAATATAGTGATTCATCCCTTCCATACAATACTGGGCGCTCATCACAAATGCACTCCTAATCCCCATCACCTACTTCACCCATCCCCCACCCACCTCCCCTCTGGGAACCATCAGTTTGTTCTCTACGGTTAAGAGTCTGTTTCTTGGTTTGCCTCTCTTTTTTTTCTTTCACTCATATGTGGAATTTCAGAAACAAAACAAATGAACATAAGTGGGGAAAAAAGAGAGGCAAGTCTTCTCTAATCCTCTAAATACTCCTTTGAAAATGGGAAGATTGCATCAGGCATTCTCTGAGGCCATTTTCAAATCTTACTTACAAATTTTCTTATTTTCTTTTTAAATTTTACTTCTGCTCTTCTTCTCTTAGCCTGAACTGTCTTCTGCCTGAACCCTACTTATTACTTAAAGTTCATCTCAATTCCTCGGATCTTCCCAAATCGCCAAGCGTACAGTGAGAGCTCTGATTCATAGTGGTAGGAACTCATATGCTTTGTTGTCAGTTCAAGTTCCCCTTATTGTGTGGTGACCTGTGGCAGACGAAAAGAAGCGGAGTGAGAAGCTGAATTGAAGCCAATGCTTACGTGTTTGGAGCGGGAACTGAAGCATAAACTTTCAGGTGAAAAAGATAGTGTGCATAAAATAGCAATAAAAGCAAGTCAAGACTGTGGGATGGCAAGCAGAGAATAATGAGATAAGATTTTGGAGAGCTTAAAGGACAGGATGGTGTTTGTGAAGGTGAATATACTGTTGCAGGCCAAGTTCAGACTATTACGAGATATTTCACTAGGTCTGAGATTGTTCTTGACCCTGTGGTGGTCTTCAATAGCAACTGAAGGTTAATCTTGGTGAGGAGGCTTGTGTTACAGTTTATCTTTGTTAGTTCTCCATTCCCTGCAGGTCAGTCTCAGATGCTTTTTAAATCCTCAATTTAAATTGTTTTATTAGATGTTATTTTCTTATATTTTTAAGCTCATAGACATTTCCATGACCCCTTTTTAGTCATTTCTTTAAATGTTTCCTATTGAAGTAATTTATTTTATTTTTTTGCTTTTTAAGACCTTATTTCAACATAACTATGCTTACAGAAATACACTCATACTGGTTAATAGAACACAATTTCGGTTTACCTCATCCTACACAATTTCAACCCAAAACTTGGTCCATGGTTTAAGCCTTAAAAAAAAAAAGAATTTGCAATGTTTTATTTTTCACCTACTACAAATGTACATAAAAGATTCCCTCTCAAATGCTGCTACAGCAGGCAACAAGAACCTTGAGAAACAAACCTTTGGTTTGTCTCAGGAAAATAACATATATTGCACTGTAGAAGTTTATAAAATCAGTGCAACAAAACATTGTTGTAATGTGTCAATACCAGGTTACAAAGTTCAATAACTAATGGATGTTGAAAAAGCTGGGGATAGCCTGGGTACACATGTGAAAATGTGAAAGCTATCTAATTTAGTTAATATTGTGTCTAGATCACAAATCTACAGAAACTAAGATTCAGATAATTTCTTGAATCTGAATTAACATGATCAGTTCAATTCATTTACTGAAGTCAACAAGGACACTGCGCAGTAGCTGTCTTTCTGATTTATGCAAAAAAAGAAAACTGAGTTTCTTCCCAGCTTTTCAAAGTCCAGAACTGATATTATACTATGGCAAGGTAGGCAAGGTATTCTTCTGTTGTCAACATTCATGGGGTGACAGGCAATGAGGTTTGCTTGGGTTTAAATTTGCATTAGTGCTCATATGCAAAATAATCCTCAAAGTTAAAGATCATATGACTTTAGAAGTGACTCTAAAAAATAAAATGGCCCCTCTTGGAATACTAGAGCAAAACATCCAGCTATAGTTATAAGGAGCTGAATTTTAAAAATGTAGCCCCTTGTGAGTTACACCTTAATAAAGAAAAGTAGTCCCCCCACCCCCCACGACACCTGGGTGGCTCAATCACTTAAGACTGTCTTCAGTTCAGGTCATGATCCCAGGTCCTGGGATGGAGCCCCACATCCTGCTCCCTGCTCAGCGGGGAGCCTGCTTCTCCCTCTCCCTCTGCCCCTCCTCCCTGGTTGTGCTTTCTCTTTTCCCTGTCTCTCTCTCTCTCTCAAAGAAATAAAAATAAAATCTTAAAAGAAAATAGTCCCAAAGAAGCAGTTCTGAAAAGAGGAGAAAATAGAACTTAAAATATCTTGAAAACCAGTTGTGAATATATTTTCAAAAGAGAGTTTAAAAAGATACATTTTTATAAGACTCCCTAGGATTAAGCTTATAAGGTATTCTAGTATTTCAAGTTTATCTCTGGTTAATAAACATCATTTTACAAGTATATTTATCTCTGGTTAATAAACATCAATTTACAAATAATATGTTCACTTTTTATTCCTTTATCAAAAGGAAAAATTATAGCTTTAAGTCTATCCAGTGAAGGGAAACAGAGAAAACACAAAGATTCAAACAGTTCCATGCAAATATCACATTTTTCAAATGGAAGAACTTCCAACTAGACCAGAAGTTCATATTACTAATATACGTTTCACTGAAACAATTTTTAACAAGTACAAATACATGGCATTAAGGGTCAGAACCTAATATATGCCTGACAATAAAGTCTTTGCTTTCCGGAAGAAAGGCCTCAAGTCCCACTTAATTTCCAGTAACAATATTTTACTGAAATGACTTTAGACTTACAGAGCAATTGCAAAGATTTGATAGAGGGCTGCCATACACCCCACACCCAGCTTCCCCCAACGTTAACATCCTCTATAACTGCGGGAAATTTTTTTTTTTTTTGATAAAAAATTGACATTGGCACAGTAACACTAAAACTACAGACCTTTTTTTTTTTTTTTAAAGATTTTATTTATTTATTTGACAGAGACAGAGATAGCGAGAGCAGGAACACAAGCAGCGGGAGTGGGAGAGGGAGAAGCAGGCTTCCCCCCGAGGAGGGAGCCTGATGTAGGACTCGATCCCAGGACCCTGGGATCATGACCTGAGCCGAAGGCAGACGCTTAACGACTGAGCCACCCAGGCGCCCCAGACCTTTTTTTTAAATTTATATATTTCACCAGCCTTTCCTCCAGTGTCCATTTTCTGTTCCAGAATCCTTAGTTATCATGTCTCCTAGTCTCCAGTCTGTGACAGTTCTTAACCTTTTCTTGCTTTTCATGCTTTTAAAGGGTACTGACCAATTATTTTGTAGCATGTCTCTCTGCTTGGGTTTGTCTGATGTCTTTACATAATTGGACTGAGGTTATGCATTTTTTACTTGAATACCACAGAAATGTTTTACCATTCCAGTGTTTTGTATCAGGGATACATGATGGTAACATATCTTAATACTGGTGACATTAAATTTTGGTCAGTTGGTTAAGATAATGTCTGCTGGGTTTCTCTACTGTTTCTCTACTAGTTTTTCCTTTGTAATTAACAACCAAATTGGGGGAGGTGCTTTGGGACTGTGCAAATATCTTACTTCTCTTTAAATTTCCACTCACTGATTCTAGCATTCATAAATGGATCTTGCTTGCAACAATTAATATGCTGGTTTTCTAATGATGGTTTCTTATTGACTTCATTTATTCTAAATTTAACAAGTGGAATTTTTCTGTAAGGAAGAATTGCCTTTTCTCTCTGATATACTTACTTATTCAAAATTTACATATCACTGTGGTCTTATTTTATGAATTCTAATCCAATACTACTGTTTATTTTGTCTTTGAAATTATTCCAGCTTTAGCTAATAGGAGCTCTCTCTGGATAGCTTCTGTGACTTTTCTACAGGCTGTCATCCTTTTTGTGCATGTCCTTATGTTCTGACACCACAAGATGTTCCAAGTTCATTTTGTACTTCCCAGGACCCAGGCTGGGAGTCAAACACTTTACAAGGTTACTTTTTACTTAGAATAGTATTTAGGAACCAAGATCTGGATGCTAGATGTGCTCATGGCTACTGGGGTATTATTGCTTCCAATCCCCTCTGAGTGAACAAAGCTGGGATATATATATATATATATATATATATATATATATATATATATACTAATCCATGCACATACACATGCAGCTATCTCTTCGTAGTAATGCATATGTGTGTGTGTGTATATATGTATCTATATTATCTATCATCTATCTATCCATCTACCTAATGTGTTTGGATCATTTACATTTAAATGATTATTGATATATTTGGATTAAAACTATAATTTTGATAGTTGTATTCCATTTGTTCTCTCTGTTTTTTATTTCTTTTTCTTGGTTGGTCTTCTCTGGATTTAATTGATTCAGATTTATGTTCTCTCAACTTATTATTTATGCCACCATTTTGTATACACTCAAGTTTATAATATACATCTTTAATCAATGAAAGTCTACTTTCAAGTATTATTAATTTCTTTACATGCTATGTAAGGATATTACAAAATTATATTCCCAGTCTAGCCTGCCATCTTGTACTATTGTCATATATTTTTACTTTTACATATGCTATCAACAAGATACATTGCTACCATTTTTACTTTAAACAAGCAGTTTTTAAAGAACAATTAAAAATAAGGCAATAATTAGTTTTGTTTCCTTCTGTTGATTAGGTTTCTGTCTGGTATATATATACATTTTGCCTGAATAATTTCCTTTCCCATTTGGTGAAGTGTATGTCTATTGGACACAAATTCTCTGTTTTTGTTTGTTTGAGAAATTCTTTATTTCTCCCGTATTTTTTTTTTAAGATTTTATGTATTTATTTGAATCAGAGAGTGAGAGAGAGCATGAGAGCAGAGTGAGGGGCAGTGGGAGAAGCAGACTCAATCCCAGGACTCCAGGATCGTGACCTAAGCCAAAGGTAGACGCCCAACTGACTGAGCCATCCAGGCGCCCCTTTCCTGTATTTTTTAAGGAAAACCATTTTTTGTTTTTGTTGGGTATAGAATTCTGGTCTGACAGATGTTCTTCTCTCAATATTTTTAAGATTCCATTGTCTTCTGGTATTTATTATTTCTGACAAGAAGTCTTGTTCTACTAATATATGTCTTCCTCTTCCTGTGATGTACCTTTTTTCTCTGCATAAATTGAGGATTATTATTATTATTATTATTATTATTATTATATTTGGCTTTTGTTTTCAATAGTTTATATATGATATATCTAGGGGTATATATGTGTGTGTGTGTGTGTGCATGAGTATGTATTTGTGCATTTGTATTTATACTATTTGGAGTTTTGTGAGTATCTTAGATTTTTTTTAGTTGTTTGCTGGCATTTATTTTTGGGAAATTCTTAAAGTAGTATTCCTTCAAATATTTCTTCTGCTACATTTTCTTTTCTCTTTCTTTTGTCTCCTGAGTTGAATACTCATTTGCCTCACAGATGTTGGGTGCTGTATTATTTTTTTCTCTTTATGTTTCAGTTTGGATAATTATTATTGACCTACGTATTTTTACTGATTCTTTCCTCAGCTGTGTTATTTGCTTGTAAAAATGATGAAGGCATTATTAGTTTTTGTTATTGTGTTTTTCATCACTAGCATTTTATGTGATGTTTCCCCCATATTTTACATTTTTTTCTGTTAAAATTACCTACCTTTTCTTGCATGTTATATACTTTTGCCATTAGAGAGTTTAATATGTTTTCCAATTCAACAATTAAATTTATTTTAAATTCCCCATCAAAAATTTCTCACATTTGCGTCATGTTTGACTATATGTCTATCAATTGTCTTATCTTAGGGTTGTTTATTCTTCTAGGCATTTGGTATGCCTTTTGTTGAAAGATATACATATCATATAGGACTGAAGAGACTAAGATATATAATTTTTATGATTGGAAATGGACATGCCTCTCTTCTACACGTGAGGGTTTGTATTAATCACGTCAAGACTTGGGCTTGGTTTGAGTTTTTAATATTGCCATGGTTAGCTACAGTGCACATTTGGTTTAGTATGAGGGCTATTTGCCAAAAGGCTTTTCTCAATGACTGATCCACCCATAGTTTTCGATTTTTGTTGCATCTTGGAGAGCATCTGTGTCTTGTAGCTTTCCCATTAGTATTTTTCTATTACTTTTACTCAGTGACTGTTTTCTTGAAGGTAACAGGGAGTCATGCTCTGATGTTCTGATTGAGTCTCAAACCTTTGACAGGCACTGCACTCCTAGGTCCTGGTACATGGTCTTCACAAGCACTCCTGCTCTTCTTCCAGGTCCAGATTGGGATCCAGCACATACCCAACCTCTCCTCTGGTGGCAGAGTTGCTTTTATTTTTATTTTTTCCCTTGTTTCCCTTCTTCCAGTCACAGTGAATTCTCACTAGTATCCTAAGGGTAGGATTTTCTGTTGTGTGTTCCTATCACAGATTAAAAAGTTTGTCACACAGGAGAGATGAGGGAGAAACTGGACAGAGTTCCATCTCCCAGTGACTGCTGTCCTCCCTCAGGTCTGTACCATGAGGCAGCCTCCTCAGGATTATCTCTAGGCTTCTCTCAAGCACCTGATGAGGTTCATGGAGAGAGAGGTTGTAACTTGGTCCCCAGGAGGTTCACACTCTCTCACTAGCCTGCACTCAGCCTCTTTCGATATGTCTTTCAAATTTTCTCATCGATGTACAGAGACATCGCTTTCAAAGAAGCGCATGTTCACATCTCATCTCTCCCTGCAGGTACCTGCTTCTCCCAAGGTTTCAGATTTGGTTGCTTGTCTTGCAATTTCTGAAAGTTTCTTAAAAAGTCACAAACTTGCATCTAGCTCACCTTTTTTTCTCAAAGGAAGAATAGGATTAATGATCTTTCCAGCCCTCCATTTCCCTAAGCAAAAACCAGAAGTCTTCATGGCTGTTTAAATCTAGTATTTCTACTGTAGTCTGAAACTTACTTCTAATAACGATCTTTGGGACACCCTACGTTACTCACACTTTCTTGTATTTGCAACTCTACTTCCTCAGTCATTATAGGATCTTCCTACTGCTTGAAAATATTCCTAGAGCTCCTTTTTTTAAAACAAACAAACAAATTTAAAACTACTCGCTTTCTTCTCTAGATGTCATTCAATCACTTCTTTCATTCTGTTCTTGGCATCTGGTTCCTAACCTGTCCACAATTCTATGTAGGCACACTAACATTTAGTTCATTTACATTTGTTGCCCCTAGTGCCTCCCTCCCCTGCCTTAAAGTGTTTCTATATTTCCAGACATGGCATTTGATTATTCTTCTTTCCATCTTATTCAGACTCTCAGCTTTCTTTTTCTTTTTCCCTTAGTAAAAGTCTTACTTCTATGGTTTTAATTTTTACCATGATTTGAGTATTGCATGTTAGATTCCCTGGACAGCTGATTTTGAGATTGAGATGTGTATCCTTTTAGTCATTTATTTGGGAAGGTCTTGAGATCAATACTTGCAAGCAGAAAGAAAGTTTGGACAGGGTGAGAAGTTGGGCTATGGTATAGACTGGACAAAGCCTTCAGCATTTTATAGAGCTCTGAAGAGAGGACTGCTGTTTAGAATTGTGTCCACCATCCCTAACCCACCCTCCCAAACAAACAAACCTAGCAGCTGAATTCATTAATGGATTTGAAACGCCTCAGAGAAGATTTGACCTTGGGTGTGGCAGTTTTCCTCTGTGAAAGGAATCTGTGAAGGGGGGGTCCCTTTCTGCACTCTCAAAACTGTCAATATTCTTAGCAGCTGGAAGAATAAATGTTTCATTCCTGAACTGGAAGGGATTTGGGAGCACGCTGCTGTGTCCACTCAAGTAAAAGACCTCATATCTACTTACTGAAAACTTACCTCTCCTCTGACTGTCCAGTTTGACATTTTCTACACATTACATACTGTCTATGTTTGGATTTGCCACAGTTATCTTTGACATGATGCAAATTTAATGCTCAAACCCATGCCATCTTCTACTCTTAAATCTGATAATTACTATTAAGTCACTTTCACTCCTTGAATCTTTTGAATGAGTCAACTAAAATTTGCCCTCCTTTTTGAGTTCATGTTTCTAACTGACAACCCAGTTTTATAACATTTTGAGGGGGAAGTTGGGTGGAGTGAGAAGTTAGGTTTTTTTAAATTATAAAAGTAATAAAAACTTGCCAAAAAAAGGAACTTGAAAAATAAGGAAAACGATATTGAAGCCAGAATGATTTATTCTGCTGCCATTTAGAGAAAATATTGTTCAAATTTTGTGGCATTTACTTTGAGTCTTTTCTCCAAGCAGTATTTATTTGATATCCTACCAATTAAATTATTCAAACTTTTAAAAAATATTACAATGTAAATAACTTCTATGTGAACAAAGACTGCTATCTTTCTGCTGCCTCCTTCCCTCCAAAACACATACTATATTCATTTCCTCTTCTTTCTGATTTTTTTTTTTAAAGCTAGTGATATAGGCTCTCCCAGACTATCCTGTGGTTCAGTATGCCTTATTAACCCTGTAAGGGGGTGTTCTATTTATGTTATATGGAATTTCCAGGAAACCTCTTAAAAATGGATGGAGAAATCACTTCTTCCTTTCACTTCCTGCTCATTGGAATACGGAAGTAGTAGCAGGTTCTCTAGGCAGACATCTTAGCCCTGAAATGGCACACTAAAAATAATGGAGGAAAAGGAAGGACCGAGATACCTGATAGGGATTATGGGGCCACAATACGAGGTCTAAATTACCTATTTTGCACTTCTATATGTGAAAAAAACATTTTTTAAAGTTTATTTGAGAGAGAGAGAGAAAGAGAGAGATAGCATGAGCAAGGGAAGGGGCAGAGGGAGCAGCCAACTCCCCACTGAGCAGGGAGCCTGATGCGAGGCTCCATCCCAGGACCCTGGGATCATGACCTGAGCCGAAGGCAGACACTTAACTGACTAAGCCATCCAGGCGCCCCTTGCAGTTTCTATTTTGAAAGTTATCTGATCCATTATCTGTGCATACCTCTTGGTTGCTACTTTGGGGTTTTTAACATTTTGAGTGAAGTTTAATATGTTTTTTTTTTCCAAATAGTTGGTCTTGTTTATTATTTTTATTTTAAATTATTTTATATAGTTAAAAAAATAGAGATATCAAACATGTGAATCATTTTGTCATTTTTCCCTTTGGATTAGAAAACTTTCCTCCAAAAAGAGATTTATAAATATTTACATGAGTCTACTCTCAATTTTTAGTCCTGGTTTTAAAATATTTAACCCTTTAAATTTTCTGGAATTTCTTTTGGTCTAACACATAAAGAAAGCATCTAAATTGCACCCAAATAATTTTTAACTGCTTCAGCACCATTAATTTTAAATTCTCACCAGCCTCACACATCTGTAGTGTTTTAATTATAGATAAAGTTTTATGTACACAAGTGAAGAGAGATGACTTGCTGGTGATACATCTTGTCAGAGAGAATAACCAATGGAGTAGAAGAAGCATTTCTGATACCCACTTCCTCCTCCCTACCCCATGCCTCTCCCAGGAGATATGTTTCTTAAGTATGGGGCCCATTAGAGAAAGTAAGTTTCACTGTTGGAACATGAATGTTTAATAAATTGACCCTATTTGTTTCCAGGGTTAAAAAGTAAAGCCTTATCCTAGAATGTGGAACACCACATAGTCATGGTCTCCTGTACATACAGGAGACCAAAGTAAATTCTGACATATGTATAGACTTGGGGAATATTATGGGCTGCATTGGGGGCTATTGGGAGGCTAATTTTTTTTTTAAATTTTATTATGTTATGTTAATCACCATACATTACATCATTAGTTTTTGATGTAACATTCCATGATTCATTGTTTGCGTATAACACCCAGTGCTCCATTCAATACGTGCCCTCTTTAATACCCATCAACAGGCTAGCCCATCCCCCAACCCCCTCCCCTCTAGAACCTTCAGTTTGTTTCTCAGAGTCCATAGTCTCTCATGGTTCATCTTTGGGAGGCTATTTTTTAATTATTTCTATTTAATCTTTTAAAATTGGTCTTTTAATTATTATTAGTTTTTATCCACCGACCTTCAATTGATCTTTCAAATTGATCAATAAATTGATTTTTTTAGAATTCTTTGGTTGGGCCACCAGTTGATGAAACTAATTAATCTTAACTAACGTCAAGAACTGAAAGAATGTTTGGTGGATGTTTGAAATAAAATAGTAAGCTTTAGACAGCTAAGTATGAGAGATTCCTTATAGCTTATAGTTGCCTCATTATGAACCCAAACTGCTGATAGAAAGCTTCTTTATGTTATATATCACTTAGAATTAAACTTTTACTAAATAAGTGCTAGAAAAATGAAAGTATGTTATATTGAAATTTATTTAGGTTATTTCTTTATGAAATATTACATGTAAAATGAATATTACTAAACTAGTGTAATCTGGTTCCATACATTCAGGAAACATCAGTTTTTCATTCCTTTCCTTAGCAAAAAGCAGCTAGAAGTGCCAGGTGTAATCCAACATAACTGACCTTTACCATTAAAGGAGTTTAAACTTCATAAAATGAAACTATTAAATACATTAAGAAATAAGATATGACTTGAATCTCATTTAAGGGTAGACAAATGCTTCAAGTTACATATTTAAGCTAGTTCATCTATTTCTTATCAGGGACTGGGCTTGCCTATTCATTTCCTTTTGCAGCTACCAAAGAAGTCATAGCTAAACAATAAATTGTAGTTTAATGTCTCTTCATCACTATCTATCCTATCATTCTAAGCAAAGCACTATAAAAAATTGGAAATATTCCAGCGCGCATGAACATTGTGCAGTTTGTGTTTTTTCACATAAGACAAACATAATTGAGTAAAATACCTCAGCTAAAGGAACTATTATGCACACTCAGTAAACAGTTTGAAAAGAAAGGTGAAAAAATTCAACATTTAATTTTTGGCACCATTTTTACTTTGTTCCTAGGTCTATTCATATTCATTCACCTTTATTCACTCTTGATCTAAGCAAAACACAGAGCTTTTCATATAGAAGCTTTTACATACATAAATGCAATGGCATTTAACGTGCTAACTGTATCATTTTTTTTTTCCTGGAAGGAAATCTGTGCAAATATCAGTAGCATAAACCATTAAGTTAGCTTCTCTCTGAAATCTCAGCTACTCTAAGAATGTCAGCATGTACAATGGCACCAGAAAGACAAGTTGTTTGCTATCAAAGTATAACAGCAGCACCATCTAATTTCCTGTAACAAAGCAAGCCATTTACTCCCAATCAAATACCAAATCAAGTTACTATAAAATTTTCTGAGACATAAAAATCTAAAAGTTTGAACAAATTATTACATATCAACATAGAATTATAACTGTTCTACCTAATTCATGTTTATAAAATGATTCTTGGCATATATCTAATGATAAGAAAATATGGCTAGAAAAGAGAAGAATTCACTACTTGAAAAAAATCAGTGTCAATATGAAGACATCATGTATTGTGATCATTGCATATTTTAAATTGGTTTTCTGTATTTTTACCTTATTAATTTTCAAGCTTTTTCTCTTAATTTCTTTCATTTGACAAAACATTTTGAGAATCTAGATCTAAGGTAACACATTTGGAACAGAGATATAAAGCCATGGTGTATTCAATCTTGTTGCTGTGTATTGCATTACTCTGAACATAGTACGTTAACAGACATTTATTACTTCATTGTTTTGGGTCAAGAATCTGGGCACAGCTTATCTGAGTGCCTCTGCCTCAGGTCTCTCATATGGTTGCAGTCAAGCTGTGGGGCTGGGGTTGGGGTTTCTTCTGAAGGTCAGCTTCAAGGAGGATCCAACTCCAAGCTCACCACATGGTTGTTGCCAGGTCTTTGTCCCTGGCTTAGTGGGTCTTTCCGTGGGGCTATCTCATGGCAAGGCAGTTGGATTCCCCCAGGGTGAGTGACCCAAGACAGAGTGAGAGTGTGCCCAAGACAAAAGCCATAGTCTCTTATAACCTAATCTGTAAGTGACATCCCATTACTTCTGCCATATTCTGTTCATTAGAAACAGGTAAACAAATCCAGCCTACTGTAAGGGCAAGGGATTACACAAGTGCATGACGACTAAGAAGGAGGGGTCATTCAGAATCACTCATTTTAGAATCTGCCTTTCTTTAAGGAACTTACCCTATAGATATTTTCAACTTTGGATACCTTGGTACTTAACTTACTATGTTCATAGCATAATATTTATTTAATGAATCGATTAAAGAATGAGTAGATATCTTATACTGCAGTAATTTTTTATGGCAAGCATCACATATTTCTTGGGAGACTGAGTTCCTGCAATATCAGATGCAGATTTCCTTGTAATAGTTCCATTTCCAAGGTCTTCCTGAGCTTTCAAAAATCATACCATACTAGCTACATGGGAAAGAAAAGAGCAGAGTGCCGAACAGAGAGTGCTGTAAAACAGTTTGTCCTTTTCCATCTGTGTCTGAGTGTCCCACTCCATTCTAGTCTGGTTGGATAATTTAAAGAAATAGTAGTTTGTTTTCATTCTCCTGATTTTCCCATCTCCCACTGAAGGCAATAATCACTTCTGTTTTAATTTATTATCTTGGCATGTCAGGGAGAATGGAAATTGTAAATGGAAGGAAGTTGGGTCGGTGTGTTGTGGGGAGGACATGCTGGGAATAATGTCTAATGCTAATTTCTTATCTGTAGAAAAAGTTGTGGACTTGTAGTATCACATGTACTGACTAAACTAACAAAGAAATGTGATGATATTTCTTACATATCTGAGCTGTGGTTTCATGTTCATACCCACTTATGGAGCCTTCAGCTGGACCTTACTTAGCTTTCCAAGGATGGGACTGCAACCCAAACGAGAGAATTCTAGGCATTGATTCTATAACATTTTTCTTTTTTCTTTTTTTTTTTTAAGATTTTTTTTAATTTATTTATTTTGAGAGAGAGAGAATGAGAGAGAACACATGAGAGGGGATAGGGTCAGAGGGCAAAGCAGACTCCCTGCTGAGCAGGGAGCCCAATGCGGGACTCAATCCCAGGACTCCAGGATCATGATCCGAGCCGAAGGCAGTCGCCTAACCAACTGAGCCACCCAGGCGCCCTCTATAACATTTTTCTTAAGCTAACATTGATTCTATAACATTTTCCAAACTAGTTTGGAAAAAAGAGAAGTTTTGGCTCCAAGGATAATTTAAAAACATGAAGTTACCCTCTTCAGTTTTTTTTAAATAAAAAGTCCTTGTTTTTTTATAAAGGTTTATTTGTTTACTATATTAAGTAGTATTATAAGTGTGTGACTTGAGGACGATATTTTCTCTGAAAATATGTCAGTTTCCTTCCTGTGGGAATGAATAGAGTAAAATAGTTTTGAGCCTAACATGGGAATTAGAGTTAACAATAATGTGTTCTAAGATTTTTACTCAAATATCATACATATTTTCCCACATCATTACAGCAATTGTAATTTCTTATGGTTAGATGGTAATTCAACAATTTCAGGTGCTGGATTTACTTTATATCTCCCCTGCTGCTGGACATGTTATGTTGTAGAATTTACTTTGAAAGTATCGGGGCATCTGGGTGGCTCGGTCAGTTAAGTATCTGCCTTTGGCTCAGGTCATGATCCTGGGGTCATGGGATTGAGCCCCACAGGGAGCCCTGCATCCATGGGGCTTCTTGCTCAGCGGGAAGCCTGCTTCTCCCTTTCCCTCTTCCACTCCCCTTGCTTGTGCTTTCTCTCTGTCAAATAAATAAATAAACAAAATCTTTTTTAAAAAAAGAAAGTATCCATCAACATATGAGGAAGGGTAAGTGTGAGTCTGTTTGCTTGTGAAGGGTAAGTGTGAATCTGTTCTCAATTTTTTTAGAACAATTTGAATATAACATGTTTTGGTAGAAGGTTTTTTTTCCTTAAATAATTTTTCTGTGATTGTGTGGATTTAATTTACCTGATCCAGTACTAGTATAAATTAAGGAATGGAGACATTAAATCTCAAATAAAGTGAAAAGAAAATACTATAAGTTTCTTCTTGATATCAAATCTACCTTTAGATGAAATTTGTCAGTGGGAGGTTGGAAGAAGAATTATTACAGGAAATCTAGGTACGGGTCAAAGATATATTTCAACCTAGACCTCCACAAGATATTCCAGAAAAAGCTATCTAAACTTAGTTAAATATAAAACAAATACTTTCCAAGGAAGAAGTGGGTTAGCTTTTATAAAATTTGTTCTGCCTGAGGATCTCTACAATAAGTTCTGTTTTGAAAGTATCTATAAATGTACTCAAAGGAGTGATGACTATGAGGAATTTTGTTGACTTTTTCTCAATCATATAATAATGTCAAAGGCTAATTCAAAAATACTAGGGGAAACACCAGCTAATGAAAATCAATCCAATTAACGCTAATTATTAATACACAAGTTACAGTACAGTCAACCCTTGCTTACAAGGTAGCCCTCACAAAGCAGGCCTATATAGGTTTGCATTCCCAGCCCAGAGAAAATACAGGACATGTAGGAGGCATCAGATAAATATTTAGTGAAATCAGG
Source organism: Mirounga leonina (assembly GCF_011800145.1). NCBI lineage: Eukaryota > Metazoa > Chordata > Mammalia > Carnivora > Phocidae > Mirounga > Mirounga leonina. The sequence goes on along the minus strand of NW_023270807.1, from coordinate 24,887,135 downwards.
GAGTAAAACTGACACCACAGGCGATCCAAATTTTTTAAATCACAACTGCTATTTATGAGCTCGTTCCAATTCCCTACAAATATAGGGTTCTGCATTTTAGAGGTTTTATCCCAATATAATTGTCTCCCATGTAGAATCGGTATCATTATCCCCATTGCCCTATGTGCAATAAAAAAATCACTGAAAGTTTGCTCTATGTAATGTAACTCTTTAGAAGTGTATTAGGAGGCTAGGGGTTGGAACATAAAATTATGCCATTATAATATATACATAAATCAAACATGGATAAATTCAGAGTAAATAATACTGAATAGGTGGCAGAACCAAATTACTTATTTAACCTTGCTCAAGAGCTTTCACTGTTTAGAAATTACTTCCCTTCTCTTAGATTTGATTAAACCAAATTAGAACTAAACTCTTTTAGAATTGTATATTTACTTTGCACCTGAAGAGTCGACATGCCTATAGATAGCTAAGCCTTGACAAAAGGTCAAGAACTAAGCTTTGAGGTGCCTGCTCCAGACATTAAATCCACTAACCTGATAATGTCAATAGGAAAGTGTGGTCCTTGTTGCTGTGTCTGAAATAAAAAATAAAATATGAATGCAAAAAAGCTATAAAAGAAAATTTCAACGCAAAGACATTTATAGTATCAGGATTTGAAACTCACTTTGTTTTGAAATATTTGTTTTTCAAAACATTAGTCAAACACACAAGTCCTAGCACTGAATTATTAATGTTATACTACAAAAAAGGATGCATAAAATGTCAATATTATTGGTGTGCACGGTGTAATGAAGATGTTTCCATGGGTCGATCATTTCTTTAAACATTTGTGGAAAAAGCTAAGAAAACACTATATTCTCTTCAATATAAAATAGTGGATACCCTGACTCTTTATATCATGTTTCACTGAATTATGTAAGTGGATGAACTCTCAGTTAATTTTGGGTGGCTTAGTGAAACAGGTTTTTCTCAGCAAACATTTAATTAAAGCATGATTACAACCATTGCAACACTATTACAAAGATACTAAGGGAGTCTTATAAATATGTTTCTTGAATTATTCCTTGAATCCTATAATAGGAATTCCTCTTAAAGATTTTTTGAAAAATTTTTATTGTTATGTTAATCACCATACATCACATCATTAGTTTTTGATGTAGTGTTCCAGGATTCATTGTTTGTGCATAACACCCAGTGCTCCATGCACTTGTTTTGGTAGTGCATCTTTAATACCCATCACCAGGCTAACCCATCCCCCCAACCCCCTCCCCTCTAGAACCCTCAGTTTGTTTCTCAGAGTCCATAGTCTCTCATGGTTCGTCTCCCCCTCTGATTCCCCCCCTTCATTTTTTTTTAAATTATGTAATGTTAATGACGATACATTACATCATTAGTTTTTGATGTAGTGTTCCATGATTCATTGTTTGCGTATAACACCCAGTGCTCCATGCAGAACGTCCTCTTAAAGATTTTTATCCCAGATGCCCAGATTACCTAATTTAAACTCCCCCTTAATGAGGCATCAATATGAGAAGGTAGTCTTCTTACATTGGGCTACATATTCTTTGTACCATGTTCACTGGTCTCCATGTTAAAGACAGGAAAAACAATGGAAAAGAGAGAGAGTTTCTTCTACATCATCTTTTAAAATCCCTTCTTCAAAGAAAATAGCATAGACTCAGAGTCAGGTGTGTATTGTTGTCTCTGAACTGGAAGAAATATATATATTTTTAAGTATATGTAAAATTTCCTTTTCCTAAATCTTCAAATCTCTCAAGACCATACCGAAGTCTAACCCTGGGGCTACAAAAATAGGCCTGTCATATATTTGGCAGTATTTGCCTAAAGCCTATAAACCTTAAAATCTGCCTACAGTTGCCTTTATGTGCATTCACCTTGCAAACATTCAGCAGTTCCCTATTGATAAAATATTAGATAGAGGGTAAGGAAGATTAACTTCATAATAATGACCTAGAGACTAACAGATTCAGGGAGAGGTGCTTTTTTTCCCCCATTTTTTTCATACACAAATATACACACATATTCTGTTTGCTAGAGAAAAAATAGTCTTAAGTAATTATCAGGGTTTTTCTTACCTTCATTGCATTTCTCAAATCTCAGAAACTGCAGGCTGATGAGGATGTCACTAAGCATGGATAGAGATGTTGAAAGGTCAGCGTGGACATTTGTTGAAAACTTGTTGCTACTCTGAAGCATAATTTCTAAATTCCGCTTTTCAATAAAGGATTATTCTGAATGTGCCTTAAAGATGAGCTAAACCTTCATCTTCAACCATTTATTACATGTACGAACGGGAAGGGAAATAATTTCAAAGAAGCTCAAATGGGAGGAGTAGGAAAAAGCTTCAGTGACTTTGCCATATGTGTAGCTTCAACTTAGATTCTCTTCTAGCCAGTCTTCATGTGAGTGAACTTCAGTGAAGGAAAATAAAACAATAAAAATTGTTTATGCTTAACGAAGGCAGTGAAACTCCAAAATGATCATTGGTTCCGCTAGGTGCCACTGAGTGATAATTCAGCTTCACATGCTAGATCCAGCATCATTTTGTTCAAGTCCTCGCTTGGCCACTTATCCGCTCTGTGCCCTTGGTGACCTATTTTATTACTGTGTCTTGATTCCCCATAGGAATACTTAGAGTAGATTTCTTATGTTTCAGGCTACTTTGATCTCAGTGAAGTCACTTGATTCACAAGATCATGCTAAAGTGTAGATAGTATCAAAAAATATATAAAAAAAATAAAGTGTAGACAGTAACATTATGCCAACTTTGCAGACCAGGGAACTCAAACTCTGAGGTTGCAGATATGTTGTGGGGGCCACTTACCTGTTCAGGGGACTAGTCCGGATTCCAACCCAAGCACCGAAGTCGGGACCAAGCATATAATCTTAACCTCTTCATTAACTGCTTCTCAAGCTCTTAGCCTGGATCTCACATAAAATGAATGCCTCTTAATGTAGACAACCGTTTTTTCTTTCTTTTTTTTTTTTGTATTTTATTCAATTATACAAGAAATACATTAGAAACATCATGGGCCCTCCTATATTTTGTTATAAGTTGAAGCAGTTTTACACAATAACAGAATGAAAAAGTACAATAAAAAATCTAAATATCAACAGAAAGTTACAGTTTTATCACTGAGTGTATCCACTGTCTAAAATAAGTAACAGAGTGGTGATAATAAAATCATGGTTGGGAGCCACTATGCCATGACTTTTAAGGAATATTCATGTATAAATCCTGAGACTTGAAAGAGGAAACACTGTCTGGTGGAAAGAAGATGGGCTCTGGTATCAAACTGATTTAGGCTCCAATCTTAATCTACTAGTTGTGGGCCCGGGAAAATTACATAACCTCCATGAGACTGGGTTTCTTCACCTCTAAAACTGAATTAATATTTAACTTTTAAGTAAAATTGATTGAATTAAATGAACTAATACCTAGTATAGAGTGTAAAGAGCATAGAATTGATCCTAAATATGTCTTCACATCACAAAAATGAACGCACTTAGAATGCCATACACTTCAATAAACACAGAATGCATCTCATGATCTGTGTTACCATACTTAATTTGTAATAGACAAATGAAAAGCAAAAAAAGAAGAAATTGTCACGTGGAAGCCCTGCATTTCTTTCTTTTCTTAAATCCTTTCTAGAGCTTCTCTTGTTTTCTTTCCCCTTCCATCACTTTCCATCTTGCCAACTCTCTCATCTTCTGTGTAATTACAGTTAGAACACTGCAGAGACTGGACTAGGTAGCTGGGGAGTTGATCTGATTGCAGCTCACACTGGCTGACCCAGCACTTCCTTCACTGATGCCCCACATGGCAACGAAGGGCCTGGCGCAAGCCCAGAGCTTCCTGACTGGCTTCCGGGAAGACAGAGATTTTAAATAATACCCCGTTAGAAAGACAGTTTAATGGAAAAAACAATTCTAGTTAGTCTGCCTTCAGTTCTGCTGCACCAGAGACAGCGTCTTTCTTTCTTTCCTTTTTTGCCTACTGGTCTTTGACCAAATAAGAATTTTCAGGTGTTAAACACCAGAGGGAGCTATACAATGTCATGGATATATTTCAATCAAGGATGCTGATGGTGAAAATGAAATCAATTAAATGTTTTATCTATAGTATTCAGAATCCAAAATAAAGGTGATGAGGGAAACAATGGCAAGAGAAATGTAGCTTAAATTAAATCTCCTTACAGCTTGCAGCCCGCTGATAGATACTTGAAAATGCAGTGTGACCTTCCTCAAGGAACTCGTGGCCTCCTTAGTGCCTTTATGTTTTATGAAAGGCTAAAAGTAACCTTATCTTTTTTTTTTTTAGATTTTATTTATTTATTTGTGAGAGAGAGAATGAGAGACAGAGAGCATGAGAGGGAGGAGGGTCAGAGGGAGAAGCAGACTCCCTGCTGAGCAGGGAGCCCGATGCAGGACTTGATCCCGGGACTCCAGGATCATGACCTGAGCCGAAGCAAGTCGCTCAACCAACTGAGCCACCCAGGCGCCCTAAAAGTAACCTTATCTTTTATCTTAACAGCAGCTAACCTCTCAAGGTCCTGAAAGCCTTGCTTCCAAATTCCTTAAGAGACTTGCACTATCGCTAACCCCTACTAATTAAAAAGTATATAATCAGTTACTCCTCACAATCCCAGTGAAGCTCCTTCTGCCCACAGGTCCTGTCCCCGTCCTATAATAAAATCACCTTTTTGTACCAAAAAAAGTCTCAAGAGTTCTTTCTTAGCCTTTTGCTCAGGAACACAAAAACTTCCAAATTTCATCAAAGGCACTGCTAGTTTGTATCAAATACTAAATGCACAAAAAATTGGACTATTATCATGATTTTTTTATTGCTCCATGTTTACCATTCACCCAAAAGTAAAAGTCCCCCAAAGTACTATTCCATGGTTGCAAAACTGAAATATTTCTGGAAAGAAGCAGGGTACAAGAAAATACTACATCCAATTCAGATATTCAGTGAAAACAACATTCACCTGTAAAAGAGCAAGCTCTAATGAAAAGGATGCTAGGATGACTGTTGGTGGTTAGTCAGACATTTGTGTACTTCCTGCTGGAGCAAAGTACATTTGTGGGGAGCTACAAAAGAAAAAAAAGAATGTTGTTTGTTATCATTATTTATAGCAGCTATGAAAAAGGGGAGAGTTAGCAGACAGAAAGACACTTACAGATACATTCCACATTTTTTTTAAAGATTTTATTTATTTACTTGAGAGAGAGAGAATGAGAGACAGATAGCAAGAGAGGGAAGAGGGTCAGAGGGAGAAGCAGACCCCCCGCTGAGCAGGGAGCCCGATGCGGGACTCGATCCTGGGACTCGAGGATCATGACCCGAGCCGAAGGCAGTCGCCTAACCAACTGAGCCACCCAGGCGCCCTACATTCCACATTTTTATGTGGGAGGAAAAGAGATACATCACTCTCCCTGCCCCCATCCTTACCTTACACTCTATCATCCAACCTTTCCCCTTTCTCCCACCATGCTGAGAAACACTTCAGGGATGGTGTATAGATAGGTCTGGTGCTTTTTCTTTCCTCCCAACACATAGCACCAAAAAGGGTGTGAGCAGGCAGCCGCATCCTGTTAAGTTGCTTTTCTGTCACTCATAGAATGGTCCTCAACTCTCTGAGTTGAGGCTTAGACCTGATACTTGTAAAACCTGTACAAGACAGCCCATCTGTCAGTCACCCCATGGGCTCCTGCCGCAATGCATCCATTCAGTTCCCTTCAGCCAGCAATAGGAAATGGGTAGTAGGCTGGATCTTCCTATCTACTTTGCTATCATCATTATGAAGAACCTGGAGTAATTCCACACATGAACATAAATCTTTATTTTCTCAAAAGAGATACCATGTTTTTAGCCAAAAATAGACTTGCAAGACATCCTTACAAAAGAACTCTGTTGAAATTACTTTATTATAATTATGGGAAAATCTAACATAGCTCATGCCAGGTACACATTATCTCATGAAAAGAAAAGATATAATTTAAACATTATTTTGGGAATGTTAAAACAACAAAGGAGAAAAAATATTGGTAATAATACCATTTGGAATGGGTGGGTATTGTTTAATCTCAATATCTTTTGTTAGGCTAAAGTATGTTTAATTACTTATTAAAATGACACGTATACTGATTATATAAGTCTCTAGGTACATGTGCATCACAAAATTATATCTTATAAAGCTTTTCAAGCAGAAGATCATCCTTCAGTTTAATTCATGAATAATTAGCTGGGACTCAAGAGAAAAAAAAAATAAAAGGCCTTTCACATTCCTAAAAAAATCCCCCAAAAACCCAACAGTTTCTTTTTCTTAAAATAAATAGAGCAGCATATAAGTTTTGTTTACTCTTACAAGTTAAGTGAGACCTGAAGTGCATGCACAAATGAGTGGACTTTTTAAGTTATATAAATCAGTTTGAATACATTGCTCAAGTGTTATATATTGTTATTACAAATTTCATTGCACTCGTTTCCTCCACAGCTTTCAGGAAAATTGACAAAAATTGTATATAAGTGTAAAATGTGGTATTTTTATATATTTATACACTGTGAAATGATTACCACAATCAAGCTATTAACATAATCATCACCTCACATAGTTGCCATTTTTTTGTGTATGGTTATAACACTTAAGATTTGCTCTCCCCATACATTTCAATTATACAATAGTGTATTATTAGCTATAGTCACTGTGCTGTACATTAGATCTCTATTCATCTCGCATAATTGATACCTTGTGCCTTTTGACCAATGCCTTTCCATCCATCCCACTCCCTAGCCCCTAGTAACCACCATTCTACCCTCTGCTTTATGTGTTTGAATTTTTGAGATTCCACATATAAGTGAGATCATGCAGTTTTTGAATTTCTGTGCCATGCTTATTTCACTTAGAATAATATCCTAACCATACTGTTACTAGTGGTAGGCTTTCCTTTTTTTTTCACCTAACATCTTTATTTATTTTTTTTTTAGATTTTATTTAAATTCAAATTGGTTAACATATAGTGTATTATTAATTTCAGGGGTAGAATTTAGTGATTCATCACTTGCATATAACACCCAGTGCTCATCACAAGTGCTCTTCTTAATGCCCATCACCCATTTACCCCATCCCTTCATCCACCTCCCCTCCAGCAACTCTCAGTTTGTTCCCTAGAGTATGTTTTGCCTCTTTCTCTGTTTCTATCTTTTTTTATTTTTCCTTCTCTTCTCCTACGTTCATCTGAGGATTTCCTTCTTGTTAAAAGCTGAATAATATTCATTGTATATTTACACCACATTTTCTCTATCCATTCATCCAACAATGGACAAGTATATTGTTTCCATACCTTGGCTATTGTGAATCATATTGCAATAAACATGGGAGTACGTATCTGTTTTGGAAGAATGTACAGGTGAAGTCATCTGGTCTGGGGATTTTCTTGATTGGGAGGATTTTGATTGCTGATTCAATCTCATTATTCATGTTTGGTCTGTTCAGATTTTCTATTCCTTCTTAATTCAGTCTTGGAAGGTTGTATGTTTCTAGGAACTTATCCATTTCTTCTAGTTTTGCCAATTTGTTTGCATACAATTGTTGATAGTAGTCTCTCATGATCCTTTGTATTTCTGTGGTACCAGCTGTGTTGTCTCTTTTTTCATTTTTATTCTATTTATTGGAATTCTCTCTTTTTCTCTTATCTTTTTGCAGAGTATCAGTTATGAAAATATATAAATGACAAAAGGAAATGTGAGAATTATGAAATTTCTTAGCTTTATTATAGACTTCTATACTTTTATGTGTAGGAACAGAGACGATAGATCTAAAATGGACATGACCCTGACCATACTGTAGAACAGATTTTCAAGATGGTCAGACAGGGGCTATGGTGCTTTAATTAGCTAATTTATGGAAAGAAGATACATTTGTGTCATTACAAAGAGTATCATTTGGACAGAGTGTTCAGTGTACTGAACATTTTCACCTATGATATGTCATTTGATTCTCACAATAAGCTTAAGAATTCAGTGTTGTTGTTGACATTTCACAAATGAAGAAACTTAGGTGCAGAGAATTTTTGCAAATTAACAACCACCATATATCTAGTAAGTTTCAAAGTTAGTATTTAAACCTGAATTTCACCTCTTCATTCCCTAGAACTCAAAAAGTTAGCAATATATATATTCTGGCCACTGCGGCTGCACATCATTGATTACCAAAGTTAATGTTCTTTTCTGAATAAGTATAAAAAAGTAGTTTTTTCTTTCTCCCATCCCTACCATTGCATTTTAATTTTTTCAGAAGATGTGGACTGGATAAAGAGAAGATGAGAGACTTCTTAAATAGGCAAGGGCATTTCTTCAGTTATAATTTTTCAAGTTACTGACTTCCATGGAATTTCATATCTCAGTGTCTTTCACTAACCTTAAGGAAAATTGTAACCTTAATATGTACATTTCTGTCATAGCCAAAATTAGTAAACTGATTAAGTCTAAACAACACTAAAAATATCAAGGAATGAGAAGAGAATTCAAGTTTCAAAAACCTAACCTGATACTCTATAAAATTTTACTTCCAGAGTTTATAAAAACAGGCTGTTTAAAAAAAAAAATACATGAATGCTTTTATGGAAGATTTTGTCTTGTTTTTTTCTGGTATCCATTTATTCCCCAAAGTAATCTCTTTGTATGCTTCTCTTCTTCACAAATATGTGACAATCTTTCTACTCAAAGAGTAGAAAAAAATATTATATGCTCTTATTCAAAATAAATATAAAAAATAAAAAATGAAGTATGATTACAAATCATAAAAATAAGGATTGTTTATATTATTCCAACTGAGCAGAATGAACCATTTATTAAATGTCTGTTTTATTTATTATTTCTTTATTCCAAAGGGAAGATGTCAACATAAGTCATCACCAACCATAAATTGTTTCTAACAAAACACACCTATTTTTTTTTAAAACTATGGATAACAGAATTGACTCAAGGCAGGTCGGGAAAAAATTACCTCTTCCTAATATGTACACAAACATTTTTTTTTTTTTATGGAAAGAGGAAATTCCACAAGTTTGGATCTAAATACTGTCTTCCAAATTGATCTCAACAATTAAAGCTATGTTTTACCACTTAACATGCAAGATAGCACAAATAATTATTGTGGCTATCTGCGTACCTCTAAAGAGAAATAAAGGATTTAGCAAATTCATATAGACTATTATCTAAGTATCTCAATTTCTAAAAATCTACTCTTGTGTAACATCAAAAAGATGTCAGATAGGCGTTTTCAGCCCTCACACACCTCCTTCCCCAAAGAAACACTAATTTTTGCAACTACTCATAGATGAGAAAGAGTATCTTTGTGGGAGCCCAGCACATATTTGGAGCAAAAAATCCAAGAGCAGACATATTGAAGAGGGTAGGACAAACAGTTTACCAGTGTCATCCCTTCCCTAAGGTGGTACATTTTAGTACCAAGAGAGGTGCTCTTGACTGGTGATTTCTCTCAAAGGAGAAAATGAACATGTAGTGAACACCCAGTTTTCTCATCCATGTGGAATGCTGCCCAAAAGGCCCAATTCTTTTTTGCCCCACCCTGAACAGCATGGCTAGTTGGGGAAGCTTAGAGCAGGGAAAAGCGGTGGAGACACACAGCAATCAGGGTGCAGGGAACTGAACAAAAGTTCCCAGTTTCACTAACTGCCTCATGGATTCCATCAAGAGGCCCAGTCATGAAACTTGTAACACACACAACCTACAGACTCCTAGCCCTCATATGCCACCATCCTTCCATATACCCCTACCCTCCAATAGTGAGTCTCATAGCTAGTACCCAGTCCACCCCACAGAAGATGTGATCAAGCGTCTATAGATACTGCACAGTCCTGCACAGCCAATGGATCAGAGAATAAACCAAAAGGGAAATCAGAAAGTATCATGAGGCAAACAAGAATGGGAAATACAATATATCATATCTCTTTTTTTTAAAGATTTTTATTTATTTATTTGAAAGGGAGAGAGAGAGAGAGAGAGAGAGAGAGCAGGAGCAGGGGGGAGGGAGAAACAGACTCTCTGCTGAGCAGGGAGCCCAATGGGGTGCTTGATCCCAAGATCCTGGGATTATGACCTGAGCCAAAGGCAGCTGCTTAACCGACTGAGCCTCCAGATGCCCCCAACATATCAAATCTTATAGGATATAGCAAAAGCAGTTCTAAGAAGGAAGTTTATAGTGAAAAATGCCCATGTTAAGAAAAAAGAAAGATCTGAAATATATAACCCAACTTTACACCTTAAGGAACTAGAAAAAGAAAAACAAATTAAAAACAAAGTTAGCAGGAGGAAAGAAAGAAGTATTAAAGGAGAAATAAATGAAATATTTAAAAAAAATAGAAATAATCAATGAAGCTTAGAATTTTTTTTTGAAAAGATAAATAAAATTGACAAACCTTTAGCTGAACTAACCCAGAGAAAAGGAGAGAAGATTCCAATAAATGAACTCAGAAATGAATGAGGAAATACCACAACTGGTACCACAGAAATACAAAGGATCATGAGAGACTACTATCAACAATTGGATGCCAACAAATTGGATAACCCAAAAGAAATGGGTAAGTTCATAGAAACATACATACAACCTTCCAAGACTGAATTATGAAGAAATACAAAATCTAAACAGACCAAACATGAGTAATGAGATTGAATCAGTAATCATAATCTTCCCAACCAAAGCCATCTCAATATCAGATGACTTCATGGATGACTTTTACCAAACATTTAAAGAAGAATTAGTGCCAATCTTTCTTAATGTCTTCAAAAAAAAAAAAAAGAAAAAAGAAAAGAAAAGTAGGGCTGCACAGGCTTCCCATCCCTCACACCAGCAGCTCACTCCGCATTTTACCATGACTTTCGCCCGAGACCCCTTCCAGCACCCTACCGTGGATAACGATGATACCTTCCTGGGATAACTCCGGGCTTCCAAGAAACTGCCATATAAGAACCCAGCTCACCTTGCTCAGCAACAGGAACCCTGGAGTCAGCTCAGCTCAACTCCCACAATCACTTCCATGAGGCGGGATGTTTATTTTTTTGATCCTGAGATACCAAAGGATGACCTGGATTTCCACTTAGCATCCTTGTACAACCACCACACAGGGACATTAAAGAACAAAAGTGAGATACTCTTACACCAGGAGAACACCCAGGATACCCATGGAATCATCAATACCCAATTCCCTGGAGAACTTTTATCCCCTCCTCTGCCACCTCCCATCACTTCCCGAGCTAACATCAGACACTGGATCAACCCTAAGAAGGAGTCTATCCACAGCATCTAAGGATCCATAGTGTCCCCTCATACTGCAGCCACCAATGGAGGCTACTCCCGAAAGAATGATGGTGGCTTCTTCTCTACCTAATGTTGACAGGTCCCTGAACTAAATTAATCATAGTGGAACATCCTGCTGCCCACCTCCATTAAATAGAATTGTGCTGGGGAAAAAAAAAGTAGAGAATACTTCCAAACTTGTTTTATGAAACATTACCCTCATACCAAAGCCAGATAGGACACTACAAGTAAAGAAAATTATAGGCCAATATCCCTGATGTTCATCCCTGATGAACATAGATTTAAAAACCCTCAACAGAATACTAGCAAATTGAATTCAGCAATACATGCACCAGGATGTGGATCCTGCACCAGTGTCATGGGGAATTTATTCCTGTGATACAAGAATGACTTGACACACACAAATAAATGTGATGTACCACATTAACAGAATGAAATATAAGAAATCGTATGGTTATCTTACTAGATGCAGAAAAAATATTTAACAACATTTTAAAATGTCCATATTACCCAAAGTGATCTACAGATTGAATGTAATACCTATCAAAATTATAGTGGCATTTTTAAAGTAATAAAAAAAAACTATTTTAAAATTCATATGAAACACAAAAGACCCCAAATAGGCAATGCAGTTTTGAGTGGGAAGATCAAAGCTAGAGGTATCATTTTGATTGATTTTAAACTTGATTTTAAGCTATCAAAGCTGTAGTGATCAAAACAGTATGCTACTGGTATAAAAACAGACACAAAGACCGACCAGTGGAGCCAAACAAAGAGCTTAGAAATAAATCTACACATAAATGGTCAATTAACCTCTGACAAGCGCACTAAGAAAACACGATGGGGAAAGGATAATCTCAATAAACGGTGTTGGGAAAACTGGATATCCATATACAAATGAATAAAAGTGGACTCATAGGACACCATACACAAAAATTAACTCAAAATGAAAGCCATTAAGCTCCTATAAGAAAATAAAGGGAAATATTTTGGACATGACACCTGAATACAGGTAACAAAAGCCAAAATAAGCAATAAGGACTACATGAAATTAAAAGGCTTCTGTACAGCAAAGGAAGTAATCAAAAAATAAAAACCAACCTACAGAATGGGAGAAAATATTTCCAAACCATACCTGATAAGCAGTTAATGTTTAAAACATATAATGATGGGGCTCTTGGGTGTCTCACTTGGTTAAGGGTCTGACTCTTGATTTCATCTCAGGTCATGATCTCAGGGTCCTGAGATGGAGCCCTGCATTGGGCTCTGCGTTCAGCGCAGAGTCTGCTTGTTGTTCTCCATTCCCTGCTTGCATTCTCTCTCTCTCAAATAAATAAATAAATAAATAAATAAATAAATAAATAAATCTTCAAAATGTATAATGAACTCCTGTAACTCAATAGCAAAACAAAACAAAAACCAAATAACTTAAAAATAGGCAAAGGACCTAGGTAGATATTTTTCCAAAGAAGACATACAAATGAACAACAGGTATATCGGGTAGTCAAAAAGGTCAAAACTTCCAGTTATAGGGTAAATAAGTTCTGGAGATGTAATGTATAGTACGATGACTAAAGCTCATACTATATAGAGTATATTTGAAAGTTACTAAGAGAGTCGATCTTAAAAGTTCTCATCACAAGAAGAAAAATTGTAACTATGTGAGGTGATGGACGTTAACTGAATTTTTGTGGTAATCATTTTGCAATATAAACATATATCACATTATTATGTTGTACACCTTACATTAATACAATGTTAATGTCAATTATATATCAGTAAAGCTGGAAAAATAACGTAAAATAAAAATGTAAGATTGAGACACAGAGAGGGGCCATGGGATTTTCCTCTGAGCCTCCTCTCATTCTGGAGATAGTAACACTATGATTTTCTTACCATTATATAACGTTTTCTAAATGAAAAAGGATATATCATGGTAAATGCAAAGATATTTGCCAATTCTAATTTGAAGGTCACTCTAATCTTATTCTTACTTTCTAAAATGGTATATTATGAAAATAAACACATATGGTTGGTAGCTGTAATTCTTCATCTGCTTGTTCTTATTAACCAACCAAGAACAAAAATAAACTATGAAGGGGGCACCTGGGTGGCTCAGTTGGTTAAGCGTCTGCCTTGGGCTCAGGTCATGATTTCAGGGTCCTGGAATCAAGCCCTGAGTTGGGCTCCCTGCTCAGTGGGGAGTCTGCTTCTCCCTCTCCCTCTGCCCCTCCCCCCAATTCATGTTCTCTCTCTCTCTCAAGTAAATATATAAAATCTTTTTTAAAAAATAAGCTATGAGGAACTTATGACAAATAAAATGTTCTTGGAAATTTTGGAATATCTCACTAGTGGAAGGATGGTTACATCTGCATACCTCATAACAGGTTTATATTTTTGTAAGTATTTAACTTGCTTTCATTATAGAATAAAACAATTTCTGGTAATTTCTAAAGAGATATTATTTCATCAGTGTACGTCTAAGAGAAATCTCAACTATATATATATATATATTATATATATATATAATATATATATATTAGTTTTTAAAAAAGGCAACTAAGATGTGGCTCTGCTCTAAATGAGTTTGCAATCCAGGATAGGGACCCAGGCAAATAAAAGAGAATCAAAAACAAAAACAAAAACAAAACACTACAATGAGATATCACCTCACACCTGTTAAGATGACTATTATAAAAAGAGATGAGATTACGGGGCGCCTGGGTGGCTCAGTCGTTAAGCGTCTGCCTTTGGCTCAGGTCATGATCCCAGGGTCCTAGGATCGAGCCCTGCATCGGGCTCCCTGCTCCGTGGGAAGCCTGCTTCTCTCTCTCCCACTCCCCCTGCTTGTGTTCCCTCTCTCGCTGTGTCTCTCTCTGTCAAACAAATAAATAAAATCTAAAAAAAAAAAAAAAAGATGAGCTTAGGAAAGGGAACCTTTGTTCACTGTTGATGGGAATGTAAATTGGTACAGTCATTGTAAAAAACACTATGGCGGTTCCTCAGAAGATTAGAAATAGAACTACTATAGGATCCAGCTATCCCCCTTCTAGGTAGCTATCCAAAAGAAATAAAATCAGTATCACAAAGAGGTATCTGCACTCCTATGTTCTTTGCAACATTTTTTCACAGTAGCTAAATTATGAAAATAATCTAAGTATCTACTGATAGATTAATGAATAAAGAAAATGTAGTATAGCATGGTATCTATTCAACCATAAAAAGAAGAAAATTCTGTCATTTGTGACAACATGGGTGAACCCGGATGACATCATGCAAAGTGAAATAAGCCAGACACAGAAAGAAAAATACTGCATGATCTCACATATATGTGGAATCTAAAACAGCTGCACTCATAGAACCAAAGAGTAGAATGGTAGTTGTCAGGGGCTGGGCAGTGGGGGGAAAGGGAATATATTGGTTAAAAGGTACAAACTTTCAGTTGTGAGATGAATAAATTCTGGGGATCTGAGTATATCATGATGATTTTAGTTAACAATATTGGGTTGTTTATCTGAATTTTGCTAATATCTTAAGTGTTCTCACCATAATAAAAAAAAAAGGTAAATATGTGAGATGATGGATGTGTTAAGTAACTTAATTGTGGTAATTATCTCACAATGTATACATATATTAAACTATCATGTTGTACTGTTTAAAAATAAAAATAGACATTTGACAATGTTTATAGTGTTTGCTCCTCTGTTGCCAATTGCAGTTCTCTTCCACGTTTCCATTTTCACATCCTTCAGCAACCCAACATAAGACATTCAAATGAAACTCAACTTTGTTTTGTCATTTGAACATTAAATTATTTTACACTGAGGTCTCCTTGATCTAGCATTTAGTGGACAAAAAGAGAATTTTTTAAAGCATTTATAAAGTGGAAAATATATTCAATTAAAAAAAAACTAATGTAAGGCAAAAAGAATATGGGAACTCTACCTCTTTTAGGCTTCATTTCTACTGTATATATTCAGAAGTTTTAGATGATTTTGCTTTTTTACTTTCAGCCATTGAATCATTCAGGAAGAAAAGTGATTGTTATAAAGGAGCACAAGAAAGGATGGCTAGGCAAATAAAAAGGCTGAGAAAAAAACAGATAATGGAAGCAAAAGAGTTAAATCAGGTCAGTGGCTAACAGAAAGAAAAATGTGCAAAAATGTAGTCATGACAGGGTGATACAATTTGGAGGAAAAATGAAACAAAAATTTGTTCCTGTTTGAGAACAAATGAGGGCATGATTGAGAGCTTACAGAAAACACTTCCCAGACAGTCTTTCATTAGTTCATTCATTCATTCCTTTATCTCTTTACTCATAATTTATTCATGAATTTATTTAACTATCCCTTCTATTATGAAACAACTATACTTTAGAAAAGTATGCAAGTATAGGAAGAAAAATGTTTCACTGGAAAGTTACACACTGTCTGGAGCATATCCTTCCAGGTTATCTGCTTCCGTTTCTATGGGAGTGGTTTTGTAACTCTCTAAATCTAGATAGCCAGTAACAATGCAAAATAATCATAACATATAAACATCTAATTCTGTCCAGTGGAGATAAAATTGACTTCCTTCCCCAGCTATGGACATTCTTCTATAGACATTTCGATATTCTGGACTTATAATGTTCCTGTTGTTTGGATTCTCCTTTGGATTGGTTGTAATACATTACCAGTTTAGTCATTATTGAGTAAAATAAAAAAATGTTAACTAATGTTTCTTTTTCTGTGTATGACAGTCATGGTTTACCTATTTTCTAAAATTGTCTTTTAACAGCCCTTTTATTTTGTAAATATTTTGGCTTTTAAAGTTTACCTTTGGGAATAAAGGAGTCAGTGGTAGTGGTTATATGACCATAACATTTTGTGTGGGGATTTAGTATCTCAATTCTAACCTCAAGCCTCATTAAGACTAAGAGGATTTTTTTTTAAAGATTTTATTTATTTGAGAAAGAGAGAGGGTGAGCACCAGTGGGGGCAGATGGAGAGAGACAAGCAGACTCCCTGCTGAGCAGGGAGCCTGACAATTCCATCCCAGGACACTGAGATCACTACCTGAGCCGAAGTCAGTTGCTTAACCGAGTCACCCAGGCACCCTATGAGGATGGTTTTTTGAATTAAGCAGTTGACAGCGTCTTGGTTAAGTTTTGAAGTAATGGATTAGTATTCCTTTTATCAGGAAGGATATGAATATATGGGGACAAGTGGATTTCATGGTACAGAGATTTCATATTTTATTTCCTAAAACCAGAAAACGTCTTCCAACTAAAGAAGTCCCTGTGGTTCTCAATGTTCTCTCATTCTTTCTGATTTCTCCCATGTAACTGTAATCTTAACCAGCTGAGAACACCACTGACTTACATCCATCCATACACTACAGAACCATCTGATTGTGCCCTAGCCCTTTTCCTGAGGGAAGAATAGTATTATCCTTTCCAGTTTTCTCTTTTATGAAAACTTGCTTAAGACTAAAGGCAACTTCTAGAGATATCTATATTTTCCCCAAATATTCAAAATTCATAGGAATCATAGGCCTCACTTCATTATATTCAAGGTCAACCATAATTTTACAGTTACATTTTGGAAAAAAATGGGTATTTTTGCAATATTCCTCTATGCTGATTCCATTATAAAATTAATTTTATCACAATGACAGTAAAGTTACAAGAAAAATGCAAAAGAGATGAGAAAGAGAAGAGAAGGAGAAGGAGGAGGAGAAAAACAGAAAGGAGAAGAGCCATCAGAAAGGAGAAAGAGAAAAGAAATGACGGAAGGAAGGAAGGAAGGATGGAAGAAAGGAAGGAAGGAAAGAACACTTTCTCTGCTGCTCTGTGAGTAAATGAAGGCAAATCCACTCATTTTAAATCCAGAGGGGATTTCCTTCTGGTGGTTTATAAAAGGATCAAAGATTTGGTTATCATTTTAAAAATTACTTTAGGCAGGGAAATTCAATATCTTAATATAATTAGAGCTTTTAGAATAATAAAGTTTTTAGAAAAATCTTTATCTGTTTATGATAAATACATTAGTAATTTGTGACCTATAGGACTAAACACTGGTTCCTGATTGAAACATACCATTTCAAAACTGCTGAAAAAAAAGAGAAAGCAGTACATTCAGAAGTCCATTTTGAATGTTGTATTATTTATTCAATTCATAGACACTCTTGTATCTAACTGGCTTTCATCTCGTTTAATAATCCCAGGGCATCCGAGTCACGTTTTTCAAAGCTGTACTGAAGGAATGCTAACTTACCCATTAAGATAAAAGATACCAAATGTCACTCTTAACACAAAGGGATTAGGGTCTTCATACGTAGCATCACAACCCCTCTAGGCTAAGTGAGGAGACTGACGCTGAAGTGATAGATGACACCAACGTCTATTACACATCACCATCCATAAACTCTGAGTCACAGCTTGAGATAACTTTCAATTGCACATGTGAATTTTCTTAATGAGACTACTTCTCAGGGTAGCAGTTTAAAAATAAGTTCTTGCACTCTTATTTCAGTACTCAGATTACTATTTAAGCATAATACAGTAATTGATTTTATGAAGGGGCAAATTCAGATTCAAGAGGTGGAAGGAGGTCAATCAAAAAGTGAGTGTGAAACAAAAGGCTTGCTTGAGGCATACTTCAAAAAATCTGGATGGGTTCTTTGTTTGTTTAACTCTTTTATATCTTACATAGCTTAATATCTCATGTTACATATTAACACACACACACATGCCCACATCACAAAAGCAAAACAAAATACACTCATCACAAAGGCAAACCAAAACACACATATCATGAAAGCAAAACAAAACAAAAACAAACAAAAACCAAAGGGACATGCAGAAACTTCTGGAGGTGATGGATATATCTCTCATCTTGATTGTGGTGATGGTTCCATAGATGTATGCATATGTCCAAACTCACCAAATTGTATGTATTAAATATGTACAGTTTTGTGTTTAACAACTATACCTTAATAAAGCTGTGAAGAACTGGTTTGAAACTTTTGTTACTAAACTGTGTTCCAGAAATTTTTTAATTAAATTATTTTTAAAAAAAAAGGCCTACAAAAAGCAAAAAACAAAACTAAGAAAGGATATCCTGAACCAGTTCCTCCATAGTTTGGCTGAAAAATCAGGTGATCCTGATGGCTTGAGCTTTGATCAGTCAGTGCCCAGTGGCCAAAAAAATTAATGAGACCTTTAAAATCTGAAGATACTAGTCAAGTAATTAAAATAAAGAAATCTAATTATTTTTAAGAAAATGCCCTCTTAACACAATTAATGATGATAATAATCAGCAAGACTATTTTGGAAGGATTGGCATTTTCCAATTGGTTGACTGACAATATACTTACTGATTTTTGGTTAATTTTCATGTCTGGGCCTATGACAGAAAGACAGAAAATATTAAAGTTTTTGTAAACTAGATATAGTAACTTAGAAGCCTATTTGGAAACAAAAATTATGTTGATAGTGAACTATAAATTCACTTATATGCATTGAAACCATATATTTAAAATGAAAACAATACATATAAATGTTTATAATTTATACTTGTGGTATCATAAGCTATTGAAATGAACATGATTATTTTAATATGTATGTAATTTGTAGGCTGTATTTCAAAGAAATCAAACACTTTCACTGTTAAGATAGGCATTATTTTGCTAATATGTGAAAATCACTAATGTAATTACATTCATGCATCATTATGATCCATAAAAATATGAAAATTCATGAATAAGAAATTTGTTAATGTAATAAATTGATCTTCTGGGAGATGCTGATTTTTCTTTGTATGCTTTATGGCTTTGGTCTATGCCTCAGGAATATTTTCATATATCCCTTCTGAGATAGAGCAGAATGACAATGAGAAGAATAAAAAAAGAAAACATGACTTGTTACATTGGCACTCTGTGTTACATTTGTTGCTTGGCTATATTTGGATACTATTATTATGGTTTTGACATCTTTCTGCATTTATGTGTTTATTTTGTACTGCAAGACACATACATGGAGACCAAGTTATGCATCCTGTAATTTGGTATTGAAATGATTAATTATGAAAGTGATTAACAGATGTTTTCTTTATTCATTCTCTTAGCTTTGCTAATGTATGCCATTACAATAGTCAGTGTTTTCATGAAATGTTGGCAGTACAATTGTGACATTATCTTATGAAGACCTCAGAACAAAATACTAAGCACAAAGTACCAATTAAAGTGTAAGTCCTTTGGTTTCTAATTTAAATTTATAATTTATTTGTGTATAAAATAAGAATACAAGTTCTGAATACATATATATGTATGAGTAGGAAGACTGTGATAGTTTTTATGCATCACTGGTAGGTTCGATGGCAGGGTAGAGATGTCATTTGCTAGTGTTTACCCATATGCGGGTCTGATTACTTATAAGTCATTTCATTCCTTGTAAAGGCCCTGGGCTGCTGAACACCAGGCCTAACCTTCTGTTGACCTCCTGCTTCTGTATACATATTGATACTAAAATCATTTATTTTTATCATCAATTAGACTGAGTTTAACACCTGGATAACATAGACTATTTTAAAATAGCTAATGTGTTTGTCTCCTGAATCATATTGTAAATATTCTCGACTGAAGGAATATAGGTGATTCCACACATTATGAAGTGCAGTCTTTTACAAACTGTGGCTCAAGAAATATTATTGAGTGGATTAATTAATCAAAATTTTACTAGGTAAAACATTTTTGATACCTTCCCAAATAATAATTCAATACATATGTCTGTTTGTATCATATAAACTACTTTATTAAAAATCACTGAATTAATAATTTGTGAGAGCTTTGTATTTTTAAAATGTTTTTAGTATTTCTTAGCTTTTACATATAGTAAAATATATCAACATTCTAGAAGAACACAAATAAAACACCTATATTGAATCTGATCAACCAAAATAACATAAACTCTTGAGAAAACCTTTGATATCATCAGAGAATCTCTGAGTTTTAATTTTAAGTATCATATAACATGAATAATGTGTAATATTAATATTGAAACTAGTAATGATAATAATTGTTATCTATTAAATACTTTTTATCTGGTTATCAGATAACCTTCATATTATTTGGACACTATCGTTATCCGTATTTTATGGATGAATAAATCTACCTTAAGTTTATTTAAAAACATATAATTAATAACTAAAAATACAACACTTTTGTCAGTTTGACAAATGAGACACTACTAAAGGCCTTTTAAGCAAAACAACTAGTTTTTGGGTAAAAGATAGTCCAAAGACATTTCTGGGTTGGCATAGATGTAAAGGAAGCTGGAAGACCCTCCTCCCCAAACAAACAAACAAAGCTGGAGCAAAAAGTCTTGAACTCTAAGAAAATGCCAATAACAGCTTGATCTGTGAGTGAGTGACCATATCTGCACTGTAACTGAATTTCTAGTTCTGGGCCACGGGCAGTTTGTTAGAGCTAAATCTGATACTACTGCTTTAAATTTGAAATCCTATAAAAGGATTAGACTGCCCAAGGTTGGCAACATCTCCAGGTTTCTGACAAAGGCAATTGTATAGTCTCTCTGAAGTAAGGGCCTCAGAATTGCCACTGAATAAAACTAGTGACATCTGAATTAGAGTCAGAGATGACCAAGCATAGAAGAAAATTTCCACCAGGAGTGAGAATCATCAGGAAAAACAGAGATTTAAATCCCTCAGAAGACATCAGATATTAGAAATATCAGAAGCAGAATATAAAATAACTACATATAAATCTTTAAAAAAAGACTGGTGGGATCACAAAACTGAGCAATAAGAGACTATCAAAAATGATGAAGCAGATTTGACAAAGAACCAAATGAAATCTTCAGAAAAAAAAATGAGATAGTTGAGAAAAAATCGGATGGGTGAACTAAATAGGTAAGAAGACACAACACAAAGAAAACTAGCGAATGGAAGATCTGAAAAAAAATTATCCATAATATATTATTTAAAGAGAGAAGACAGAAAATAATTTTTAATGTTAAAAGCTATGGAGGAAAACAGAATATCTAACATTTGTCTAATGAGTGTCTTCAGAGGACAGAATGGAGAGAAGGAAGTTGAGGTTTCTATAATTATAATGCTAAGAATTTTCCATAACTGAAGAAAAATAAGAATCTGTAGGTATTAAATTAATTCATACCAAATAGAATAGAGTAAAGCAAGAATAAACAAAGACACTTCTCAACAGCCCAAAGATATTTGAAAAGAGTGAACTATCTTCAAATTCATGAAAGGAATTAAATGTCTTTTCAACCAATTGGGGAAGTATTGACATTTTCACAATATTTTCATCCGATCCATGAATATGAAATGACTTTCCTATTTAAGTTTTCTTTAATTTCTTTTAACAATTTTTTGTGGTTTTCAGAATATGTTTTACATTTTGCTTTGTAAATTTATCCCTGAATATTTTATACTTTTTGATGCTATTATAAATGAAATTGTTTTCTTATTTTCATTTTCTGTTTGTTCATTGCTAGTGCACAGAAATACAATATTTCCTAAAATTGATTTACAGATTCAAGGCAATTCCTATGAACATCCCAGATGACTTTTCTTTTGCACCACTTGGAAATATAAGAGAACCAGAATAACCAAAACAATCTTTAAAAACTCAAAGTTGGAAGACTCACACTTCTTAATTTCAAAACTTACTACAAAGATCAGTAATCAAAACAGGATGTATTAATGTAAGAATAGACATATAGACCTATAGACCAATGGAATAGAATTGAGAGTCCAGAAATAAGCAAAATATCTGGAATTGTTTATTTGTGGTCAACTGATTTTTGACTAGGGTACCAAAACAATGAAGAAAGAGCAATCTTTTCAACAAATGGTACCAAAATACCTATATGTCTATGCAAAAGAATGAAGTTTGACCAATGCTTCATTCTATGCACAAAATTAACTCAAAATGGATTGAAGACCTAAAAGTAAGAACAAAAACAATAAAACTGGTAGAATAAAACCTACAAGTAAAACTTTATAACCTTGGATTATATGGTGATTTCTTAGTTATGACACCAAAAGCACAAATAACAAAAGAATAAAACCCAGATAAATTGGATGTTAAAATTAAAAATTTTGTGCTTCAAAGGATATCAGCAAGAAAGTGAAAAGACAATCCAAGAATAAGAGAAAATATTTGCAAATCATGTATCTGATGTGAGACTTAGATCCAAAATATATAAAGAACTCTTACATCTCAACAAAAAAGAAAAGTAACCCAATTTTTAAAAACAGAAAAGGTTTAGAGTAGACATTTCTCCAGTGAAGATATACAACAAGGAAGCTTGTGAAAAGGTGCTCAACATTACTAGTCATTAGGGAAATACAAGTAGAAACCACAATGAGATATCACTTCATACCCCGCTTAGGTTGGCTAGAATAAAAAAGACAGACATTAAGACATGTTAGTGAGGATGTAGAGGATGTCACTTCATGCTCCACTTAGGTTGGCTAGAATAAAAAAAGACAGACATTAAGACATGTTAGTGAGAATGCAGAGGATGTACATTGGTAGTGGGGTTGTAAAATTGTGCAGCCACTTTGGAAAACAGTTTGGCAGTTCCTGGAAATGCTAAACACTCTTAAGACCCAGAAATTCCACTCTTAAGTGTATGCCCAAGTGTGCTGAAATATGTCCACACAAAAACCTGTGCATGAATGTTCATATAATAGCCAAAAAAGTGGAAATAACCTACATTTCCATCATATCATGAATGCCTAGACAAAATATCCATAAAATGGAATATTATTTGGCCATAAAAAGAAATTAAACATTGATACATGCTACAATGTGGATGCACTTTGAAAATATATACTAAGCCAAAGAAACTAGACACAAAGGGCCATATCTTCTATGATTCCATTTATACGAAATGTCCAGAAGAGGAAAATCCATATAGATAGAATTTAAGTAGTTGCTAGGGGATGGGGGGAATGGATATGAGATTTGTTTGGGGGTTGATGAAATATTCTAAAATCAGATAGTGGTTATGATTGCACAACTTCATGAATATATGAAAAACATCTGAATTGTATACTTTTAAATAGTGGATTTTATTGCATATATATTATATCCCAATAAAGCTGTTATAAAAATACAAGTGTATATATGACAATTGAAGGTATTTGAACACTGATTGAATGTTGATGGTACTAAGGAATCATTTTTTTATTTTTTAAGGCATGAAAATGGTATCATAGAATATTTTAAAACAAGACCAGCTATGATTTGATTACTGTTGAATATGATTGAAAGGTACATGGCGGTTTATTATTTTATTTTCTACATTTGAAGAAGGTAGATATTTGAAATTTTCCAGGAAAGTGGGGGAAAAAGAAGGGTAACATTTGTAGATAATATAATTATCAGCATGAAAAAGATTCTAGTTCTCAGAGAATTTCTCAGACATAATAAAAAGCATACTAAGTTGGTTGTATATAAGATCAATGTACAGAATATCAATTGCATTTCAATACAGAGGCTATAATACAGTGCAAAATTTAGGAGAATAATTCAGGCTTAATATTCTGTTCAAAACAAGATTTTAAAGATAGATAGCTTCTTGATTTGGTCATATAGTGGTATTAGGTCTTTAATGCACAGAGTTGATCACTGACTAATAGAATTATCACACTGCCATAAAATTCATGATAGAAAGTGAAAAATTGCCTAAAATAACACCACCCTCTGTCAGAAAGTTAGTAAGAATGTCAAATAATGCAGAAGATTCCATTCCCAGAACTATTTATTATATCAGATATTCAAACATTTATCCATCTAAACCAAAAAGCCCAAAAAAAGAGTAAATCTCAGATAAGAGTATTTGCTTTTCTCATGTAATATCAGCTGTTTCATGTAAGTTAATTAGCACTTTATCTCTTTTATGACTTAGCAGTTCTGGTTAGGAAAATGCTTTCTGTAAATCTACTCTGTCTTAGAACATGTTACATTTTCAGCTTGACTTTGGGATTGGGTTTTTATTTTACCTAAGAAATGAAATCCAGTGGGGGGGGGGGAACCCTGTAAAATATCTTTTAAGGAACATTGAGTAAAAACAAATTATCTTCTTATTCTTCACATAGGAATTTATGACTTAATGCTGTAAAAATTTTTGGATGTTAATGATTAGGATAATGTAGGTCCAGCACATATTCAATAAAATAATCTTTGCCATCACAACCTAGGGAACAAATACTAGCCTAACAGGGCATATTACCTAACTGAAAATAACAACTGGATGCTGGCATTTGTATTTCCAGATGATTCCTGTAAATTCTACATTTTCATGGAGAATGATGATTTTTCACTCTTAAATGGTTGTATCAGTATTTCAATTCTAACTAGATAGTACATAGCTTTTGAAAAAAGTAATTATAGGTTCTGCCATAAAAAAAGAAACTAAGAGGATTGAGTTATCTCTTTGAGTGACTCTATGAAATATTTCCATTTCTTATTGGGTGAATTAAATGAGATGTTTATTTTTTTAAGGAACATATAACTGTTGGTAGACAAGTTGCCCTTCTCAGAGTAAAATGTCAAGGGCAGTATGAGATTATATAACTTATAAATAAAAAGTATCAATAGAAGTTTTATATGAACTAGAGTGAATATTTAGTAATTCACAAATATGACTACATAAGCATGATGAATCTGATGATGGTGATATGTCATTTGAGAAGTGTTCAAAATCATGGAAACCTTCAATTTAATGACAAAATTTGTAAAGTATTCTGAGTACACTACTTACTGTTAACAAATCTGTTACTAGCACATTAAGCCGGAGTTTCTTTATTGAAGCAAGGATATAAAAGGCATTATGAAAGTTATTTATTCAACATGTACTATTTGTAAAGAGTAGTCAACAGGCCACTTGTATCAGAACAGATGCATTGGTCTCACACTGGACTTTTCTGATCCGAATATTTGGCCATAGTATTCAGGAAAACTACATTTTAAACAAACTTCCCTGGTGATTGTTATATACCCTTCTATTTGAGGATAATGGCCATAAGAACACTTTGAAATTTCTCCATTGCTTTAAGGAATCTTTATGTGTAGCTAGTTATCAAACCATGAAAGTCAGTGCCTTATAATACAAGGAGAATGTAATGGAAGTTTTATTCTAGCTCTGCACTAATTTATGTGACCTTGGGTAAATCACTTCTCTTCTCTAGGCTTTAGGTGCTCCAACTATAGGATAAAGCTAGATGACTTCTGATGAGCCTTTTGGTTTACTATTCTACTAAAATCCAGTATAAAGAATTCTAAGAACTTATTCCTATGCTAGGTTTAAGGGATGTCAAAATTTCATCACACATATGGGCACACATAATTCCTATTCTCATTTCAAGTTTAAATTTATTGTGCTTTTAAATATATAGAATATAGGGGCGCCTGGGTGGCTCAGTCGTTAAGCGTCTGCCTTCAGCTCGGGTCATGATCTCAGGGTCCTGGGATCGAGCCCCGCATCGGGCTCCCTGCTCAGCGGGAAGCCTGCTTCTCCCTCTCCCACTCCCCTGCTTGTGTTCCCTCTATCGCTGTGTCTTTCTCTGTCAAATAAATAATTAAAATCTTTAAAAAAAATAAATATATAGAATATAGGAAGAATACATTAGGTAAAGATATATTAAGAGAAATAGCATTGTCATTAATTAGTACAGAGCCTCTAGAATAAGTTTGCAATACAGTTCTGAAGTCTGGTTGCTTTCAGCAATATGGCATCTGGAATTTGGAGTAGTCACTAAGAAATGCTGAAATTTCTTTTTTTTAAGAAGCATGAGTTGCCATGGGCTCTTTTTCTCCAGAGAAACTGAAGAGAAACTTAAAATACAGATCTGAAAAACTGGGTTAAGATTTAGTCTGAATCTATGAAAAAATTTATGTTAAAATAATATCCATTTAAAATTCATTGTATACTGTAAACAGGATGAATTGGGGATGATAGCATACAAATATTTAAAAAGAAAAAGCTCCTGCATGCTTTCTATCACTATGTCCTCTCAGAGCCTTGGATTTCACCTTGCATCACAGAAGAAGAATATAACACTCTACAGAGTACAATAGGGAGTCTGTCCAAAACCTTACACAGCTGGTATGGCCCAGGCACTGAATGATCCAAATAACACTTACATTATCACATAGTTCATAATCAAATGTTGTTCTACACTATTGTGAAAGATTCCTTCTGCAGCTACAATCTATAAAACTCAAATCTCTTTGGTTCCAAAAGCTTGATGAACTTTACAAACAAAGGAACAAGGCTCTACTGAAATAGACCTACCTTTATAAAGGATACTAGATCATTCACTCACTGAACATCTCTACCTTTCCAGAAAGAGGCCTAGGAAAGTCTTCCTTGCTATTCGCTGGACAGCAATAGCACTTTCTGCCGTTTCCGCTGTTTTTCTTTGCATGATGAAAATAAATTTCCATTTCTAGCCTTGTATGAGCATCTTCTGAATTCCAATTTGTTGATTCAGGTGTATGATTTTCCAAACATCTTGTAGAGCTTTGGAAATATTCCACTCACATCTCTGAGCCCTGTATTTCTCCATTTGTTTTCTTTTATTTGATTTCAACCTAACTCTGTGCCAGGAAAAAAAAAACCTGCCTAATATCTATTTATATTTTGATAGCTTTTCTTCCATATAGATCAGGTGTATTTTTTCTCTGTTTGATTGTGGATTTGTAAATTTTCATTTTGAGAGGGTTCAAATGATTAGTGTCAAGTGGGTATGCCATTTAGAAGTCTCTGATCTTTCTCTCCATGCATTTCTCACTGACTCTTGGAATTACTCTATCAAATTCTTAACATTCTTTTTATGATTTGTCTTGATTTTTCTAGGATCATTTACTCTTTCTTCTACTCTT
Organism: Mirounga leonina; assembly: GCF_011800145.1. Taxonomy (NCBI): domain Eukaryota; kingdom Metazoa; phylum Chordata; class Mammalia; order Carnivora; family Phocidae; genus Mirounga; species Mirounga leonina. The sequence continues at coordinate 24,859,845 of NW_023270807.1, read as the reverse complement.
ACATTAAAGAATTCCCAGTTACTCTTTGTTCATTCTAAACAATAAGAATGAATAAAAATGAACTAATAAGTCAATCACATATATTGAGGGACATAAGTGACAACAGAGCTTGTGATGGAAGCAACTTGTATTAGGTAAGCCAATAATAGCTCCTACAACTAACACATTTGAAAATGTTAGTGCCTTTTTACAATAAAAATTTATTTTTTGGTTTATACAGCTGTGTAATGAAAGTGTTCTTCATTAGGGGCTGGGTAAGTTTTCTGTCCTATCATTTAGGGATTAGTCTAGGAGACACTATCACATTCTGCCAGAAAGTACACAGGAGAAGAGATGCTGGAGGATGAATTCTTATTCATTTTGACATGGAGATGATACATGTCTTTTCTCTCATTCCATTGATAAAGACTAGTCACATGGCTCCATCTAGCCTCAAAGGAATCTGGGAATTGTAGCTCCTGTCTGTACAGATGACTCCTAGCAGCAGTTAACAAAAATATGGAAAAAAGCACAAATATTTGTTAGCTTACTGTTTCTCCTACTTAAAGAAGTGAATGAAAGAGTCACGTCAAATACTTGAATTCACACATAGTCTTTATTATTCTCAGATATATATTCTTTCATCATAGGCACCATTTTGAAGCTAAATACTTATTCTTCATTGCAGAGAGGACTGTGCTATCTAAAATGCACATAGCTCAGAACAGTACTTATATTTTGAAATGTTCATGTCTTTCAAAATTTGGAAATATTATAATAAATACTTAGAGATTAAATAAAAGCTGAATAGTGCAGACTTTTATTTTTAATAAGCATTTATGAACTAACTACCTGAACTTATGTTACAATGGGTGGTCCTTTCATCATGCTGTGGCAAAAGTGATAAAATATTTTATTTGCTGTGTGCGGATTTTATAAGTTACTTATCTCTTTGGTTCTCATTTACTCAATTTTAAAATGCTATTAAGAATGCCTCTTCCAGCACACTTGTACTGAGACCACCATAGCAAGCACTTTAAAGTTTATATTATACTTTCTTGCACAAAGAAAAGTGCTTCATAAGTTTCTGTCCTATTTAAGGATTTACATTTTCAATGAACAAAAGAAAGGAAGGAAGGGAGGGAAGAAAAGAAATAAGGAGAAAAAGGGAAAGGGAATAGAAGGGAAAAGAAAGGAAAGGAAGGAGAAGCAAATAAGCTAATGCAATCTGGAGCAGGGAGCTTTTATCGTGTGTTGCCTTAGAGATCAGGGGCTCTGTCATTTGTACTTTGGTATTTAGGGCAGTGCCTAAATAGTGCCTCATACTTAATTGAGAGTTACCAAATATTTATCTGAAATGAATTATTTATATCATATTCATAATGGGAAATGTATATTAAAGATGATGGACAAGTGTTAATTTAGGTGTGCTATATACTTAAGTAGCATTGTAGAAAGAGGTAGCTATGCTCTGACCAAACAAATCTTTGGAGAAAAGATTGTACTTCAGAAAGTCTTTAAATTATACAAATAATTCTATAAATTTGTATTCAAATTAAAAAGTAAACATTGGTATGAATACAATATAGTAGGGAAAAGAAGCAATTAATCAAGTTATAAATTTTTTTTTCACTCCCTGAGCATTTCAGGCAAATTTAATCTGTAAATTAAAATACCTCAAATAAAAAATTCACTTTGTATTAAAGAAACAATCCAATCATTATCATTGGTCCTTTTCATTATACAGTTACATGTTGCAATTTTATAAATAATTGAATATCTTTAAAAACTCATAATTTAAAAAGTTGTTAACATATAAGGTCTACTGAACTGCTAAAATCACGAAGATATTCTTGTGGGATTATTACTGCTTTTTCTTTTAAAAGGAAGATGTTCTTTGTACACAGGGTAAAATGAAGTGGTAATTTACAATGTATCTCTTTAATTTACAAAGAGGAACCAAAACTTTAGATATTTTTCATCAGAGAGATCATTTGAGAAATATATATAAAGATGTGGTCCATATAATATTCAAAGTATTTTAATTTTGGGGAGTAATGATTGTTCACTCAAAATTCCTTTTTGAATAGTAGAAATACTATCTTTAGAATCTTTCCATTGCAACCAATGGGAGTGCTTTCCCTTTGGAAATACACTTGCTGTCATTCTACAAGAAAACCTGAATGAGTGCAGTTTTTCCTCAATTAATTAAAAATTCTCTCTCACTATCAATTTCTCTTCTACATACACACACACACACACACATTTTTACATAAAATAATTACATCATAAGATTAATGAACAAAATTTAACCATACTTCTCCCCACTATACCTACATTACTGAAATGATTTCTTTTGCATAGAAACAGAGAACCTGTTTAACATACCTAAGCAGAGCAGTGCATGTTTTAACATCCTTGTTCCTTAATTTTTCTCTTCAGATTTCCCAGGATTTATGATTCACTAGTTATAAATTTCAGGACAATTTGCATTGCCTTAGAGGTTTTCGTTGAAAGATATTTAGTCTCCAAATTTGGATGCAAGCACTTAACATAAAAGATGAAGTATCACCCTTAAAAAAGTTAAAAATCCATTTGAACAAAGTGTCTACCTTTTTGTTTTAAGATTCAGATATCTTCTCTTAAGCAACTAAATAGCTCAAGGTTGCATTAGATAAGTAATTTAATAATCACTAAATATTCAATGATAAGGAAGTTACCTTTTTACTATTACTCTCAATTATAGCTCTAACTATCAATTTAAATGACAGTCACAATGTGCCATTTAAAATTAACAGCTTAGCCAGTGTTTCTCAATTATTCCGAGATTAATGTTTCCCAAGGTACTAGTAGCAGGAGAAAAATATATCTTGACACATTTTACGAGTAGAATTGAAAGCAAATTATGTCAAAAAAGGTTTGGATAGACATTTAGTATTTCCTTTCTATGTTAAGAACATAGTGTCTCCAGTTATTCAGAATTAAGATAAATTCATATAAATTTACATACACTTTTAGAAAAGAAAAATATATCCAAATTAAAATCAAATAGTTTGAAGTTAGCAATTGAAATGAGATGTGGCAGTTGCAAATTAGTTTTAAATATGCTATGTATATTATATTTATTTATTTGTTTTTGTTCACCCAAGAAAAACTGCATAGCACAAAATTGATGAGTAAGAAAACAAATGCTTGGTGAGTTTGTATTTAAGAGAAGATGGCAAAACAGGACGTGCTTCTGACTTCCTTCACTAAACACAATCTAGAGATGCTATAGAATCAGGATGTATTTTATGTATTTCAAGACATAAAACAAAACCATGAGATAGGCTTGTGGAGACAGAAATGATTGGAAAATGTGGGGGGACTGGCAAATAAAAGGCCTGCATGTCACTGATGGAGGACAGGCATTGCCGGAGGCCCCACATAAGACATTCTGAGTATCACTGCCTTCACTATTACCACTTTAGAGCAAGAAGCTGGAATATCGTATCAATGAACTCTGCCAAGAGAAAAAAAAAAGGATGGATAAACAAATGCAAAGAATGAGAAATATTTTCAGGAATATGAGTGACAAGACTAGAAGTAATATTTCTGTGTAATAAAAGCACCAGAAGAGGAGAAAATGACATGGAGAAAGTAATAATAGTTTTAAAAATAATGTATCTGCACTACCATGTTCAATGCAACATTATTCACAATAGCCAAGACATGCCCCTCAATTGCTGAATGGATAAAGAAAATGTGACATATACATACAAAAGAATAGTATTCAGCCTTAAAGAAAGAAGGAAATTTTGCCACTGGTGACAACACAGATGGACATAGAGGGCATTATGCTAAGTGAAATAAGCCAGATATAGAAGTACAAATAGTACATGATTCCATTTAAATGAGGAGTCTAAAATTTTCAAACTCATAGAAACAGAGAGTAGAATGGTGGTGGCCAAGGTCGGGGGGAGGAGGGAACAGGGAAGTATTAGTCAAAGGGTACAAAGTTTCAGTTATATAGGAGTGATTAGTCCTAGAGATCAACTGCACAGCATAGAGACCATAGTTAACAATACTGCATTCAGATGCAAACAGGATGGAACCATAATCTAATGCAACCGGTATAACCTAACCTGGCAATTTTACAGTCAGAATGGAATGGGAGAAGCAGTTGGAATTGGACAGCTTTGAATTAAATTTTGTTGCAGTAAAATATAGCTAAAGAATTGTCACAGTCCCTCACCTGTATGTATAACCATAGATCAATAGCTATTCAATCACTAAAAGATTTACTTACTAGTACTGACCTACTAATGATTTTACTTACTTATAAGAACACTCAGGTATTGGATATGGTGTTATTTATAGACATAATAAACAATGGTGTAAAATGGTTGCTCATATTATACATACAAGAGTTGACATTTGGTGTATGCAGGTTGAAACTGCTAAAACACACACACACACACACACACACAAAACCAATATTCACTAAAGGGTGTTAAGTTTTCTCCTGTATTGACATGGAGCAAATACATTTAGACAAGTACTTGTCGCTCAAGGAGATTTAATTAATTTTGATTCAAATGTTACTACTGACAGTGCAAAATATGAGAAATGGTCTATTGGATGGAGGCAAATTGAACCCTATTCTTACAATATAACAGTTCTACATATACCCTATAATGAATACCCCATGAGTAAACTTTGATGGGTAATGGGCTTGGTGTGATATGTATATCTTATATTAGAAACATTGTATGGGAAGATGGTACTACTTCCATTGGCCCTGGTTTAACCTGTAAGAATAATATAATGTATAATAATGGATGTTCACAAGAGACATACTGAGCTATGAAGAAAAAGTCCAACTCAAAACTTTAGACTACCAATTCCCTAGTGTTAATTATGCATTAGGTACCAATTGGGAAAAATGAAAAGAGCTGAAGAATAGCTATCAAACTGTAAAGTACTTGGAAAAAATAAGCTACTAAAACATACCAATAATTTGTCAAGTTTTTATATAATGGAGAATCCTTACACATAGCTACCAAGAATCCGTTTTAACTATGAATCACTGGTATATTTTCAAAAGCTATTAATCTAAAGTTAATATACTTAATTTTATAATTCACCCCATTGGAACATGAATCATTGCTTTCATATGTATGTTATGCATACATTTTTGGACTTGTTGGCTACATATAAATTAAGAAAAACTTAAAAAGAAATTAACACTGCAATGCAAGTTGTGCAAAAAATCTGATACTATAAATAGCAACAAAAGTTGGAATGCTTGTGGGAAATTTAATTTAATTGAATCTTACTGAAGAATGTTGAAGACTGACTCACCATATGTACTGTCAAGAAGATGCACTGTCAGGGGTAACCATAGGAGGTACTGATAAAGAATTACAAAAATCATCATGTCAGACTAAACTTAAAGTAACTGTTGATGCAAATCAAGCAGGTACTGACTGTTTGCTCGTAGTACAATGATGTAACAACTGTAGCTTTAATTTCATAAAATAGAGTCAGAAATTCACTACAGCTCTGTAGCCATCGTGGGCTACCTTCATGCAATCCAGTTTTCTTTTTCTTTCTTTTTTTTTCCTACCTCAACAATAAACTTAGCTAATCCAATTTTTTTGAATTGGCATGTTCTTTGGGTTGTAATTTTTTACTTCCCTAATATCGCAAAGTACAATCACCACTGAATTTTTCAAAGATGTCAAACCCCTCTTCATCAGCAAAATCCTTATAGATACTGTGATCCCAAGGTAGGAGTGGGTCCCCAGAATGTTCAAAATGTGGGGAAAAGTAATGTGCTTGTTACTGAGCTGGTCCAGCATCTTGAGCAACTGAAGTTCGATCCTGCTGGAGACCATCAGATGAGTTGTGTAGAATTTCCATTAGAATTGCCTCTCTAAGAGACAGAAGAGGGAAATATCTATCCTCTGGTCTCAGTGAACCCCCCATTCATCAAGTTATGACCTGTGGATGGCTAACTCCACTGCAGTTTCATCTTCCTGTATGTGTCAGAATAGGCCTCCCGTCCTGGCAGGAAAGAAGCCCTGGGCAGAAAGCCAGAGATAGAGGATGATACAGCTGAGGCAGGATCCGTCAAGTTTTATCCACATACAGCTGATTGCCAGATTTGGAGTAAAAAGACTGGCAGGTAGGAGGGTCACAGGAAGCTTCTGGTACTACCCATAAAATGATTATATACATTTTCGCCTTTACTGTATCAGTGGGGTGAAATTTGTTAAAATTATCTCATGTACCATCATAATTACATTTCTCAAATAAACTTTATTTGGACATGATGTATAAATAATACATAGCTGGATACAACTAATAAGATATTTAAGATATTCATATCTACAATGAGACACATTTGCCTCTAGTTTATTTTTACTTATTTTAGATCTTGAGATTAGTGTCAGTTTCTTCTTCTTCAAAAAAAGCATGCATTTTTATTAGTACTCTGTAACAAATTAAGTAACATAGAGTTTACCTAACACTCATTCTTTAACACACATTTAATACTTAATTAAATTAGTTCTTTGGAAAACTTTAAATTTTGATCCATAATTATTTATCTATGCACATTTGTTATCTCCTTTTGAATAAGCCTTCACAATTTATATTATTATTTTTAAAATGTGTCCATTTTATTAAAATAGTATAATTTAAAGCTAAAGCTATATAGAGCATTCCAATTTTTAGGATGTCTTTTGAATCAGTAACTATAATCTGTTAATATTTTGTTATGCATACATTTTTCTTTTCATTCATTTTTTCCCTTAGATTAGAATTGCTAGAGGTTTGCTTAACTTATCAGGATTTTCAAAACAGAACTCATGGTTTTTATTTATTAATTTCATTGTTATTTTTTAGTGTCTAATTTAATATGTAGCTGCTTTTATTAATATCTTCTACCTACTTGTCTTTGAAAATCAATATACTTTGCCAAAAACTCACAAAGCTATATAAAATCAATCTTTTGATTTGATAAATATAAATATAAATACTTATTACTATAAACTTCCAGATATACAGCTTTGACCACAGTTTTTAAGTTTTGTTATATAGCAGAGTTTTTGTTAATTTACAAATCATTTGTATCAGCAATTTTTATCCCCTCTTTGAAGTGAGGGTTATTTGAAGGAGTAATGCTTGTTTATGTGTAGGAATCATTGTCATTGAACTTGTGAGAGCCATTGAGCCTCTCCTCCAAAAAATATACACACATATGCACAATTATTCAAAATTTTACAAATAATGTCAAGATGCCTATCAATCACCTAAATCTGAACCACCAATTAGAAACTCACCATTAAAATAACTTTTTAACAATTTCTACATAATTATACTTTATTTGGTTCTTTTTTTATTATCCACATTTATTTGATTTTTGTTACAGGGTTTGATTGTAAATTTCTCCCTCCCTTGAGGATTATATTAATCAGTGGTTATTTGAAAAGAGATACACATTTTTCAGTATATTTAAGTATAGATATTAAGTATATAGTACATGGCCTTATTTTAGGAAGTTAGTTGTTGAAACTTTATGAGTTATGTCATTTAGATTTACTGTATGATTTTTATCTTTTTTTATACTTAAAATATCTTATTCTAAAAAATACATGTTAAAGGATATTGCATCAATTATATAGTCAGTTTCTAGGGTTTCTTTTTTTTTTTTAAGATTTATTTGAGAGGAAGACAGAGAGTGAGAAAGCAAGAGTAGGTGGGGCAGAGGAAGGGGGAGAGAAAATCTCAAGCTGACTGTGCACTGAGAGTGGGGATCTTACAACCCACGAGACCACAACTTGTGCCGAAACCAAGTTAGATGCTTAACCAATTGCGCCACCCCCCAGTTTCTTGGGTTTCTAAGAGTTTCTATCCTATATATTTTGCCATGTAAATTTATGATTTCATACTTTCATTTGTATGCTATCATCAATTTAAAATAACTGGATTTTTCTTATAATTTTTTGTCTTCATTTCTGTTCTGATATTATTAATATCTCTGCCTTCTTTTAAATTGGATTTGCTTAATTCTTTATTTTTGGATTTTATGAGTTATTTATTTCAAGTGTCCCTTGTGTAACTAGTTCATATCTGGTAGTTTGGACATTTAACCCATTCTTTTTTATCAAGATAACTAAAAGTTTTGAAGTTTTTATTCCAACTATAAGGTTTTATAATATGTGTTTACTTATCCTCAGTCTAGCTTTGTGTTTTATGCTCTTTGAAACATTAATCAAATTGTTTCTGGTTCCTTTTTTCTGTGCTTTTGGAATTGATTCATGTTTTTGTTGTAATAGTGATTGCCTCAACAAAAACAGAAAACTAGAAAAATTTGCATCTGTACACCTAAAACCCATTAAGAATAAAAATGAAATAATGCATAGATATTGAAATAATGTCTCAATAACATGTTTCTAGTTATCTTGCCTCATTTTCTTCCCACTTTCCAGACTTTATTAAAACATTCTAAAATTTTTAATTAATATTATCATTATTTACATGATTAAGTTTCTTGAACACAATTTTCTTAACAGTTACATTAATTCTCTCATCTATATTAATAATCACTTAGACTTAACTTAGAAATAAGAGTTCCATTGCTCACAAGTTTTAGAAAAGTTGTTGGCATTTTTTGTAAATCTTTGAATATTGAAAAGTATACTTTCTTAAAAAGATTTTATTTATTTATTTGACAGAGAGATAGAGAGAGAGAGAGTGCAAATAGGCAGAGCGGCAGGCAGAGGGAGAGGGAGAAGCTCTCTGCTCAGCAGAGAGCCTGACATGGGGCTCAATCCCAGGACCCCGGGATCATGACCTAAGCTGAAGGCAGACACTTAACTGACTGAGCCACCCAGGCGCCCCAAAAAAGTATCTTTCTTTTGATCTTACGTTTGAAAAATGATTTGGATGTGAATAAGAGACTTTCCTTGCTAATATTGTTTCTTCAAAACTCTACTCTCATGATAGATTATATTCTCTACTTCTTGTTGCTGTGGAAGAGAAGTCTGAAACAAGGATTATTTCCTTTTTCTTGAATGTTTAGATTTCTCTTTCTTCACCAGATGCTTATATTATCTCTTTATCTTTCAAATTCAGATACTCTTCTAGAAGAAATTCATTAAATGACAGCTTCTGTGATAAAGGTAGGCACAGATTATTTGCCACTTCCTCCATTCAGCATTGTCCTATTATCCTTGAATCGTTCTTGGCCTAGTGATTTATTTGATGGACAGAATATGCAGAAATGATGGAACTTCTGAGGCCAGGTCATAAGAAACCTCATAACTTCTATCCAGGCCTTTTCTATAATGGTGGTGCCAAACTGCCAGGTCAGAAGTCCAACAATCCTGAGACCACCATGCCCTGAGGAAGCCAAGTTAGCCCCAAGGAAAGGTCATATGGGGAGAGATGGAGATGTTGGAGTAACTCCATCCCACCTACCGCAGCCTTCTCAGCCCAAGACTAGACACTCAAATGAAGAAGCTATTTTGCACATACCAGCCCCAGCAGATGCTACATGAAGCAGAGAGGAACCCTTACAGCGTCCAGATTGAAGGCCCCAGACCCATGGTCTGCGTCAAGCCTTCAAAGCCATTCAGACTGCCATAGCTTAGGACTCCACCATCATGGGCAAAGATTAACTGCTCCTGCAGAAATCTGTGAACCTGACAAAATGGTTTCCATTTTATGCAACTTAGTTTTAAGGTAGTTTGTTAGCAACAATAGAAAACCAGAACAATCTCAAATATGAAAATGAAAGATGTTTTCTTCTTTCCCCCAAATTTAAGTGATACTACCATTTCTTTGGCAACTGCTTTTTTGACCTTCACTGTTTTTTTTCTTTTCTTTCGGTAATGCTACTATTTACAGATTGGATAGCTTAGATTTGCTCTCCATATCAATTTCTATATCCATTTCATATACTTTTTCAGTCTATCTTTTCACTGTTCTTCCCTGAGAAAATTCCTCTTCTTGACTTTTAATTTGGGAATCCGGCTTTTTGCCATATCTAATTGGCTCCTTACTGCTGCACTGAGGTCATTAGTTTAATAGTTATATTTTACATCTCCGATAATGCTTTCCTTCCCCAAATTGTTCCTTTTCTGTACCAAGCATAGTCATCATATATTAATGCAATACACTGTTAAGTTTTATAGTAAATACTGTTTGGATTGTTTTAAAATGCATTCTTCTTCTTTTAGGAACTTTGTTTCACTAGTCGTCTGAATATTTACATTGGTTCTTGTGCAAGAAAATTGATACAGGTTCTTTATTAAGTGCACACCTTATTAAATAAGATTCTTAATATCTTACTCAGTCTTTTCTCTATTTCCTCCAGTAAAATTGAATTCTATAGAAAGATTTCTTTCTTATAATGCTAAATAATGAAATTCCAGATACTTCCCTTAGAAATTCAAGTTTGCATAACTAACAAATGAGTCTAAGGAATAATGAAGGAAGTATAGTTTCTCTCTGCAGATTTGGCGGGGAGATACTCTTTTGCATCATAAGACTTGTTTAAATAATCTCAGGTGGTAAAGTGTTAAAATGAGAACTTTCCCAAGAATGTCAATTTTATTCTTTTGTATAAATTGGATAGATAAGTGAGTATTCATTACTATTATTAACTTGTTCTGTTCTCTGTTAAATACACATGCCCATGATAATACATTTTGAACAAAGGGGTATTATGGTCTTATGAACCTCCTAAGACTAGAAATTCTTTCTACAGTCTGTGAAAAAATGTTGTGAAGATTGATTCTCTTTCAGCTGTGTTTTTCTATCTTTTAACAACAGTGAAGTTGACATCTCAAATGCCTAAATGGTTTAAATACTTAGTATTCTCAGTGAAATGAGAAGATCATTGTACTTTCGTCTTCTCCAACTGACACAGTAGAAAAATAAAAGCCTATGAGTCTTTTAGATTTATTGTTTAACAAATAATGACAAAATTTATGTTTCATTTAAGTTCCTCTCTTTGACTTAATGAATCTTCTTTTGTTTCTTTTGATTTCCCTCTATTTTCAAACATTTACAAAAGAAAATCTTTATTGGTAATTGAGGCATACTATATCAGAGATTGCAGATCTTAATAAAATTCTTTATCCAGAAACAGTCTCCCTTTCATGTCTTTCTGGACACAATTAGAGACCTACCCTCATAAGAACTAATCTGTGTTTTTGTTTCTCTCCAAGGCCTATTCCCTCAGGGTAGTAGCAGTGTATATGGACTGCAAGCAGCTTACTCATGAACCTTTGTCTCTAAACCCAGTTTTAGATGTTTAATGTTTAGAGCCATCACCAGCATTTCTCCTGCATAGAGGATGCTAATTGAGTTCTGCAAGGTTAGGGAAAGACAAAGAAGAAATAGGAATTTTTTTTTTCACTATCTCTTAGATTTCACACAGAGTAATAAATGAAAACTAGTTGAGCTATAACCAAGTTTTCTCTCAACCTCGCACACACTTCCTTTGAGAATTGCTGGAGGAGTCCCTCTCTAATATGCACAGTGGTGCTGAAATTTCCCAACTGTACTGTTGGGTCATTTGGGCAAAAAAATTGATAGAGAGGACTAAATATGTGAGCTTTGTTGCAACTTCAATTGCTTTTTTATGCAATTGGTGTTCTCATTCAAATGTTCACATTCCTTTTGTATAATGTACTGTTTAAAGTTACTGTCCTTGATGCCAGTATAATATATGGAGCAAAACAACTGATAAAATAGAATTTAATATTGAACCAGTATTTATTTCTGGATAAGTTAAAGCTAAAATTTATGCTCTTTGGATAAATAATAAATGTGTAAGTAGTCCATCCATAAAGGAAATATTAAAGAAAATATTAAAAATTAAGGCCATAAATACTAAAAACTATATGATGAAATATCATAGAGAAAATTAAATAATGCAATTTTGGAGTATATTTACTGAACATATGCTAGGCAAATATAAATATATAAGGAGTTATTTTTTATATTATAGAAAAAATACTAAGTAAATATAATTCACATAAAATAAATGCTAGTAAACAAATACACAAAATTCTCAATTTTCACGTATGGCAAACTTGTTTAAAAAGCAATTAAATATTATTCCATATCTATTAAATCAATAAAGTTTAAAAGCAACTATAGTTCCCAATTCTAACTATTGGCTATTATAAAATTGATATATGTTATGGGTAACAATGTAGATTGTTACAACATTTTAAAAAGGTAATATGCTAGTTCATATCAAAACACCAAACATCTTTGTACACTTTGTCCAAGTAATCTCTCTTTTGAAAATTTATATTTTTAAAATAAAAAAATTAAATATCTATAAATCTGTATACATGAAGATCTTCATGAATACGTTTCTTATAATAATGAATTTCAAACTGTTGAAATGTTCTATAAAAATTGATTTAGTGAATTATGATGCCAAATTTAATGGGATATTTGCAAAACACTTAATATTTAATAACTTCAAGCCACTAAAAAGATAAGTATGAAAAATGTTGATAATGCGGAAACATACTTCTGTATGATGTTGAAAGAAAACAGCAAATTAAAAAATATGTCTATGCTATGCTTATATTCAGGTAAAGCGTGTTTTACATACTAAAAAAACTTGAAAGACTTGTGGAAGAAGTGTTTCTTACAAAAGGGATGGGATTCCTTATAATTTTGTTTCATATAATAAAAAAAATCTGTGGAAGCCATGAATGAGAGTAGAATCTACCATAAATCTAACATTTTTTTTCTGATTATTACACTCGTAAATTTCCAAGTACTTTATAAAAAAATTATTAATTTTTGTATTTGTTTAAACAAAATACCTATGAATTGTACAAATATGTGAAGTATTATGAAACCAAGAATTTTCATAGTGTGGAATAATTAAATAAAGAAGAAGAAGAATTTCCATAGTGTGGAATAATAAATAAATAAGTAATAAATAAATAAATAATAAAATCCCTAATCCATGTAAGGCAACACAAATGATGTGTAATGTAAAAATGTTTGGGCTAGTCTTCACAAGAAACTGTAAAGGCAAATTGACTTTATTATTACTTTTTTATTCATAATATTTTTATTTTTTCCAAACAATTGTTTAATTACTCATAAGCCCTTTTAGCAGAAAGCCCATTATTTCCCACGTAGAAAACTCCTCCACACATTGCCCAGATACACCAAGGGATAACTTATTCAGTCTGTTGTGAGTTCTGTTCTCTTCTTTTCTTTTATACTATTTTTTATTTAAATTCAATTAATTAACATATAGTATATTACTAGTTTCAGAGATAGAGTTCAGTGATTCATCAGTCTTTTATAACACCAACTGTCCATTACATCATGTGCCCTCCTTAATGTCCATCACCTTAAAAACCATGTTAAAGGGGCACCTGGGTGGCTCAGTCAGTTAAGTGTCCAACTCTTGGTTTCAGCTCAGGTCATGATCTCAAGATCATGAGATCGAGCCTCATGTTGGGCTTTGTGCTCAGTGTGGAGTCTGCCTGAGATTCTCTCTCTCCCTCTGACCCTCCTGCTGTGCTCTCTTTCTCTATCTCTCTCTCTCTCTTTTCTAAAATAAACAAATAAATCTTCAAAAAAACTAAAACTACATTAAAAACTATATTTATGAAAAAAATGCCTAATCCTTAAAGCTGTAAGGCACACTTAATTTTTTTAGGTATTATGACATTTGAGGGAAATAACATTTGATAAAGGTTGTATTATTTTATCTCAGAAAATAATTGTGAGCTCAAAACACCAAACGGACAGTGAAACTTTAAAATATTAAAATATTATCTATTTTCACCATGCAAGGTAGCTTAAATTAACTTGAAGTGACTAAAGGAAAATGAATAATGACCACATAATTAATGAAAAGCTGAAGAAATTTTTATGTAAGGCAGATAAGCATACCAGTCATGCTACTGTTAGTCTAAGCACGTGGAGTGGCTTTACTCAGTGGGTATAATAACTGCCTTCTATTGGAACATTGAGCACCTGTACTCTACCTATACTGCAGAGGGTGAGGTTTCATTCTCAGTTTCTCAGGGAAGAATTTTTCATTTTCTGCCCCAATGACTTTTTTTTTTTTAAGATTTATTTATTTATTTGAGAAAGAGAGAGTGTGTGTATACATGAGAGGTGGGGAGGGGCAGAGAGAGGGAATTTTCAAGCAGACGCCCCGCACTGAGCTCTGAGCATGGTGCCCACTCGGGGCTCGACCTTAACACCCATGAGATCATGACCTGAGCCAAAACCAAGAGTCAGATGCTTACCTGACTGAGCCACCCAGGTGTCCCGACTTATTAGTTTTCTTAATTCAAATACTCAAATATGTTATTAGGATCATTATCTGGTTCAGTTTAAGGGTTTAATATTTTACTCTTAAAAATATTTATGATCTTCAAATCCTGTTTGAGGAATGTGATGCTTGGGACAAACTGCAAATAGGTAGGTAAGAGGATGATTTAAGATATAGCTAAAATATTAACTAAGATTATTTTAAGATTCATCATTTTTCCCCAATGCCAACTTATACAGTATTCTATGTGTTGTTGACACTGTCAAATATAATCTGACTAAATCATATACTGACACCCCTTTTCTAGGAAATATAGTCCCCAAAACCAATTTTACTATTTTCTTGACTAATTTGATGTGTAATATATATAGCTGTTTATCTTCTTTTGTCAGGATTTTTTTGTTACAAATTTTAACTACTGTGGGTAATATATCATGTTTACACTTTATATAGCTTTCAAACAATAACTCTTATACTATGAAATTCCCTCTGAGAACAATATATTCCAGAGTTAGCACAAGTTATTAGGTTTCTAATAGTCTTTTTAAAAAATTCACACTCCTAATGTTTTCTAATTGAATTAACATACGTGTGTGTATGTGTGTGTGTGTGTGTGTGTATGACAGGGAAATTGTATTACTAAAAAGTTATACATTACTTTCTCAATTCTAAAAAACTCATTAGGTATGCACATTTCACAGTTTTCTTTTTTTTTTTTTTTCATTTCACAGTTTTCTGACAAGAGTTGCTATTAATCTTAAATTCAAATATTGAGTAGAAGAAACAAATGTCCATATTGTGTTTTCATTTCATTTAACAATAGCTCCTTCACTGACTGCTGGATAGATCGTTATTATTTCTTTCATCTTTTTTATCAAGTGGTCTAGAGAATGAGGAATTAGATAAAAGTATGCTTTGCAGTTGAGTAAAGGTTTTTTTATGCTCTGTATTAAGTTTCTCTTCCAGAGAAACAGAGCAAAGAGGGTATGTGTGTGTGTATGATTTATTATAAGGAATTGGCTCGCACAATTATGAAGGCTAAGAAATCATAAGATCTGTAGTCAGCAAGCTGGAGACCCAGGAGAGCCAATAGAATACCTCCAGGTTTTTTTTAATTCTTTTTAAAAAATTTTATTATGTTATGTTCATCACCATACATTACATCATTAGTTTTTGATGTAGTGTTCCATGATTCATTGCTTGCGTATAACACCCAGTGCTCCATTCGATATGTGCCCTCTTTAATGCCCATCACCAGACTAACCCATTCCCTATCCCCTTCATGGTTCCTCTCCCCCTCCGATTCCCCCCCCCTTCATTTAACCCTTCCTACTATCTTCTTCTCTTTTTTTAACATGTAATGTATTATTTGTTTCAGAGGTACAGGTCTGTGATTCAACAGTCTTGCACAATTCACAGCACTCACCATAGCACATACCCTCCCCAGTGTCTATCACCCAGCCAACCCAACCCTCCCATCGCCCACCACTCCAGCAACCCTCAGTTTCCTGAGATTAAGAATTCCTCATATCAGTGAGATCATATGATACATGTCTTTCTCTGATTGACTTATTTCACTCAGCATATTACCCTTTAGTTCTATCCACGTCATTGCAAATGGCAAGATCTCATTCCTTTTGATGGCTGCATAATATTCCATTGTGTATATATATATATCTTCTTTATCCATTCATCTGTTGATGGACATCTTGGTTCTCTCCACAGTTTGGCTATTGTGGACATTGCTGCTATAAACATCAGGGTGCATGTACCCCTTCGGATCACTAAATTTGTATCTTTGGGGAAAGTACCCAGTAGCACTATTGCTGGGTCGTATGGTAGCTCTATTTTCAACTTTTTGAGGAACCTCCATACTGTTTTCCAGAGTGGCTGCACCGGCTTGAATTCCCACCAACAGTGTAGGAGGGTTCCCCTTTCTCCACATCCCTGCCAACATCTGTTCTTTCCTGACTTGTTAATTTTAGCCATTCTGACTGGTGTGAGGTGGTATCTCACTGAGGTTTTGATCTGAATTTCCCTGATGCTGAGCAATGTTGAGCACTTTTTCATGTGTCTGTTGGCCATTTGCATTTCTTCTTTGGAAAAATGTCTGTTCATGTCTTCTGCCCATTTCTTGATTGGATTCTTTGTTCTTTGGGTGTTGAATTTGGTAAGTTCTTTATAGATTTTGGATACTAGTTATGTCATTTGAAAATATCTTCTCCCATTCTGTCGGTTGTCTTTTGGTTTTGTTGACTGTTTCTTTTGCTGTGCAAAAGCTTTTTATCCTGATGAAGTCCCCATAGTTCATTTTTGCCCTTGCTTCCCTTGCCTTTGGCGATGTTTCTAGGAAGAAGTTGCTGCGGCTGAGGTCGAAGAGGTTGCTGCCTGTGTTCTCGTCAAGGATTTGGATGGACTCCTGTCTCCCATTTAGGTCTTTGAACCATTTGGAGTCTATTTTTGTGTGTGGTGTAAGGAAATGGTCCAGTTTCATTCTTCTGCAGGTGGCTGTCCAATTTTCCCAACACCATTTGTTGAAGAGACTGTCTTTTTTCCATTGGACATTCTTTCCTGCTTTGTCAAAGATGAGTTGACCATAGAGTTGAGGGTCCATTTCTGGGCTCTCTATTCTGTTCCATTGATCTATGTGTCTGTTTTTGTGCCAGTACCATAATGTCTTGATGATGACAGCTTTGTAATAGAGCTTGAAGTCTGGAATTGTGATGCCACCAGCTTTGCTTTTCTTTTTCAACATTCCTCTGGCTATTTGGGGTCTTTTCTGGTTCCATACAAATTTTAGGATTATTTGTTCCATTTCTTTGAAAAAAGTGGATGGTATTTTGATAGGCATTGCATTGAATATGTAGATTGCTCTAGGTAGCATTGACATCTTCACAATATTTGTTCTTCCAATCCATGAGCATGGAACGTTTTTCCATTTCTTTGTGTCTTCCTCAATTTCTTTCATGAGTATTGTATAGTTTTCTGAGTAGATCCTTTGCCTCTTTGGTTAGATTTATTCCTAGGTATCTTACGGTTTTGGGTGCAATTGTAAATGGGATCAACTCCTTAATTTCTCTTTCTTCTGTTGTTGTTGGTATATAGGAATGCCACTGATTTCTGTGCATTGATTTTATATCCTGCCACTTTACTGACTTCCTGTATGAGTTCTAGCAGTTTTGGGGTGTAGCCTTTTGGGTTTTCCACATAAAGTATCATATCTGCAAAGAGTGAGAGTTTGACTTCTTCTTTGCCAATTCGGATGCCTTTTATTTCCTTTTGTTGTTTGATTGCTGTGGCTTGGAGTTCTAGTACTATGTTGAATAGCAGTGGTGATAGTGGACATCCCTGCCGCGTTCCTGACCTTAGGGGGAAAGCTCTCAGTTTTTCCCCATTGAGAATGATATCTGCTGTAGGTTTTTCATAGATGGCTTTTATGATATTGAGGTATGTACCCTCTATCCCTATAGTCTGAAGAGTTTTGATCAAGAAAGGATGCTGTACTTTGTCAAATGCTTTTTCTGCATCCATTGAGAGGATCATATGGTTCTTGTTTTTTTTTTCTGTCAATTTTTGCTTCATTTATTTCGAGACCGTTTTTAAGTGCACACACATTGAAACTTATATTTTCATGGTTATATCTAGTAATGCTTTTTACATTAAACTCTGTGCTGTGTGTTATTTGTAGGGCTAAACCAACTTTCTTTCTGGTTATTTACATCCTTTAATTAGCAACTTGTTACATCTTGTATGTTTAAATGTAAACAACATGTTGCTGGATTTTAAGATTTCTTTTCTTTTCTTTTTTTTTTTAGTGTTACATGATTCATTGTTTGCATATAACACCCAATGCTCCATTCAGTACGTGCCCTCCTTAATACCCATCACCAGGCTAACCCATCCCCCCACCGCCCTCTCCTCTAGAACCCTCAGTTTGTTTCTCAGAGTCCATAGTCTCTCATGGTTCCTCTCCCCCTCCAATTTCCCCCCCCTTCATTTTCCCGTCCTGCTATTTTCTTTTTTAATTTTTTTTTAACATATAATGTATTATTTGTTTCAGAGGTACAGGTCTGTGATTCAACAGTCTTACACAATTCACAGCGCTCACCATAGCACATACCTTCCCCAATGTCTATCACCCAGCCACTCTATCCCTCCCACCACCCACAACTCCAACAACCCTCAATTTGTTTCCTGAGATTAAGAATTCCTCATATCAGTGAGGTCATATGATACATGTCTTTCTCTGATTCACTTATTTCGCTCAGCATAATAATGTATTGTATCACACTGATTGATTTGTGGATGTTGAACCAAACTTGCAGCCCAGGAATAAATCCCACTTGGTCATGGTGAATAATCCTTTTAATGTGCTGTTGGATCCTATTGGCCAATATTTTGGTGAGAATTTTTGCATCCATGTTTATCAGGGATATTGGTCTGTAATTCTCCTTTTTGATGGGGTCTTTGTCTGGTTTTGGGATCAAGGTAATGGTGGCCTCATAAAATGAGTTTGGAAGCTTTCCTTCCATTTCTATTTTTTGGAACAGTTTCAGAAGAATAGGTATTAATTCTTCTTCAAATGTTTGGTAGAATTCCTCTGGGAAGCCAGCTGGCCCTGAGCTCTTGTTTGTTGGGAGATTTTTGATAACTGCTTCAATTTCCTTAGTGGTTATGGGTCTGCTCAGGTTCTATTTCTTCCTGGTTCAGTTTTGGTAGTTGATACTCTCTAGGAATGCATCCATTTCTTCCAGATTATCTAATTTGCTGGCATAGAGTTGCTCATAATATGTTCTTATAATTGGGGCACCTGGGTGGCTCAGTTGGTTAAGCGACTGCCTTCGGCTCAGGTCATGATCCTGGAGTCCCTGGATCAAGTCCTGCATCAGGCTCCCTGCTCAGCAAGGAGCCTGCTTCTCCCTCTAACCCTCCCCCCTCTCATGTACTCTCTCTCTCTCATTCTTGCTCTCTCAAATAAATAAATAAATCTTTAAAAAAATATATGTTCTTATAATTGTTTGTATTTCTTTGGTGTTGGTTGTGATCTCTCCTCTTTCACTCATGATTTTATTGATTTGGGTCATTTTTCTTTTTGAGAAGTCTGGCCAGGGGTTTATCCTTCTTGTTAATTCTTTCAAAGAACCAGCTCCTAGTTTTGTTGATCTGTTCTACTGTTCTTTTGGTTTCTATTTCATTGATTTCTGCTCTGATCTTTATTATTTCTCTTCTCCTGCTGGGTTTAGGCTTTATTTGCTGTTCTTTCTCCAGCTCTTTAGGTGTAGGGTTAGGTTGTGTATTTGAGACCTCTTTTGTTTCTTGAGAAAGGCTTGCATTGCTATATACTTTCCTCTTATGACTGCCTTTGGTGCATCCCAAAGATTTTGAACAGTTCTGTTTTCATTTTCAATGGTTTCCATGAATTTTTTAATTCTTCTTTAATTTCCTGGTTGACCCATTCATTCTTTAGTAGGATGCTCTTTAGCCTCCATGTATTTGAGTTCTTTCCGACTTTCCTCTTGTGATTGAGTTCTAGTTTCAAAGCATTATGGTCCGAAAATATGCAGGGAATCGTCCCAATCTTTTGGTACCAGTTGAGACCTGATTTGTGACCTAGGATGTGATCAATTCTGGAGAATGTTCCATGGGCACTAGAGAAGAATGTGTATTCTGTTGCTTTGGGATGGAATGTTCTGAATATATCTGCTAAGTCCATTTGGACCATTGGGTCATTTAAAGTCTTTATTTCCTTGTTGATCTTTTGCTTAGATGATCTGTCCATTTCAGTGAGGGAGGTGTTAAAGTCCCCTACTATTATTGTATTGTTGTCAATGTGTTTCTTTGCTTTTGTTATTAATTGCCTTATATAATTGGCTGCTCCCATGTTAGGGGTATAGATATTTACAATTGTTAGATCTTCTTGTTGGATAGGCCCTTTAAGTAGGATATAGTGCACTTCCTCATCTCTTATTATAGTCTTTGGTTAAAATTTAATTTGTCTGATTGCCACTCTAGCTTTCTTTTGGTGTCCATTAACATGGTAAATAGTTTTCGACCCCCTCACTTTCAATCTGGGGGTGTCTTTGGGTCTAAAATGAGCCTCTTGCAGACAGCATATTGATGGGTCTTGTTTTTTAATCCAATCTGATAGCCTGTATCCTTTGATTGGGGCATTTAGCCCATTTACATTCAGGGTAACTATTGAAAGATAGGAATTTAGTGCCACTGTATTGCCTGTAAGGTGACTGTTACTGTATATTGTCTGTGTTCCTTTCTGGTCTATGTTGCTTTTAGGCTCTCTCTTTGCTTAGTGGACCCCTTTCAAGATTTCTTGTAGGGCTGGTTTCATGTTTGCAAATTCCTTTAGTTTTTGTTTGTCCTGGAAGCTTTTTATCTCTCCATCTATTTTCAATGACAGCCTAGCCTAGCTCGATATAGTATTCTTGGCTGCATATTTTTCTCATTTAGTGCTCTCAATATATCCTGTCAGTCCTTTCTGGCCTGCCAGGTCTCTGTGGATAGGTCTGTTGCCAATCTAATGTTTCTACCATTGTAGGTTACAGATCTCTTGTCCTGAGCTGCTTTCAGGATTTTCTCTTTGTCTCTGAGACTCGTCAGTTTTACTAATAGATGTCGGGGTGTTGACCTATTTTTATTGATTTTGAGGGGGGTTCTCTGTGCCTCCTGGATTTTGATGCTTGTTTCCTTCCCCAAATTACAGAAGTTCTCTGCTATAATTTGCTCCAATACACCTTCTGCCCCTCTCTCTTTCTTCTTCTTCTGGGATTCCAATTATTCTATATTGTTTCATCTTATGGTATCACTTATCTCTCGAATTCTGCCCTCGTGATCCAGTAGTTGTTTATCTCTCTTTTTCTCAGCTTCTTTATTTTCCATCATTTGGTCTTCCATATCACTGATTCTCTCTTCTGCCTCATTTATCCTAGCAGTTAGAGCCTCCATTTTGATTGCACCTCATTAATAGCCTTTTTGATTTCGACTTGGTTAGATCTTAGTTCTTTTATTTGTCCAGATAGGGTTTCTCTAATGTCTTCCACGCTTTTTTCAAGCCCAGCTAGTATCTTTATAATCGTCATTCTGAACTCTAGTTCAGACATCTTACTAATGTCCATATTGATTAGGTCCCTGGCAGTCGGTACTGCCTCTTGTTCCTTTTTTTGAGGTGATTTTTAACATCTTGTCATTTTGTCCAGAGGCGAACAGATGAATGAGAGAACAAAATGGTAACAGGGTAACAACGACCCCAGAAAAATATACACTAAACAAATCAGAAGAGACCTGAAACCAGGGGAAAGAAAGAAAAAAGAAAAAAAAAGGAAAAAGAGATTAAAAAAAAAAAGAATATGGTCCAGTTTCATTCTTCTGCATGTGGCTGTCCAATTTTCCCAACACCATTTGTTGAAGAGACTGTCTTTTTGCCATTGGACATTCTTTCCTGCTTTGTCAAAGATTAGTTGACCACAGAGTTGAGGGTCCATATCGGGGTTTTCTATTCTGTTCCATTTATCTATATGTCTGTTTTTCTGTCAGTACCATACTGTCTTGATGATGACAGCTTTGTAATAGAGCTTGAAGTTCGGAATTGTGATGCCACCAGCTTTGCTTTTCTTTTTCAACATTCCTCTGGCTATGCTGGGTCTTTTCTCGTTCCATACAAAGATGAATGGATAAAGAAGATGTGGTATATATATACAATGGAATATTATGCAGCCATCAAAAGGAATGAGATCTTGCCATTTGCAACGATGTGGATGGAACTGGAGGGTATTATGCTGAGCGAAATAAATCAAACAGAGAAAGACATGTATCATATGACCTCACTGATATGAGGAATTCTTAATCTCAGGAAACAAACTGAGGGTTGCTGGACTGGGGGGTGGGGTGGGAGGGATGGGGTGATTGGGTGATAGACACTGGGGAGGGTATGTGCTCTGGTAAGCACTGTGAATTGTGCAAGACTGCTGAATCTCAGATCTGTACCTCTGAAACAAATAATGCAATATATGTTAAGAAAAAAAAAGAAGGTAGCAGGAGGGGAAGAATGAAGAGGGGGAAATCAGAGGGGTAGACAAACCATGAGAGACGATGGACTCTGAGAAACAAACTGAGGGTTTTAGAGGGGAGGGGAGTGGGAGGATGGGTTAGCCTGGTGATGGGTATTGAGGAGGGCATGTTCTGCATGGAGTACTGGGTGCTATGCACAAACAATGAATCATGGAACACTACATCTAAAATTAATGATGTAATGTATGGGGATTAACATAACAATAAAAAAATTAAAAAAAAAAGAATATGATCAGGCTGATGAATAGATTAGTGCCACACACTAGATTTGGGGCATATTTTGGTCTCTTAGAAGAAACTGCCTCCCAAAATTTTAAAGAAAGAAAAGTTTATATATGTACAAAAGTAAGGGTAAATAGGATGAAGGGATGGAATATGATTGTAAAGATGAAAATTATAAAAGATTTTATAAAAGGAACTGATAAGTAGTTGGTTGAAAAAAGAAAGAAGAAAAATTACAAAAAAAAAAAAAAGGAGAATGTGATCGGGCAAGGACTAGAACAAAGCCATTCACTAGAGATTTAGGATATAGTCTGGTCTGTTAGAAGAAACTGTATCCCAAAATTTTAAAAAGAGAACAACTTATATATATACCAAAAATAAGGTTAACTACCAAGAAGGGATAGAATATGACTCTAAAAATGAAAAATAAAGATTTTTAAAAAAGGGATTGATAAGATGTTGGTTGAAAAAGGGAAAAAGAAAAATCAAAAAAAAAAAAGAAAAAGAAAGTTAAAAAAAAATTAACTGAAAGACTAAAGAATCATGGGGAAAAAGCCATGAATTCTATGTGCAGTATTCCCCTAGCATTGGAGTTCTGCTGTTCTCACTGATCGGTAAACTTGGTCTTGGCTGGCTGTTCTCACTGATCTTCTGGGGGAGGGGCCTGTTGCTGTGGTTCCCAAATGTCTTTACCAGCAGTGGAATTGCCCCACCCTTGTCTGTCCGGGCTAAGTAATCTGCTCGGGTTTGCTCTCGAGAGCTTTTGTCTCCTGCAAGCTTTCCGTATAGCTTTGGAGGACGAGAGTGAAAATGGTGGCCTCCCAATCTCCGCCCAGAGGAGCCGAGAACTTGGGGCCCCACTCCTCAGTGAGCCTCCAGAGAAAAGCAGTCAGTCACTCTTGTCTCCCCAGTCTCTGGCCTCACTCTGTTCCCCCCCCCCCCGGCCGGTGACTGAGCATTCTATCTCTGGCACACAACCCCGTGTTGAGTCTCCAAACCCAGCAGATCCCTGCAGTGCACTCCCACGCCACTCCTCCTGGGGGAGGAAGGGGAGTCTCCCTGGATCTGCTGCTTGTTGGGTCCCTGCTGGAGGAGTAGTGGCCCCACTGTGCCACAGATCACGGTTTATGGCAGCCCCGAGCTGAGGGCCCGCTCCTCAGCTCCATCTCTGCAGCCGGCTTCCCTGCTCTGGTACCTGGGAGCTCTGCCACACTCAGGTACCCCCAGTCTTTCTGTGACCCCGAGGGTCCTGAGACCACATTGTCCTGCGAGGGTTCCACCCCCCCGCTTAGCCACTGGATCGAGGACCCGCAGCGGAGCAGACTTCTAAAAGTTCTGATTTTGGACTCTGCGGCTCTATCACTTGCTGGTAGCCAGTTGACAGAGGCTTCCTCTCCCCGCCATCCATCCTCCTGAATATCACCTCGGATTCCCTTCTCCACACATCCTACCTTCCAGAAAGTGGTAGCTTTTCTGTTCAGAGAGTTGCTGCTATTCTTTTCTTCAATCTCCTGTTGAGTTTGTAGGTGTTCAGAATGGTTTGATCCCTATCTGGCTGAATTCCTGGGACCAGATGAAATTTAGGTCTCCTACTCCTCCACCATCTTGCTCTTCACATACCTCCAGTTTAAAAACTGGCATGCCTCAGACTCAAGAAGAGCAAATGATTTGGTTTCAGTCTGAAGGTAAGAAAAAGCTGATGTCTCTGTCTGGGGAAGTCAGGCAGGCAGGAGGGGTACCACCTTATTTGTGAGATGATCTGCCTGTTTGTCCTACTCTGGCCTTCCACTGATTGAATGAGGCCTATCCACGTTAGGGAAGGCAATTTGCTTTATTTACTCAGTCTACTGATTAAAATGTAAATCTTATCACAAAACACCTTCACAGACAGAGAGCCACGGAATATTGTTTAAGCAAATATCTGGGCATTCCATGGCCCAGTCAAGTGGACACACAAAATTAACCACCACATGGTGTTTGGGTAAATGAAACATCTTTGTGAAGAATGCCATAACAATACAAAACTGCCTGCTTTCTAACTCTAAACATTTGTATTTGGGGGTTTAAAATTTTTATTTCGGTTAGTTTTAGAAAGAGTGAAGTTGGCCTTAAACTGAAGACTAATAATGTAGGAAATCATAGAGAATTTCAATCTTGCTCAAGTAACAGTTTGGCTATTTTTATTTTATTGATTTCAGAAAACTTTGAGGATCTTCTGGAATTGGCTATACTTTTGTGTACCCTTGCCTTCATTTTTTCTCTTTAAAAGATATGGAATGGCATTTTCAGATGTTGTCCCTAACACAAAAGGAAAACTATAACACAGAACAAGCTAAATAACATTTTGGGACTAAGTAAAAAGAGTACATCGTTTTTGTATAGTGCATTTATGGAGGCTATTTCTTATTAAGGAGTAAGGGTCATTATTTGGTAGCATCAAGGGTCCCTCTTGTGATTCTAGTGGTCAGCTTATTTTCCCAATTTAACCGTATCATGGGGCTTTTGGCTTTAAGGCTTACTGCTGTTGGAACTCTCACTTTATATATTGAGAAAATCCCAAGACATCTCTATAAGTGGTTGAACTTTTCTTTATAGAAAGTTTAGCTTTGTGGTTACAAGAAACATAGACTAAATAACTCTAACAATGAACCTACAAAAATGTATGAAAAATTTGAGGATGTGGGTTTTTCATCTAAGAATCTAAAAACTATCAACAAATAGTGACTTAATCTTCTAAGTACAAGTTACTTGATCTTTTAGAGTAAAAGCTTTCATTGATCCAAATTTGTGCCCTCAAGTCAAAAAGGAAGACTACTTTTCTTGATTCGAAAATCTCATTGAAATAAAAATCTCAACAAGTGACTTAGCGGGACCTCTCTGTACTTTTTATAAACTCTTTACTTCTTCCCTCACAACAAATGCATGTGCCTTGAAACATGTGTCAGATCCTGTTGCTTAGAAAACACTAATATTCTCTACATAGACAGTGAACTGCTTACAGCTCTTTTGCATAGTCTCTGCTAGTTTTCATTCCCTTCATTTGCTAATTCTCACATCTCTGCCCTTCTCCTTCCTGATCCTTATGATGCCTAGTCATCCTTTAAGACTCTGCTCAGGAGTCACTTTCACCCACAGGAAACCTCTTATAGTCCTTATCCATGCAGCAAGGTGTGTTCGGTGATAGTCCCCCTCTTGTTTCAGCGTTCCTACATGAGCTCTTGCAGTTCTCTCACCTTGCGTGGCAGCATGGTGGGAAATAACTTGGAATCATTTTCTGTCTCAAGCAATTACTAACTGTTGCAGGAATTGGATCTAGAAATGGATCCCAGTGAGAAAATTAATAGAGTCTTCAGGGACAATTTCAAAAATGGCACAGTTCTTGGCATGAAATTATCATGCTCACTTCAGTAGTAAGAGAAGCTGAACTAATTGTCTACTTTCTTTTAAAAGATAAAAGCATGGAATGGGAAGAGCAAAGAGGGATTATTGTTAAAAATGAGGGAAATGGTACTTGATTGGTTCCCCCTCTTTAAAGCTAATAAAGGAAAACTTTTGCACAAACCAAAGACAGACATGCCATTCCTGAGTGGGCATGTGTTATGCACTGAGTTTATTGACCTACTCCATGTTACTGGAGGCAGTGGGGAGGATGGTAGGGGACAAAGCTGAATGTGTTTCTTGGTTTCGTGATATGACCAGGCAGAGAATGGAAAAGAATAGTCCACTGACTTCCCAGTTAGGAAGCAGTACAGAAGGTGGATCCTGGCCCTTTCTACTGGCCTTGTATTGGAGACTTCAACCTGGACCGGAGTCAAGATGTGTGGATCAGACATAAGAAGTTTAAGGTTGCCCACAGAGGGCAACAGGAAGATAGAATTGTTTTCCAAAGGATCATAGATACCTAGGGAATCTGCTTGGGATGGAGTCCCTCATCATCAGGGCCTGCAGGTCTTTCACAGGGCCCCCTAAATCGTAGATAATGAGCTACAACAGCGGTGAAGACCAACAATAAAAAAGTGGCAACCTTGCCAGGGAAAGACACACAGAAGATGCTTTTTTCTCTGCCTTCTCATGGTTTCAACCCTAGGGGATAAGTATAAGAAGTACAGAAAGTCAAAAATAGTGCAAAAGAGAGTACTGTGTGCCCTTACTCATTCCCAAAACTAAGCAAAGTGAGGGTGAGAGAGAGAGAGCTTCAAATTAAATATGATGTCTTTTATTACACTCTTAAAAACATACTTCCTTTTGTTCATTGTAATTCAATAATGTAAATAACATGTACAGCTGAGATTAAAATATTATAGAGAGAATTTAAAAAGAATAAAATCAGGAAGGAGACAAGTGGATTATTTCACCCAGAGCTACTGCTATATAGAGGAGACTATTTGGTCATTCCTTTAAAAGGTAAAGAAAATAGCTGTAGGTCAACTTTTTAAAGCAATAACTAGCCCAGAACTTCATTTTTTCCCCACTGAAAGTAGGGAATTCTATATCACCACATCCATTAGGGTTGTAGTAGAGAGAAATTGCTTTTAGTATGCTACAGTGGCAGGTGATTTTTAAAGGCAAATACTAGAGACTTGAATATAAATCTCTGATTCCTCAAATTTCTACAAATTTTTGCACTGACAGTAGGAATAGAAATTACTGGAACTATAAAAATGATAACTTAAAACGTAACTTTAAGGTGACTTTAAATTCTTAACTTGTAGTAATTACAGACAACAAAGCTAAATGTGTTTCTTGGCAGTTAACCTGTCTACTCAGATCCCAGGAGCAAATGAGTAGGTGTGAATTGGCACAGTGCCCAGAAGAGGATGGGAGGTCGATATTTAATAAGGACAACAAAAAAGAGCTAAAATCGGAACTGAGAAATTTCTATTTGAGGTTCCTAAACTAAGGTTTTCGCCCATCAGTAGAGACTGGTATCTCACAACAGAAACATGTGGAAATTGATATATATATGATATATATGAATATATATCATATATATTATGCCATATATTATCTCATATATATACCAATTTACACACACACAGTATTTGTGGTTCATGTATGTTTAAACTGTCTTTTTGGAAAACCACATAGTTTATTTTCCTGTTTTCTATTCAATAAATTCTTTGCCTGTACTCATTTCACTAAGTAAATTCACTAAATAAAATAGTTGCTTCAATAATTGTGAAAGAGAAATATCTCTACCAAATGAATATTTATAGTGCAGATTACAGCATTCACAGAAGGCGAACAATACACTGGAGTTCCAAGTACTATGATAACAAGCACCAGAAACCGACTAGCTTCTCATGAAAAATAAGACAATTTTTGGAAGGAATTTAAAACAACTTTCCCCCTCCAGCCAAAAAGATGTAAACCATAAAATTTGAGAAGGCAGGTTTTTGGTGCAGCAGCAGAGAACTAAGCAACATGAATTGAGTTCTGTTCCCCACTCTTTACTCCTGACGGAAAACTTCTCATGGAATTGTATCAATTGAAGTGCACCTTGAAGAAGGGTAGAGTTTTGATAGATAACAATAAAATAAAATGAAGGGGAAGGACTCCATTCAAATCTTCCTCCCAGGTTTTGGTATCTTTTCCCTAGGGATGTACACACACACACACACACACACACACACACACCCCTATTTTTTAAAATCCTTGCAATATCAGTGAAATGTTAATAATTCAAAATTTTGAATTATTTCCCAATCAGATCTGTATTCACCAAGTTGGTAGTTAATGTTTTTTGGTTACATTCAATTTAGGTATCATACAGTTAAGTCTTGTTTTTTTATCTAGTCTGACAACTGTGTTTTAATCAGGGTATTTAGTTAATTTATATTTAATGTGATTATTGCTATTGGTGAGATTAAAACTACCATATAATTATTTATTTTCTGCTTGTCTAATCTATCATCTTCCCTTTCTTCATTTTCTGCCTTCTTTTGGATTTAGTATTTTTATGATTCTGTTTATCTGTTTTTTGGCTTATTAGCTTCAAAAAACTCTCTATTCTGTTTTGTTTTAAATAGTCAATTATCATTTGAGGTATTTAAAAAATATTAAAAATTCACTTTCTATTTGCCATTTTTGGTGGTTTTTATTCTGTTGGTGTAGGCAGTTAGTTCTAACAGGAGCCTGGAGGCCAGCAATGAGGAAGTCATAGCCAGCTATCAGGAAGTCAGAGGCCTGCCCTGTGTCCTGGCAGCCCTCCACAAGAACCTGGATCAAACTGGACAGGTCCAAGATAGCAGATGCCATGACAAGATCCCCCTCACCAAATTAGGAAGAAAAAGCACAAAACACTGCTTCCCACCAAAAGTAGCAAATATTCCACCCCCTAGTTAACAACTGTCAATAAAAGAAACCTAAATCCCTAGAGCAAGCATCTCTATCTCTTGAGCTTGCCAGTTTTCATATCTCGAGAATGTACTTTTCACTTTAATAAACTTGCCTGCTTGTGTCATTCATCCACTGTGTTGCATGTCTGTCCTTGAATTCTTCAAGATAAGACCAAGAACCTTCGGTAACTCCTTCGGGATAAGCTGGGTCAGGGCCCCAAGGCTCTGGGTCTCTCCAGTTCACCTGGCAACATCTCCATTGTGTAGATCCAGATTTCTATTTGACATCATTTTGCTTTGACCTGAATATCTTTTAATATTTCTCCAATAACAGATTCTGATGAAGAATACTTTCAGCTTCTGTATGTTTGAAAAGTCTTTATTTCACCTTTGTTTTTAAAACACATTTTTGCTGGATATAGAATTAGTTTACACCTTTTTGGTTTCAGTACTTTAGAGATACATCTTTTACTCCTTCATCTTTTGGGTTGCTTTTTTCTTTTAAATAAGAATCTATTGTCATCCTTTCTTTTTTCCCTCGATATGTAATATGGTTTTTTTCCCTCTGGTTGCTTTAAAATTTTCACTTTATCACTGGTATCAAGCAACCTGACTATCATATGTTCAAGGCTGTTGTGGTTCCCGGATTTGTAAATGATAGTTTTCACCAAATATGGAGAATTTTCATTTTGTGTTTTTTTCCTTTCTCAGAGATCAACAGTTATAACTGATGTGTATTGCCCAATGTCTAAAACTTATTACTTAATATACTTTATCTGGTTATTTAGTTGTTTAATTTAGAGTGCAAGTTTGGTCTTTGTTATTTCTACCTGACTGGATATAAGCCCAGCAGTATTTTTTAAGATAATTAATATTGAAACTATTTCAAACTTATAGAAAAGTTGCTAGAACAGTACATAGAACCCCAATATACCTTTTACTCAAGATAGGGAATTTGTTAGAAATGTATAGGATTTGCTTGCTACCCCCCAAACATACACCCCCCCATACCTCCATACACATTATTATTATTAGTCTGTTTCTGAATCTTTCGAAAGCAACTTGCAGAAATAATATCCCTTCACCACAAATGCTGTAGTGTATATTTCACCATATGTATTTCACCAAAACCTGAACACTCTTTTATACAAGCAGGGTATATTCTCCAAATCAGGAAATCAACATTGATATATTACAACCATTTCCAGACACAGAACTCATGCAAATTTTTCCAACTGCACCAACGTTTCCTTTTAATTTCTTGTCTAGAATCTGATCCAGTTGTATGTTTTACATTGGAGTTTTAAATCTGAAACAGTTTCTCAGTCTTTCCCTGTGTTTTATGGGCATGAGAGCCTTAAAGAGTACAACCCTTATATTCTGGATGAGGCTGCATGACCCTCAGCCTGTATCCATCAGTTTTCTCACGCCCAAATCCATTTCATAAAGTCTCAGCAATCATATTACTAAAATGATGCTATAAACTTCTCTGTGCGCTTCTCCAGCACATTATCATGTAGTCACAAGTGGAAACCTTGTTCACCTTGTCATGTTGGTATCTGCCATGTTTTCCCACCATATTTTCACTTTTTTTCCCCCCTTTCAATTTATTAGTATTTTGCGGGAGCTGTTTCACTATTACTAAACAAACTTTTATCCATCAGTTTTATCCATTGTTGAATCTCTCATGAAATAACCCTATATATAATGGTTGACTAAAAGAGGAAGAGAAGGGAAGGAAAGATGACTTGGGGAGAGCAGAGAGGCAGGGAAAAGAAGACGGAAAGTTATAAGAAGATGGGAAGAAAAGTGGAGATAGGAAAAGAAGGGACAATGGGAAGGCAAGTCAGAAGTATTGTTCTGAACTGTTTCCATCTCTTCTTAAAAGAAAGTAAAATCATGATGACTATAAGACACTTGTCCTTGGTTTACATCTGACTAAACTTCAGAGTAGGTATTTATTATTTAAAATATTTTCCAAACAATTGCTCTGTAGACTCAGACCCAAACCTAGTCATCATTTTGAGAGATGTTAGAATGTGAAAGGGCTAAGGGTTTCCTGAAGAGCAGTTCAGCATGCTATGTGTACTCATTATTCCATGATCCCTGGCTAATGTGGCCTGCTAAGGTTTTATAGCATAGGGCTTGGGTCATGAGTTTTAGGCATTAGGGGAAAAGTAGTGTGTAGCTGGGTGACACTGTTGGGTGACACCAGGGAAAAGGATAAGAGTGAAGAAATACTCAGTCTTGTTCTTCCACAGCAACCCACAAAAGTTTCAATCATAGCGACTGTAACTCCAATTAGACTTCTGGACTATGTGTTTGCATATCTATTCTGTGATTTCTTTGTGGGCAGATTCCTTGTCATTTTTATATGACCTGCATTTAATGCAATGCCTAGCCCATAGTAGGAATTTAATGAATAATTTTTGAAGAGATAAATAATGATTAAATTTTTGTGTTATGGGCCTTGATGAATTAATAGGACAGTATCTGAGATGGAGGTCTGATTGCACAGAGCCTTCTGAATTTGTGGGACGGCCAGCAGAAGTTCATAGCAGTAATCCCTCTAACCACTGCCAGAGTAATATGGCTCCTTTTTAACTTTTTTTTTTAAAGATTTTATTTATTTATTCATGAGAGACAGAGAGAGAGAGAGAGAGAGAGAGAGAGAGAAGCAGAGGGAGAAGCAGGCTCCCAAGGAGCAGGGAGCCCAATGCGGGACTCAATCCCAGGACCCTGTGATCATGACCTGAGCTGAAGGCAGACGCTCAACCATCTGAGCCACCCAGGCGCCCTCCTTTTTAACTTTTAAAAGTTTTTTCTACCGGCTCAATGACCTTTTGCTTGGCCAGATCTTCCGGATTTGAACTGCTTTTTATGACCTGTGGTCAGGTTCCCTGATAGTAGTATCTTCACTGTCAGGGGCACTTTTTCCAAATAAAGAGTAGACTCTGGGAAAAAAATGCAAATATCCTTAGGGGCTGAGATGCAATTCATTCTCTTCCCTGTGATTAATCTGTGAGGCAGAATGACAAAATGGTTAATGGTGTTGGCATCAAACAAACCTGAGTTGAACTCCAGAACTCCAAATCCTAATCAAGTAACCCTAAGGCAATTTACTTAACCTTTTTATGTCAGTCAAGTTCCCAGTAGTCAACAGTTGGCATATTTCAAAGGATGTAATTGAAGAGAACATAACAAAGGTGTGCAGAATTCAGGAGTAACAAAAGGTAATGAAAAGCCAGAACTAGCAATAGCAGGAAGTTGTTTCCACCTGGGGTCTGAAAAGGAAAGGAGAGGGAAAGGTGCGACCATATCACAGAGACAGCTGGAGACACAGAAGTGGGACCACTAATTTGAGCTATGGTCATGAAGAAAGGCAATCCCTGCCAGAACCTTAGCAAGGTGAGTTGATCTCCTTACCTTTTCTCTTACACTCTATCCCCTCTTAGTTCTTCCACCTTCCAAGCTCAACCAGGAGTCAAAGGGCCATGGAGCCCAGGAAAAGAAATTCTTAGGGGTCAGACTCGTAAGGTGCAGAACAGGGGAGAAAAATGCAAAGAATAGATCTGGAGAAAAATAGAGAATAAAGATATCTCCTAATTATCAGTTCCCCTTTCTGTAAATTGGCAATTATAATAATTTCCTCCTCATAGATGAGGGTTGAATGAGATAATGGATGCAAAGCATTTAACATGAAGCTTAGCACATTGTTAATACTTGTTGCGTATTAAAGTACCCTCTGGAAGTTGCCCAAAGCTCTGATCAGAGGGATCCTAACTTGCAAAAATAATTCTTCTCTAATTAATTTCTTATTTCAAAACAGATGAAATAGAATCCAAGAATATGTCTTCCATTTTCACGATGTACAAACACAGATAGTTTATACAATTGAAAACATTCCTGGCATGAGATTTGGATTCAGAAAGACCCAGGCTCCAATCTGGCCTCCAGTTTCTTTACTAACCATTTCATTTGACGTGAGCAATTGTGTATTTCATATAGTTTTTTCAACCAGAAAAATAAGGAAATAATGGTCACTACTTTACAGAGGTGTACCAAAAATAAAATAGTCTAACACATGACAGGCACTCAGAAGTTCATAATGGTATGCTTTAATATTATTGTAGAAGCTAAATATGGTATTGTATATTAGAGAGCATAGATACAAGATAGACCTTTATTTTCTTAGTATTTTCTTTCCAATATTTTAAAGATTTATTTATTTATTTATTTATTTATTTATTTATTTATTTGGACAGCACAAGCAAGAAGGGCAGAGGGAGAAGGAGAGAGAATCTCAATCAGACTCCATGCTGAGTGCGGAGCCCAACATGGGGCTTGATTTCAGAACCCTGAGATCACGGCCTGAGCTGAAACTAAGAGTTGGAAGCTTAACCGACCGTACTACCCAGGCACCCCTCTTTCT
Source organism: Mirounga leonina (assembly GCF_011800145.1). Taxonomy (NCBI): domain Eukaryota; kingdom Metazoa; phylum Chordata; class Mammalia; order Carnivora; family Phocidae; genus Mirounga; species Mirounga leonina. The sequence goes on along the minus strand of NW_023270807.1, from coordinate 24,826,469 downwards.
AATATTATAAATAATTATATTACATAGATAGTTCACCTTCAAAACTGTCCACAGATTATCCTACATTAATATTTCAATATCTGTGTATTGCAAACTAAGGCAAATACCATAACACCAGAGATTGAGATTAATGTTAATATATAATTTATAAAAGGATAGCAAATTGCAATAATCCTCAAATATATTTTTATGTTCTCCATTACCAAAAAAAAAGACAACAGGTTGACTCCACAAGTTCTCAGTAAAATGCCTTCTTGTTCAACCTGACTTTATTTTCCTTACACTAAGCTATATGGAGTCATTTTGGACAATTACACAATTTTCCTTGCCCTGCTCAGTCAAGAGACTAGAGGGAAAATGTTTGGGGAAAAAATAGAATCACCTTTTCTTAGAGGAAACCAGCAAATGTCACTGAATGAGAAATGTTCTTGATGCAGAAGAATGCACCAGTGATGAGCATATTTACCATTCTTGATGACTGCATCAAGCCCATACCACCACCAGCATTCAGTGCAGCACCAAGACCTGCAGGAAACCATTCCATTTGTAAAAGGTCAAACATTGGTGGCCCTAAGCTTTTGAAATGAAGCAGAGAAAACAATTTCAGAGCTATTTGCTACCCTGTTCCCTGACAGCTTTTGTCCTGGCTTCCAGTAAGAGAGATTTGCTTTTATAGTCACAATCCTTTAAGTAAATATGATGCTTGTGGCTACAAAAATGCATTTGATTGCTTTCTTTGAGTCATAAGGCTTTTATCTTGTTTCTAAAATCATAAAGCCCACTAGACATTGCATTTTTCCAGAAGTATTGACTGATGTCCATCCTATACATTTAGGTAATCAGATAAGAGTATAGATGATGATAGAGTAACTTTGGTAATGCAGGAAGGAATTTATAATACATGAAGGCTCTTTTACAGGGGAAGTAATGTGCCTTTTGGACAGTAGAAAAATTGTTATTATTGTTTGGCTGTAACATTTTGCATTTCTAATATACTTCCTAGCTTTTTTGTGTATTAACAAGAATATATTTGGAGGTCCTTCAGCATTTTTTAACAGACAGAAACACATATATAAATTATCAAACTTGCTGTCATACCTTGAGAATATTGTGTGAAAATAAGGAGAGTAGTAAATATAAAGCAGAGAGATGTTTATACAAAATCAGGTGTAGTTTGTATTAGAAATTGAAGGTTGGAATATATTCTACATGTACTTTTAAAAAAATAAAGGCACACACAAAAACATCTTATGAAAATGGCATTTATTCAATTTTAAGACTATTTATATTTAAAGCGACTATCCTAATACATTTATTTTGCCATCATTTAAAAAAATATTATTACCACTCTCATTTAATAGTGAAGAACTTAAATGATTATGTGACTTTCCTGAGGTCACATAATGGGTAGAAAAAATTTGCTCTCAGATAATATGAAACAAGAAAAGAAATGAAAATAGAATGATGTATTCTTAAACATTTTCTCTAGACCTGTTTTTTTATACTGCTGTAAGTATAATAAAGAGCTTTCTGAAATCTCAACTGCTTATGAGATATTTTAGGCTGACAATTTTGATACGTTCCAAAATAGTCAACTTTGTTCAACATGTATTTCTGCACCTGTTATGTAACAAGCTTTGCTAAGCTATGCTTAAGAATGGTGTCTAGAAACACAGGATCCCCATAGCACAAATTGGGGGGTGGGGTGAGAAGAACATATTAAAAGAGTCTTATGTTCTATGCGAAGTGATATAAAATCACTGGAAGGTAGATTTGGGGAAGGTAGATTGCTCCTGTAAACCCTAAAGCAACAATAAACTAAAACCTTTCAGTAACAACAACAAAAAAAAGAATGGTGTCTAGAAAAGACAATATTCTTTCCTTCACAGAGCTCAAAGTCTTATAGTTGTAGTCAATGTTACTGAAGAAGTAGTAGAAGATGTTATTGTAACATACAGATAGGGTCAGAAAGTCTTCAGTAGGAAATTGTATAGGAAAACTAGAGATTAACAAAGAGAGTAAGTGACTATGGTTGCTAAAGAGAATAAGAAGGCAGAAAGATGAGTGAAGAGAATAGCATTCCAGGTAAGGAAACAGCTGGTTCAAAAACTCAGAGTGAGACAGAAGCATGAGTTCACTTAAGGGACCAAAATGAGGGACGCCTGGGTGGCTCAGTTGGTTGAGCATCTGCCTTCAGCTCAGGTTATGATCCTGGGGTCTTGAGATTGAATCCTGCATGGGGCTCCTCGCTCAGCGGGGAACCTGTTTCTCCCTCAGCCTGCCACTCTCCCTGCTTGTGCTCTCTCTCTCTCTCAATCTCTCTCTTTCTCTGACAAATAAATAAATAAAATCTTAAAAAAAAAAAAAAGGAATCAAAATGAGTCCAAGAAGTCCAGTAAGCCTGGATTATAGTGTTTATGATGGAGAAAAGATGAGGCTCAAGGACTTAAAATAAACTAACCTGCATGAAGACTTATTAAATTAACTCAAAGGATCATACTGTCAAATCAGACTCTTAAGAATCAGAAATCTTATCTGGTGTCAAGCTTTACTAGTAATATTAAGGATGTAAGTAATCTCAAAAACTAGGCAAAATAGAGAAGTTTGGTAAAACCAATGTAACTCCACAGGTCCTTCTTGACATATTAAAATATATTCTTTTTAAACTTGATCTAAATGATGCACAGGATCATCATTTACACAAAAAGGAATTACTTTGGTCATTACATAGGTTATGTAACATTTTTCCTGAAGCCATGCCCCATAAATCCCGAGTTCATGTTTGTTTGCCATTAACAATCCTATACAAACCTGGTACATCCTGCTAAAAGCATTCTATAGTGAGTTTCTCACTAGTAAATGCCAATGATATACTTGACAGCAGATCTGTCAATAACAGGTTTACAAGGGGATTTGACCAGGTCATCTTTCTTTCTATTTCCAAAACTTTCCATAGTGAGAATGTATCACAGGCCTACTGCTAATCCTTTCCTATCCACTTACCAAATGCATTACAGATTTTGAACATTATCATAAAAACAATGACAAAGGATTAAAAGACATTAAGCCTGATATGTAGACTATGGTAAAATATGGAGAATAGATTGAAGAACAGTTGCAAGCTTTTGGAATGGTGAGCATGGCTTGGACTAGGGTATCCCACAGTGGCATCCAAGAAAAGAAGGCAGATGCAAGAGATGTTCACTAGTCAGAGTCCATGGGACTTGGTGATTAAATATATAAAGTAAGGAGTTAAGGATCACCTGTCTTTGAACAATGAGGTAGATGGGGCCATCAGCTAAATTAACATTAAAAGAGGAGTAGATCTGGCAGTCAAAAATATGGTCAATTTTAGATCTGTCAAGTGTGAGGTGACTGGGAAATGTAAAAGGGAAGGTTTCTAGTAGGTAGTTGGATAAATGGGTCAGGACCTCAGGAAAAAGACCTGGGCTGAAGAGTTGGGGGTTACTAGCATAAAAATATTCACTGAGGCCATGGGAATGAATGAATTTGTCTGAAGAGATCAATTAAGAGAAAGTCAGAATATCTAGCCAATTGTAAAGAGCACAATGTGGATAAGGAGAACAAGAGGACCTTGGTATGAAATTAGGAAGCCAAGGGCTGCCTTTTAGATGAATAAAGAGAATGAGTGTGTAAAAGCTTCTGAGTGTCCAAGCAAGTGAAGATTGTTCATTTGATTTAATAATGTGGATGGGACATTGGAATAAAGCCCAAATATAGAGATGGAGACAGAGTGGGTAAATAGTTTCTCACAAAGGTTGGTTAAGTCAGGAGCAAAATAGGGCTATAAAAAAAGGAGATTTAGGTTCAAGAAAGGATTTGTCATTAATAATATGAGAGTGAATATGTTTGAATGCTGATGACAGAACTTCAGTAGAAAGAACTTTAGATGGAAAGATATCTTAGCTCCTTATCTAAGCTATATTCAATTTGAGACCTGTATTTTTCTGTATTCCCCCAAATCAGCAGAAGGCTACGCATAAAGGAGTTTAAGAAATATTTTTTGAAAAAGAATCTTTTTGAATATCCTGCCTGAAGGAAGCCTGGGTCCAGATTAATTCTTTGTTGGCAATGTGCACAGTAAAACTTCCATGTACAAGGACTTGAGTGTAATTGTCCAGGGTGCCTTTACAGCACTCTTTTTTGTTTTTGTTTTTGTTTTAATCTACCGAATCTAGTGAACATGTATGTGCTTAGGGAATAAAATAATCCCTTCATTTTAGCTTAGTCAAAAGACCTAAAAATGACAATCTGCTATACAACTTATTACAAAATGCAATCTTAATACAGAGAGGAATTTCATTGACTTGCTATTAAATTATCCATACTACTTTTCTGTTTTCTGAATAATGGAAAAATAACTATATTTCAAATAAAAAAGGACTGGTGTGCATTGATATATTGGTATGCTCATATAGGTCCTTATGATTTAAATATGAAAATGTTGGTAAGAGTAAAAGTATTTGTTTTTAGCTTGTAATAATAATAATAGCAATAATAATAATCTCTTGTTTTTAAAAGAGATGTCACTGATTCATCATCAATAAGATATTTTTTCCTATAGGGTGATATGCATTTATACTAATTTACCCCTTGGTAATCACTGGCATTCAGTTGAGAGATTGCTTATTGAATTTAGAAATCAATTATTTAAGAAGGGAAGAGAAGAAAATATTTGAATGTGAAGAGGATCACTACTTATCTTTTATAATATTATTTTTGATCAATTGAACTTAATAACACATCATAGAATTTTTAAGAATCACTCTTAAGTAAGAAGAAATCAATATTTTACCTTTTGATTGAGAATTAGGCAGTTCAAGATTTTGGAATTCATCTAATCATCAAGGGCTACTTAGCATCTAAATGCAGAATATCCATAATAACCTTGCCTTTCAGTGAATTCACTAAAAAAAAAGGAGAACTGCTGAAACATAAAACAATTGCCAGGCAAGATAACATTTCTATTTGTTATAATTATACTGATGCTCCTTATTGCTTTCCATTGTGAACATCCCCAAAATGCCTTCAGGTTTATGACTCTATAAATATGGAAAATGCCTTACAGTGAAATAATGGTCATCTGTTTCTAAATTAAAATAGTATCATAACACTGGAGGCTGATATGTATAAAGATGTTAACTCCTATAAGTAAAACATTAAACAAAGGGAAAATCCTTCTCAAATTTGGTATTTCTAAAATAGCTGTGCATATAAAGATTGTCAAAGGGACAAAGGGAATTTTTCTGTTTACACTGGAAAATAAATTAAGATGTAGCAAACCTTTTGATCCAGTCTTGACTGCAGATATGGTAGCAGATAAACAGTGGGAAGTGTAAGGAATTCAGTCATTACTTTTAAATTAACAGATGAGTAATTTTTTTTTAAAGATTTTATTTATTTATTTGACAGAGAGAGGGATATCGGGACAGGAACACAAGCAGGGGGAGTGGGAGAGGGAGAAGCAGGCTTCCTGCCGAGCAGGGAGCCCAATGTGGGGCTCGATCCCAGGACCCTGGGATCATGACCTGAGCCAAAGGCAGACGCTTAACTACTGAGCCACCCAGGCACCCATCAGATGAGTAATTTTTGAGTAGGTGTTCCTAAACAGAGTGTTCACAAAATGAATTAATATGTATAGATAGATGCTGTGACGAAGGCCGTGTCAGAAGAATACGGATTACACCAATTGGACCAGAGTCCTGCTGTTGGGTCCTTCTTTTCCACAGAAAAGAATGCAAGCCAACAGATTTCCCACACAAACTGCTTACTTTACAGATAAATAAGATACAAATTTTAGCTTCTGAATGTGCCTTCTGAAGCATAATCTAAGAAAAGATAACAGCTTCCCCAGACCAAATATCTCAGCTACTCACTGGTCATTACACCTGACCCACCTGGCATGATGTCTGAAAGTACCACTCTAAAGATCGTGTTGGAGGAGGTCATGGAGAAGACATGACCACTGGTTGACTTCAGAGCTGGGCCTGGGTAATCTGAAGTTCCTTACACCCTCCCCTGTCCTTGGAATGTACACTCCGCCCACTGTTCCTACAGTGGGACCCATTTTGAAGGATGCAGACTTGAGAAAGCAATGTGTTGGTGAGACCATCTGGATGGTATGTGTGAGTGAAGAACCCCATTAAGGCCTCTATATATCTTATAAGATTCTGGCAGGCTAACTTGGAGACCTACTTGTCTTGCAGCTACTCAATTCAAGCCTTGTAAGTAAGTTCCTTTGCTTATTAAACCTGCCACCTCCCAGCCTGGAGTGGCCTCCTTCTTTCTTCAGTCTCTCCTTGCCCTCGGTGTGCAGGGGCCAGTTTCAGATTTTACCCAGGGAGCTTCCAAGGTTGCGAACCAACAAATAGTTTGATGGATTCTTTACTAGACAAAATGGAACAGATACGGCATTTGCATGAGTTCAAGGAATTCAATATATATTGAATTAATGAATTGTCAGCACAGAATAGAAAAAGACGAAAAAGAGACATTGTACTCTATTTAATCTTACTATATCTGAGACAGAGTTTTAGCTACATAGTTTGTTCTTATTAGTTCTCTTTTTGCTTAGGAATCCTTTGGCATGGTCCTTGTATCCTGCAATTCAGTTCTTTGTGAAAGTGTATTTTACTAGACATAGTTTCTCTGGTGTACCACAAGGAGTCCAGGGCCAATCCCACCGGGATCCTGTTCTTGGATTCCTTACTAATTATGTGAATTCAAGCAGGCATTTCATCTAAGCTTGTCCATTTCCCTGTTCAGAGTAATTTTGTTATTTTCTCTCTTTCGCGTGTATGTGTGTGTCTTCACCATTATATCTCCACTGCAGTAAACTTTCTTATAGATATTTTGGGGGGGCATTTGTGTGAGTTCCTTCAGTAGACAAATGTTCCTCCACCTTTTCAGAGTATAATTGCTGGGTCATCAGTTAAGTGTAGTTTCCACTTTACCAGGCATTACCAAATATTTTCCAAAATGTGCCAATTTACATTTTTACAAGAAATGTATTAGAGTTTTTATTTCATCCTACATCTCCATCAACTCTTGACATTACGATATTCTTTAATGTTTTCCGTTGTGCTATTATATCATTCCTTATACATCGATGCATGTTACAAGCTCCAAAATTCATTGTCATTATTTATTTCTAGCTTTACTGAGGTATAATAAAAAATAAAAGTTGTATATATTTAAGTTGGATAAGTTTATATTTTGATATATGTGTACATTGTTAAATGATTACCATAATCAGTCTAATTAACATATCTATTATCTCACATAATTATCTTTTTTCTGCATGTATGTGGTGAGAATACTTAAGATTTACTGTCTTATCAAATATCAGATACACAATCCAGTATTATTAACGATCATTACCATACTGTACATCAGATCTTCAGAACTAACTCACTCTGCATAACTGAAACTTTATACCCTTTGACTAACATCTCCCCATTCACCACTCCCACTAGCCCCTTGTAACCACCACTCTACTCTCCATTTCTATGAATTGGACTTTTTTAGATTCCACATTTAAGCGCAGTATTTGTCTTGTCTGACAATGTAGTATTTGTCTTTCTGCCTCTGGCTTATTTAACCTAATTGTCTTCCATGTTGTCACAAATGTCTGTATTTCTTTCTTTTCTTTTTTAAAGCTAAATAATATTTTTAAAGGTAAATAATATTCCATCCTATACATATACACCACATCTTTATCCCTTTATCCATAGATGGACATTTAGATTATTTCCGTATCTTGGCTGATGTGAATAACACTGCACTGAACATGAGAGTGCAGATACCTCTTTGAGATCCTAATTTCATTTCCTTTGGATATATACCTAGAAGTGGGGTTGTTGAATCATACAGCAGCTCTACTTCTTAATTTATTTGAGGAACCTCCATACTATTTCCCAAAATGGCATTAGCAATTTGCATTCCCACCAACAAAGCACAAGCTTTCTCTTTTCTTCACGTCTTGACCAACACTTGTTATATTTTATCTTTTTTATAATAGCCATCCTACTAAGTATGGGAGATATCTCATTGTGATTTTGATTTGAATTTCCCTGATAATTAGTATTGTTGAGCACCTTTTCATATATCTGTTTGCCATATGTATGTCTTCTTTCAAGAAATGTCTATTTTGCTCATTTTCTAATCAGGTTGTTCTTGCTATTGAGTTATACAAGTTCCTTATATATTTTAGATATTGATTTTTATTTGATGCATACTTTATAAATAATTTCTCCTATGCCATAGGTTGTGTCTTCACTTTGCTGGTTGTTTCTTTTGCTGTGCAGAAGCGTGTTAGTTTGATGTAGTCCCACTTAACTATCTTTTCTTCTGTTGCTTGTACTTTTGAGGTCATGTCCAACGGCTTAATTGTTCAGGCTGGTGTTAAGAAGATGTTTCCCTAAGTTTTTTTCTAGTGGTATTACAATTTCAGATCTTACATTTAAGTCTTTAATCCATTTTTAGTTGATTTTTGTATATGATGTAAGTTAAAGGTCCAATTTTATACTTATGCATGTAGATAGGTAGTTTTGCCAACACCATTTATTAAAGAGATTATCCTTTTTTCATTGTGTATTTTTGGTATGCTTGTTGAAGATCAGTTGACCATAAATGTGTGGATTTATTTCTGGCTCTTTATTCTGTTCCATTGATCTAAATGTCTGTCTTTATACCAGTACCATATTGTTTTAATTACTGTAGCTTTATATTTTGAAATCAGGAAAAGCGATGTCTCCAGCTTTGTTATTGCTCAAGATTGCTTTGGCTATTTAAGGTCTTTTGTATTTCCACATAAATTTTAGGATTATTTTTTCTATTTCTGTGATAAAGTCCATTGGAATTTTGATAAGGATTGCATTGAATCTATAGGTCCCTTTGGGTAGTAGGGATATTTAACACTATTGACTCTTCCAAGCTATGAACAAGGGATGTCTTTCCATTTATTTATGTCTTTTTCAATTTCTTTTTTTCAAGATTTATTTATTTATCTAATTTATTTTTTAAGATTTTATTTATTTATTTGACAGAGAGAGAGAACAAGCAGGGGGAGTGGTAGGCAGAGGGAGAAGGAGAAGCAGGCTCCCTACTGAGCAAGGAGAGGGACTTGGGGCTCAATCCCAGGACCCTGGGATCATGACCTGAGCCAACTGAGCCACCCAGGGGTCCCTGGATTTACTTATTTATTTTAGAGAGAGATAGTGCAAGCAGGGGGAGGGATAGAGGGAAAGGGAGTGAGATTCTCAAGCAGACTCTCCACTGAGTGTGGAGCCTGACGTGGGGCTTGATCCCAGGACCCTGAGATCTTGACTTGAGCCAAAACCAAGAGCCAGCCTCTTAACCTACTGAGCCACCCAGGACCCCAGGTGCCCCATCTTTTTCAATTTCTTTCATCAATGTTTTCTAGTTTTCAGGTATAAATCTTACACTTCCTTTGTTAAATTTATTCTTAAATATATATTATATAAATATATATTTTAATATTTATATATATTTACATAATATATATTTATATATTATATATAACATCTGATATGTTATATATATGTTTATATATTATATATTTATATGATGTATGTATTTATATATATATTTAATGCTATTGTAAAATGTGATTTTTTGTTAATTTTTGTTTCAGATAATTTGTTGTTATTATATAATGCTTGTTCTGTATTTATTTTTCTGTCCTGCAAGTTTATTGAATTCATGTATTAGCCCTAACAGTCTAGGACCCTGGTGGACTCTTTAATGTGTTCTATATGTAGGATCATGTCCTCTACAAACAGAAAATTTAACTTCCTCCTTTTCTAATTTGGATGCCTTTTGTTTCTTTTTCTTGCATAATTGGTCTCACTAGGACTTTCAGTACCATGTTGAATAAAAGTGGTGACAATGGGCATCCTTCTTGTTGCTGATCTTAGAGGGAAAACTTACATTTTCATTGTTGACTATTATTTTAGCTGTGGGCTTGTCATATATGGTCTTTATTCTGTAGAGAAAAATTCCTTCTGTACTAAATTTTTTGAGCATTTTTATCATAATAGCATATTGATTTTTGTCAAATGCCTTTTCTACATATATTGAGATAGTCATATGATTTTTATTCTTCATTCTGTTCATGTGCTATATCACATTTATTAGTTCGCATATGTTGAACCGTGCTTGTATCTCAGGAATAAATCTTGATCACAGTGTGTAATCATTTTATTATACTTTTGAATTTGGTTTGCTAGTATTTTGTTGAGGACTTTTGTATCTATGTTCGTCTGGGATATTGACCTACAAATATAGTTTTTGCTGGGTCCTTGGGCAGATCCTTGGGCAGCAGGACTGCCTCCAAATGAAGGTAAAGGGGGGCTGAATGCAGCCCACAGGACTGTTTCAGGAACTACAGTCAGGTCCCAATTCTGAAGGATTATTACTGGAGGTGCATCTGGGGGTCCCTGGGCAGGTCTCTGGGTGAGCAGGCAGGATTGCCATAGGACCTCAATAGAGCAGGGCTGGAATATAGTCAAGGACTGCAGTAGGGGCCACAGTTGGGTCTGAGGTTGGCAGGTCAGTTACTAGAGTTACTGATGAGTGTAGCACCTCTTGGTCCCTTGGCAGAAGAGGCTGGTAATAGAATGTGAACAAGCAGGGCTGGAGCCAAATTCACAAAGAGACAGAGCTGCTTCCAGCCCACAACCAGTACCATGGTTGGCAGACCTGCCAGTTGTACGTGAGCCTGCTTGCCAAAGCAGCCCTGCTCAGTCTCGGGTTCCACCAGGGTTTTGTAGCCTCCTTCTTGGATCCCAAAGCCCCCAAAGGCACTTTTTCCCCATGGATAGCTGCCAAAGATTCATTTTTGTGGGGAGATGTGGGATAGAGACCTCCTACTCCACCATCTTACAGATACTGCTCTTCATTGTCACTATTTTTACTTTAAGCAGTCAGTTGTTTTTTAAAATAATTTACACATGAGAAAAAAATATCTATTGTATTTATCCACATATTTGCCATTTCTGGTGCTCTTTATTACTTTTTGTAGTTCCATGATTTCAACTTGCATCATTTCTTCCACCTGAGAAACTTAACAATTGTTTTTAATTTCACTTTTACTTTTGAAAGTTTTTTTTCTTCTTTTGCTGTGAATGAAATTCTCCCTTGACTTTCAGCAATTTTTTTTTCATTTTTATAATTTTTTTTATTATGTTATGTTAATCACCATACATTACATCAGTTTAAAAACTTCATTCCAGGGGCACCTGGTTGGCTCAGTCAGTTAAGTGACTGCCTTTGGTTCAGGTCATGATCTCAGGGTCCTGGGGTGAAGCCCCAAGTCATAGGGCTCAGTGTGCTTCTCCCTCTCTCTCTGCCCTCTCCCCTCCCTCAGCATACTCTCTCTCTCAAATAAATAAAAATCTTTAAAAACTTCATTCCAATGTCTTTTGGCTTGCAATGCCAAAAGTCTAGTAATACTGTGCTCTCCTATGTGTCTTGTGTCTTTGTTCTCTAGTAGCTTTTAAAATTCTCTTTCTACTACTGGTTTTCAGAAAGTTGATAATGATGTGCCCTGATATGTTTTAGTGTATTCTGCTGAGGTTTTATTGAGTTTCTTGAATGCATAATTTTATAATGTTTATCAAATTTGAAAATTCTCCCAGATATTTATTTAAATATTTTCCCACTCTCTTCTTTCTCTTTTTTCTCATGGAGTTTCAATTACATATATAATATGCTAGACTATTTAATATTGTGTCCCTTGTTCCTGAACTTCATTCCTTCTCTTCCTCTGCCTTTGCCTTGTTTTCCTTTTTCTTATTCTCCTTCATTTCATCCACCTCCCTCTCCTCCTTCTCTGCCCTCTCCTTTCCATCTTCCTCATCCTTTTTATTCTCCTCCTCCTTCCTCATTGGCAGTATTTTTTCTCCCTGTATTCAATTTGGATATTATCTATTGCTATGTCAAGGTCACTAATCTTTTCTCTCACAGTGTCTAATTTTATGTGAAGTCTATCTAGGAGATTGTAGGACTCCTCTTATTTGTTTCCCTTCCTTTTGTTCCAAAGTCCTTCACTCCCTCTGGTTCAATGTCTGACAGTAGTTGTTTTACATATTTTGTCCAGTTTCTAATTGCTTTTAGCTGGGAATAAAGATCTATACTAGTTATTCCTTTGCAGATGAAAGCAGAATTTCTAGGTAATATGCATATATTGTCTATATACTATGAGTGTATTAATTTTTAAGTTATCAATACAGTAAAACTGATTATTCTCAGGTGCATAATTCTTGACTCTTACCCTTACATTGTAATTACCATTACAATCAGGATACAGACATTGTCATCACAATCCACCCCCTGATATCCTTTTGCATACATATTCTCCCCAACTCTTCAACCCCTAATAACAAGTAAGCTATTCTCTATCACTATACCTTTATCTTTTTGATCATGTTGTATCAATGGAATCTAAATAATTTCTACCTGTTTGAGCCCTGGGAATTCATGTTTATAGCTCCCAGCAATTGCTCTTTGCCCTACCTTATAAAGTTTTATCTTCACAAATGCAGGTTGGTATATGTAGAATAATGCAGTGTGGTTGTGGTATAGTTTTTTTTTTTTTTTTTTAAGATTTATTTATTTTAGACTCCCACTGAGCACAGAGCCTGAGGCAGGGCTCAATCTCATTACGCTTAGATCACGACCTGAGCCAAAACCAAGAGTCCGATGCTACAGACTGAGCCACCCAATTTTAGATATATACACTTGTTGAAGGACATTAGGGTTGTTTACAGTTTTGGAGATTTTAATAGAGTTTCTGTAAATATTTGCATACAGGTTTTTTTTTTTTTTTTTTTTTAATAAACACAAGTTTTCTTCCTCTAGGGTATATACCCAAGAGTGGGATTGCTAGGTCATATGGTAGTATATGTTTAATTTTATAAGAAACTGCCAAAACAGTTTCCAGAGAGGTTATAATATTTTGCATCACTACCAACAATTTGTGAGAGTGTAGTATGTATGTATGTATTGCCAGTAATATGCATTTTGTCAATACTTTTTATTTTATTCATTATAATAGATGTGCAGTGATATCTAATAGTGTTTTTAATTTGCATATTCCTCAGGGCTATTGATGCCAAACATCTTTTCATGTTCTGTAGGTATACTTTTAAAATAATGTTATGATGTCATGTAGTATCTTTGAGGAACATAAATATATTTATTTTTAAATCACTGTCAACAGTTTTTATCTAATTATACATATGGAATAAATTCATAATTGACTAGCACATTTTGGCAGCTGTTTTTCTCAGCTTTAAATATTTTCATGTTTAGGAGTTTTGTTTTGCATTTGCAATTTGAATGAGTTATTTTACTTGTATGTTTATATTCTACTAGTAATTACTGCTTTTCTCTTCCTAATGCTACCTGTCCAGTATTTTAACAATTTTATGGTTTCTTTCATCATAACAGTCCCTGACCTACCCCTCAGTCCAAACCAGAGTTTTCTATCTCCATTATAGACTGTATTTCTTTTTTTTTTTTTTAAGATTTTATTTATTTATTTGACAAAGAGAAACACAGCGAGAGAGGGAACACAAGTAGGGGGAGTGGGAAAGGGAGAAGCAGGCTTCCCGCTGAGCAGGGAGCCCGATGTGGGGCTCGATCCCGGAACCCTGGGATCATGACCTGAGCCCAAGGCAGATGCTTAACGACTGAGCCACCCAGGCGCCCCTAGACTGTATTTCTTATAGTGGTTTGGTAACTGTTGCTTAAATATTCAATCTCAAGGGAAAGCTTTAACCTTGGTTTCTAATAATAAGCCTAACTTTCTGCTTTGTAGCATTTTGAGTTTGAATCACTCTATAAAATTTGATTCCCTGGACTCCACTCCCTGCTCCCTGATTGGAGTATAGCTACTCTACAACTATTGTCCAATCAGGGTTTTGCACTTGCTCAGCTTGTAATCTTTTGAGATAGTCATCTTTAATACACCCCAATAATAACTTTTAGTTAGCTCTTTTTTTAAAAGATTTTAAAAATTTATTTATTTGAGAGAGAGCAAGAGTGAGCACAAGCTGCGGGAGCAGCAGAGGGAGAGGGAGCAGCAGACTCCCCGCTGAGCAAGGAGCCCAATGTAGGGCTCCATCCCAGGACCCCGGGATCATGACCTGAACCGAAGGCAGATGCTTAACTGACTGAGCCACTCAGGCGCCCCTAGTTAGCTCTTTTAGTATATTTTCTCTACCACTGACATGATTTGGAGCAGAGGTGTCTCCCAACTTTTTAGGCCAACTGGAATTTTTCCAGATAGTCTTTATGGTTTATGCTAGCTTTAAAACTGAAAGTTAATACCTCGTTTACATAAATCAACTTACTGTATGTAACATCTTTCAATATGCATCTCATTCTATGATGTTACAGTTAATTTGCATTCACACAATATTTTACTTTAATAGAAATTAATTTTTTATTTTATTTTATAATTGCCTTAGTATTTCTTTTTTAGAGCATAGAAAATGTTGGTATAAAGAACTTATAACCTGTCTCCTAAACTAAGGACACTGAATCAGTTCTTCCATATAGATCTTCAACTACATGTGCATTTTCACCTCCCTAACTGGTATTCTTAGGAAAAGTTGACAGCTTTCAGTCTCCTGAAGATTCAAGTTCAAATTAAGTTTGAGGAGTTAAATTAATTTAAGTAAATTGCTGAATAAAGGCTTTTTCTTCATATCTTAAAAACTATTTAGTGTGGAATTTGAGAAAAGTGTAAGAGTAATAAGGTCAGTGCCCCAAAGTGACTTCAGAAAAATTATGTATACATAGGATCTTGTGTCAAAAATAGTCATGAGGTATGAAAGACAAATATATCTACTTCATTGCTTTATTTTTTTAAAAAAGATTTTATTTATTTGAGAGAGAGAGAGAGCATACAAGCAGAGGGAGTGGGAGAGGGAGAAGCAGGCTCCCCACTGAGCAGGGAGCCTGATGCGGGGCTCCATCCTAGGACCCTGGGATCATGACCTGAGCTAAAGGCAGACGCTTAACCAACTGAGTCACCCAGGCGCCCCTTCATTGCTTTATTTTAAAACTAGAATTTGCTTACACGTGATACCTTGAAAACGTGTTGTCTGTGTAAAAGAACTTCTATGAAATAAGTGTGATAAAGTAATTTCACACCTTCCTTATGAGTCTTGCCATCATGAAGGAAGCATGGTCTAATGGAAGAATTAACTGATTATCAGACATTAATACATTAATGCTGAAAGCTTGTGCTAAGAGTTTTTCATCTAGAAATTGCTAGGACTAAAGTCAAACTCTTATTATAAAGAATTAACAATGACTGCCCTAAAAGGATTTTTTTTCTAATTGTATTTTATTATCTTTTTAATCAACAAAGCTCTGATTAAAGTCAGGATTTCTATTCTAAACATATTATTAATGATTAAGAGAAATTTTATCTGGGTGCAATCAGTATTTAGGCTCTTTTAAATTAAAAAATTTTTCTTAGACTATAGGTACTAGATAGCATACTTGGTACTTTTCTCACTATAAAATATACAATGCTCATATTATATTTCATTTTATTTATAGCAGGTATATAAGAACCACTTTATGGAAACTTTTTATCACTAGGTATTACTGAATTCTTCAAAACAGCACAGGTTAAATAATTTTATATAAATCAAGAAAAACTAAAACAGATAATATGAGTATATGTAACACAAAGTTATGGTTTGTTGTTACACATTTTTTTTCTTTCCAAATTTTTATTTAAGTTCCAGTTAGTTAACATGCAGTGTAATATTGGTTTCTGGTGTAGAATTTAGTGATTCATCACTTACATACAACAGCCAGTGCTCATCACAAGTGCCCTCCTTAATGCCCTTCACTGATCTAGCCCATCCCCCAACCTCCTCCCCTCCAGTAACCATCAATTTGTTAAGAGTCTGTTTCTTGGCTTGCCTCTCTCTCTTTTCCTCCTTATGTTCATTTGTTTTGTTTCTTAAATTCCACATATGAGTGAAATCATATGGTGTTATAAATTTCTAAGAAAAAAAATTACTAGTTCTCCCCTATTGAACTAACCCATAAAATAATTTTCTTTTAATTATACCCTCTTTATAGCATTCTTAAATTTCAACTACACAGCTTAAGAAAAGTACAGCAATGATTTCTGCCATGGCAGTCTAGGCTAACTTTTATATTCTTACTGATTTTCTGTCTACTTGCCCTATCAATTACTGAGAGGTGTTGAAATCTTCAATTATAATTGTGGATTTATCTATTTTTTTCTAGTTCTATCAGTGGCTGCTTTGTGTATTTTGAAGTTCTTTTATTAGACACATAAACATTCAGGGTTATTATGTCTTCTTGATGAATTGAGCTCTTTATCATTATGAAATGACCCTCTTTATCCCAGGTAAAATTCTTTGTTCTAAAACCTATTTTGTCTGATTTAATATAGCCACTACAGCTTTCTTACATGGTACTTTTTCTGTTTTTTTGTTTTTTTAATTATAAAACTATTTGGTTGTTACATTTAAAATGGGTTTCTTATAGGCAGCATACAATTAGGTATTATTTATTCATACAATCTTACAATCTCTGTCTTTTAATTGGGGTGTTTAAACATTTATATTTAATTGTTTATTGATATATTTGAGTTTCATTCTACCATCATGCTTTTTCCCCCCGTTGTCCCATGTTTTCTTTGTTCTCCTCCCACTTTTCCTGCTTTTTGGGGAGCTTAATTAGATAGTATTTTATTATTTCATGTAATTTTATGTGTTGATTTATTAGCTATAGCTCTTTTTTGTTTGTTTGGTTTTTTTAAAGATTTTATTTATTTGACAGAGAGAGACACAGCGAGAGAGGGAACACAAGCAGGGGGAGTGGGAGAGGGAGAAGCAGGCTTCCCGCTGAGCAGGGAGCCTGATGTGGGGCTCAATCCTAGGACCCTGGGATCATGACCTGAGCCGAAGGCAGATGCTTAACGACTGAGCCACCCAGGCGCCCGCTATAGCTCTTTTTTGGTAATTTAATCATTGGTTTATGTTTTATAGTATCTTTGATATTACTGCTTACCTTTAAGTGATATTATACATACTTCATGTATAGTATAAGAATCCTATAATAGTAAACTATATATCTCCCCTTTTGGACTTTGTGCTAATGCTATATATTTTATTTCACTATATGTTATAAACCTCACATACATTTTTATTTTTATTTTAAACAGTTGATTATCCTTCAAAGGATTTTGATAAAATAAATGTATTTATCCACATGGTTACTTACTATTTCCAGTCTCTTCATTCCTTTTGCAGGTCTACATTTTCTTCTGGTATTATTTGCCTTCATTCTGAAGACTTTCTTTTGACATTTATTATATTCAAGTCTATTAATAATTTTTGAACTTCAGTAGATGTAAAAGATTCTTTATTTCACCTTCTATTTTTAAAGATATTTTCCCTGGATAAAGAATTCTAGGTTGACAGAATTATTTCTTTTATACTTTAAAGATATTACTCCACTATTTGAACTTGCTTGTTTATGACAAGAAATCTGCTATCTTTGTTCCTTTGTATTTTCTGTGCCTTTTTGCCTCTGGTTCCTTGTATAACTTTCTCCCTATTGATAGTTTAAGTGATTGATTGTAATTGGTCTTGGAGTGGGTTCCTTCATTTTTTTGTGGTTGAGGTTTGTTCAGCTTTTTCCATTTGCAAATTTCTAATTTTCATCAAGTTAAAAAAATTTTGGCCATTAATTCAAATACTTTTGGTGTCCCTACTCCCTTCTCCTTTCCTTCTAATACTTTAATTATAAACATATCAGGAAGCTTGAAGTTCCACAGCTCACTGATGCTCTGTTCAATGTTTTTCAGTAAATTTTCTTTCTGTGTTTCATTTTGGATGGTTTCCATTACTATGCCTTCAGCTATATTTTCTGCAGTGTGTAATCTGTCATTTATCCCATCAAGTATATATTTGTTATTAGACATTATAGTTTTCATCTGTAGAAGTACAATATAGATCTCCTTTATATTTTCCATATCACCTCTTAATATGTTCAAATATCCTATAGCTTCTTAAGCATATGGAATAAATATATTTTTAATAATTTACTAATGTCCTTATATAACAGATCTACTGTATGTGTCATTTTTGGCATGATTTGATTGGTTGAGTTTTTAAAACTAATTTTGGATAGTATTTTTCTTTTTGAGGGCCTGTAATTTTTAACTGGATACCAACTATGGGACTTTGCCTTGTTAGTGCTGGATAATTTGTATTTCTTCAAGTATTTTTGAATGTTATTTCAAGATGTGGTTAAGTTACTTGGAAATAATTTGCTCTTTTAGTTCCTTTCTTTAACTACAAATTAGGCAGTTCATGAGCAGGTCTCAGCCTCGAGCTAATTATTGCCCCAAATCAGGCAAAACTTTTCCTTTTTTTTTTTTAAATATTTTTATTTATTCATTTGAGAGAGAGAGCATGAGCAGGGGGAGGGGCAGAGGGAGAAGCAAGCTCCCCGCTGAGCCAGGAGCCCGACGTGGGGCTCGATCCCAGGACCCTGGGATCATGACCTGAGCCGAAGGCAGACGCTTAACCCAGGTGCCCTAGGCAAAACTTTTCTAAGTACTCTTCCCATTGCCTCCTGAATTATGAGATTTTTTTTTTCACTCTGGCTAATGTAAACAGTTACTATTTCCAAACACTATTCCTTGGTGATTATTTCTTCTAATCTGTTGGGGTAGTTTTTTTACCCAGTTTTGCACAGGTTCCTTAAAAGTGTGCATTGATCAATACTCAGCTGAATACTCAAATGGGAATCTTGTTTATATCTAAAATTGTCTCTGTGCTGTGTTTTATTATCTATGAATTCTGGATGCTTTGGCCTTCCTGGACGCTTTGGCCTTCCTGGACTTCCATGTCAGTCTGTTCAACTTAAGATCACCTAACTCTGCTTTGGATTTCCCTTCCTGCACTGTTGCTTGGAAACTTTACCCAGGCAGTAATCTGGAGCAACATTAAGGCTTACCTCATATAATTCCCATCTGTCAGGGAGCACTGACCTTTATTGCCTGGTGTCTAATATCTCAAGACATTGTTTCATGTGTTTTGTCTTTTTTTAATGTGTTTTTTGTTTTTTTTTTTTTCAGTTAGGTAAATCCAGTTTCTGTTATTACGTCTTGGCTGGAAATACATGATTGTTTTGTATCCATCTTAATAATTTGAACTCAGCCTCATGGAGTCATCTTAACTTTATATCTTTTGAATTCCTTTCCTTCTTTAAAATACTGCATAATTTTTCCTCTTATCTCCTTATTAATTAGAATGGGAAACATCTTACATGCTTCTTTATGGTGCAGAGCTAGAAGTATGACAATTCCTTCAGTAAAGCCATTTTTCTTGAAAATTTTATGAACTGGAAAAAATATTAAGAACTGACAAGTCCAATCTTCATTTTGGTCATTCCACACATGTTATTCCACTTAATGCAGTCTTAATAGTAGACTGAATTATGTGAGCTTCATGGTTCTTTACACACCATACATCCTTCCAAGATTAGTTGCTTTGAATCTTTTAAATGATATTTTAAAAAAAGAGAGCTAGCATACACCTAAATATTCTTCAAATAGGACTGTTTCCTTATCTCAGGACTTCTCAGAGCCTTAAATGTGCAATTTTCCAAGACATATTTGGATGTGATTATTTTGTTGTAGTAATACATGTTTATATGTATTAATATATGTTTAAGTAATACATACTGGAAAGTATATCCTTAGTAAATACTTTAAAAATCACAAAAAAAGTATTCTTCTATGATACTCATTCCAAAAGAATTGCCTTAGAAAGCATATTATTATTTTTATTTTTTTAGGATTTTATTTATTTTTTTTGACACAGCAAGAGAGGGAACACAAGCAGGGGGAGTGGGAGAGGGAGAACAGGCTTCCCGCAGAGCAGGGAGCCTGATGCAGGGCTCGATCCCAGGATCCTGGATCATGACCTGAGCCGAAGGCAGACGCTCAACGACTGAGCCACCCAGGTGCCCTAGAAAGCATATTATTATCGGATACTTAATCTGTATCATTTTTTTCTTTTATTAATGCAGAATCCTCATCTAAATAAAAATTCCAAGGGATTGTAAAACAACATATCGGGGCGCCTGGGTGGCTCAGGTCATGATCCCAGGGTCCTGGTATTGGGCCTGCATTGGGCTCCCTGCTCCATGGGAAGCCTGCTTCTCCCTCTCCCACTCCTCCTGCTTGTGTTCCCTCTCTCCCTGTGTCTCTCTCTGTCAAATAAATAAAAAATCTTAAAAAAAAAAAAAAGAAAGAAAAACAACGTATCTTTCTGCTTTGTCAACTGTGCCATTCATTAAATGCTTTTGAAATTAATGTTAATAACATAACTACACCAACAGAATTAGAAAGGTGAACATGAATATCATAGCTATCAAGAAATAAGGGTTTTATTTTGTTAGAGAGGAACCTAAATTTTTCTATTTGGATATTTTTCTTTTTCTTTCTTTCTTTTTTTTATTATGTTATGTTAATCCCCATACATTAATCATTAGTTTTTGATGTAGTGTTCCATGATTCATTGTTTGCGTATAACACCCAGTGCTCCATGCAGAACGTGCCCTCTTTAATACCCATCACCAGGCTAACCCATCCTCCCACCCCCCTCCTCTCTAGAACCCTGTTTGTTTTTCAGAATCCATAGTCTCTCATGGTTCGTCTCCCCCTCCAATTTCCGCCCCCTTCATTCTTCCCCTCCTGCTATCTTCTTCTTATTCTTCTTCTTCTTTTTTTTTTTTTAACATATAATGTATTATTTGCTTCAGAGGTACAGATCTGTGATTCAACAGTCTTGCACAATTCACAGCATGCAAGGTGTAGAAATTATAGTACTTGAATTTAAATTCAAATATCTTATTTATAATCCAAATCACTTTGTTTTACTGGCTTCTACATACTAGTTAATATTTGGTATTTTTTTCTATACTCCAAGGCTTTTAACAATTAATACTTCTTTTGGTGCATTTTGTGAGTTTCTTTGAATATTTTTGTCTGCTGTTGTTAATGTTAGAGACCCTAGCTTTTTAGGAATTACAAATTTAGTCACCGGTTTGAGTCATCGACTTGAATGTCGAGTGCCCTACTATTGTTACATTTAGTAATAAAGCATTAATCAACTAGACTACTTAATAAGTGGGTGTTCTAGTTAACATTGTCACAAAACTTTAAATATACTTCTTAGTCAAGAAATTGGATTATATTTGTAAAAAATGCAGTGTATTTCTCTTAATTAACTCTTTTGTTGATGATTGAAGGACCTGTCCAGTCTCAGGGCCATCCTTCTGAATATCAGTGAACTCTGGATTGTATTGTATGTAAATGAATGGGGTGTTGGATGTATCTATTCAAATTATGGGACAAAACTTAGAAATGCACTTGGTTGTTGGTCTTGTGATAGAATTCTTACCTCAAAATCCAAATATGGAAGAAAAATGAAAAAGTAATTCTAGTTAATTGATGATTCTCTATTATGCTTTAGTTCATGGAAATGTCCTTATTATGGTCAATTTTTTGTATTATATGAAGGAGAAAATGAATGGTATTTATTAGTATTGAACCTCATTATAAAATATGGGCTTGATAATTTTCCAGCTGCTATAGAGGAACATCTTGACTAGAACACCTTAATAGAAGGGGATATAATGGGGAGTAAGGCATCTCTGCAGAGCAAATAGAAAACACATTATATAAAACAGGTTTTAAGGCTTTACTTACTCATAGGAAAAAGCCATTTGGAGTGTTAATACTGAGGCACAAAAACGACTTTCCTTTTGTATTTGTTGTACCTTCATCATCTGTTTCAAAGAATGCATGGCCACAAAAAGACCATAAAATAGGGATCTATGTTAAGATAGATCATTTCTTTCAGCATGGATGTTCACAAAATAGTACAAATTATAAAAATTCACCTCATTAAAAATATTAATCTTAACTTTTTTCCTTACTTATATGGGCACAAAAATGTGTTTATGAAATTTCAATCTACATCATGGAATATGTTTTTATAAAAATATTTTTTTAAAGGCATTGTTGCTTAAGCATTAGAAAATTATGAGTCACATTTTCTTATTTTATTCTGATGCCCTATTGGAAAAAAATTTTAAAGAATGATCAATTTTTTAACTTCCCAGGTTGTTCTTTCAAATTCCCACAAATTAAATTTGCTACTCTGCTTCATTGCTTCATGTGTCTGAGATTAATCTGTAGAGTGTCAATAAATCAAAAACTCTTTTATTCATGCACAAAGTACATTCAATCAGTTTTACCCACTGCTGAGTTTCTGGTATTATCAAATCTCTGATCTACCTTTGTGCATTTAATACATAATTTAAGAATATAATATTGATTGATTATTCATTATTTTGAAGTACTCATGGACTATAGCAATATTAAAATGTTTCAAACTGACAAACATCACCTCTAGTGGCTATTAGAGTACAATGTTTTAGAATTCATTTTCTTTTCTATGGTACAAAGTTATTTTATGTATTGGGGATATTATTTAAATTATTTTTTGGCATCTGTTTATATAATTGTCTTTGTTTTTATCTACTTTATTATATTAAATTGTACATTGTCTTATCAACTATTCTCCAATTAGTCTTTGTCCATTCTCTCATTTTTGGTTAATTTTTTACTTTGAAATGATTCAAACTTAAAAAAAAATTAAAAGAACATTAGAAAACATTCCCAGGGGTGGAGCAAGATGGCGGAGGAGTAGGAGACC
This sequence comes from Mirounga leonina, assembly GCF_011800145.1. Classification (NCBI taxonomy): domain Eukaryota; kingdom Metazoa; phylum Chordata; class Mammalia; order Carnivora; family Phocidae; genus Mirounga; species Mirounga leonina. The sequence continues at coordinate 24,803,628 of NW_023270807.1, read as the reverse complement.
TGGATTTTGTCTGGTCTCAGGAATTCAGCTGGATAGGGATCAAACCATTCTGAACACCTACAAACTCAACAGGAGAGTGAGGAAAAGAATAGCAACAACTCTCTCATCAGAAAAGCGACCACTTTCTGGAAGGTAGGACGTGCGGAGAAGTGAATCCGAGGCGATATTTGGGAGGATAGACGGCAGGGGAGGGGCCTCCATCGGCTGCTTCTGGCAAGTGATAGAGCCGAGGAGCACAAAATCGGAACTTTTAGAAGTCGGCTCCGCTGAGGGACATCACTCCGGTGGCTAAGCTGGGGGTGGAACCCTCGTGGGACAGTGTGGTCTCAGGACCCTCAGGGTCACAGAAAGACTGGGGGTGCCTGAGTGCGGCAGAGCTCCCAGGTATCAGAGCAGGAAAGCCGGCTGCAGAGACGGAGCCAAGGAGCGGGCTCTCAGCTCGGGGTTGCAATAAACCGTGATCCGCGGCACAACGGGCCACTGCTCCTCCAGCAGGGACCCAACAAGCGGCAGATCTGGGGAGACTCCCCTTCCTCCCCTGGGAGGAGCGGCGCAGGAGCACACTGCAGGGATCTGCTGGGTTTGGAGACTCCACACGGGGTCGTGCACCAGAGATAGAAATGCTCAGTCACAGGCCGGGTGAGCACGGAGTGTGGCTGGAGACTGCGGAGACTGGAGTGACTGACTGCTTTTCTCTGGGTGCTCACTGAGGAGCGGAGCCCTGAGTTCTCGGCTCCTCCGGGGTGGAGATTGGGAGGGCGCCTTATTCACTCTCTTCCTCCAAAGCTGTACTGAAAGATTGCAGGGAACAAAAGCTCCTGAGAGCAAACCCGAGCAGATTACTTAGCCTGGAATGAGCAAGGGCGGGGCAATTCTGCCTCTGGCATAGATATTTGGGAACCATGGCAACAGGCCCCCTCCCCCAGAAGATCAGCGAGAACAGCCAGCCAAGACCAAGTTTACCGATCAATGAGAACGGCAGAATTCCAGCGCTAGGGGAATACTGCACATAGAATTCATGGCTTTTTTACCATGATTCTTTAGTCTTTCAAAGTTATTATTTTTTTTACCTTTTTTTTTAAATTTTTCTTTTTCCCTTTTTCAACCAACATCTTATCCATTCCTTTTTTAAAAAACATTTTTATTTTTCATTTTTAGAGTCATATTCTATCCCTTTGTAGTAGTTACCTGTATTTTTGGCATATATATATATAAGTTTTTCTCTCTTTAAAATTTTGAGATAGTTTCTTCTAACAGATCAAAATATACCCTAAATCTCTAGTGTATGGTTTTTTCCTACTCTCCTGCCTGATCACATTCTCTCCCTTTTTTTTTTTCTTTTTTTTTAAATCCTCTTCTTTCTTTTTTCAAACAACTTCTTATCAATTCATTTTATAAAATTTTTTATAATTTTCATCTTTAGAGTCATATTCCATCCCTTCATCATATCAACCCTTATTTTTGTACATATATAAGTTTTTCTTTCTTTAAATATTTGGGAGGCACTTTCTTCTAACAGAGCAAAATACACCCAACATCTAGTGTGTTGCACTGATCTATGTACCAGCCTGATCATATTTGATCATATTCTGTTTTTTTTTTTGTTCTGTTTTTGTTTGTTTTTATCTTTATCTTTTTCTTTTTCTTTTTTCTCTCTTTCCCTTTCTTTTCCCTGTGCTTCAGGTCTTTTCTGATTTGTTTAGAGTATATTTTCTGGAGACGTTGTTACCCTGTTAGCATTTTGTTCTCTCATTCATCTATTCTCCTGTGGACAAAATGACAAGATGGAAAAAAATCACCTCAACAAAAAGAACAAGAGGTAGTACTGACCGCCAGGGACCTACTCAATACGGACATTAGTACGATGTCAGATCTAGAGTTCAGAATCATCACTTTAAAGATACTAGCTGGGCTTGAAAAAAGCATGGATGTTATTAGAGAAACCCTTTCTGGAGAAATAAAAGAACTAAAATCTAACCAAGTTGAAATCAAAAAGGCTATTAATGAGGTGCAATCAAATATGGGGGTGCTAACTGCTAGGATAAATGAGGCAGAAGAGAGAATCAGTGATATAGAAGACCAAATGATGGAAAATAAAGAAGCTGAGAAAAAGAGAGATAAACAACTCCTGGATCACGAGGGCAGAATTCGAGAGATAAGCGATACCCTAAGACGAAACAACATTAGAATAATTGGGATCCCAGAAGAAGAAGAAAGAGAGAGAGGGGCAGAAGTTATAATGGAGCAAATCATAGCAGAGAACTTCCCTAATTTGATGAAGGAAACAGGCATCAAAATCCAGGAAGCACAGAGAACCCCTCTCAAAATCAATAAAAATAGGTCAACACCCCAACATCTAATAGTAAAACTTATGAGTCTCAGAGACAAAGAGAAAATCCTGAAAGCAGCTTGGGAGAAGAGATATGTAACCTACAATGGTAGAAACATTAGATTGGCAACAGACCTATCCACAGAGACCTGGCAGGCCAGAAAGGACTGGCAGGATATATTCAGAGCACTAAATGAGAAAAATATGCAGCCAAGAATACTCTATCCAGCTAGGCTGTCATTGAAAATTGAAGGAGAGATAAAAAGCTTCCAGGACAAACAAAAACTAAAGGAATTTGCAAACACAAAACCAGCCCTACAGGAAATCTTGAAAAGGGTCCTCTAAGCAAAGAGAGAGCCTAAAAGCAACATAGACCAGAAAGGAACACAGACAATATACAGTAACAGTCATCTTACAGGCAATACAGTGGCACTAAATTCCTATCTTTCAATAGTTACCCTGAATATAAATGGGCTAAATGCCCCAATCAAAAGACACAGGCTATCAGATTGGATTAAAAAACAAGACCCATCGATAATGCTGTCTGCAAGAGGCTCATTTTAGACCCAAAGACACCCCCAGATTGAAAGTGAGGGGGTGGAAAACCATTTACCATGCTAATGGACACCAAAAGAAAGCTGGGGTGGCAATCCTTATATCAGACAAATTAGATTTTAAATCAAAGACTGTAATAAGAGATGAGGAAGGACACTATATCCTACTTAAAGGGTCTATCCAACAAGAAGATCTAACAATTGTAAATATCTATACCCCTAACATGGGAGCAGCCAATTATATAAGACAATTAATAACAAAAGCAAAGAAACACATTGACAACAATATAATAACAGTGGGGGACTTTAACACCTCCCTCACTGAAATGGACAGATCATCTAAGCAAAAGATCAACAAGGAAATAAAGACTTTAAATGACACACTGGACCAAATGGACTTCACAGACATAGTCAGAACATTCCATCCCAAAGCAACAGAATACACATTCTTCTCTAGTGCCCATGGAACATTCTCCAGAATCGATCACATCCTAGGTCACAAATCAGGTCTCAACTGGTACCAAAAGATTGGGACGATTCCCTGCATATTTTCGGATCATAATGCTTTGAAACTAGAACTCAATCACAAGAGGAAAGTCAGAAAGAACTCAAATACATGGAGGCTAAAGAGCATCCTACTAAAGAATGAATGGGTCAACCAGGAAATTAAAGAAGAATTAAAAAAAATTCATGAATACCAATGAAAATGAAAACACAAATGTTCAAAATCTTTGGGATGCACCAAAGGCAGTCCTAAGAGGAAGGTATATAGCCATAAAAGCCTTTCTCAAGAGACAAGAAAAGTCTCAAGTACACAACCTAACCCCACACCTAAAGGAGCTGGAAAGAGAACAGCAAATAAAGCCTAAATCCAGCAGGAGAAGAGAAATAATAAAGATCAGAGCAGAAATCAATGAAATAGAAACCAAAAGAACAGTAGAACAGATCAATGAAACTAGGAGCTGGTTCTTTGAAAGAATTAACAAGATGGATAAACCCCTGGCCAGACTTACCAAAAAGAAAAGAGAAATGGCCCAAATCAACAAAATCATGAATGAAAGAGGAGAGATCACAACCAACACCAAAGAAACACAAACAATTATAAGAACATATTATGAGCAATTCTATACCAGCAAATTAGATAACCTGGAAGAAATGGATGCATTCCTAGAGATGTATCAACTACCAAAACTGAACCAGGAAGAAAGAGAAAACCTGAACAGACCTATAACCACTAAGGAAATTGAAGCAGTCATCAAAAATCTCCCAAAAAACAAAAGCCCAGGGCCAGATGGCTTCCCAGGGGAATTCTACCAAACATTTCAAGAAGAATTAATACCTATTCTTCTGAAACTGTTCCAAAAAATAGAAATGGAAGGAAAGCTTCCAAACTCATTTTATGAGGCCACCATTACCTTGATCCCAAAACCAGACAAAGACCCCATCAAAAAGGAGAATTACAGACCAATATCCCTGATGAACATGGATGTAAAAATTCTCACCAAAATACTGGGCAATAGGATCCAACAGTACATTAAAAGGATTATTCACCACGACCAAGTGGGATTTATCCCTGGGCTGCAAGGTGGGTTCAGCATCCACAAATTAATCAACGTGATACAATACATTAACAAAAGAAAGAACAAGAATCATGATCCTCTCAAAAGATGCAGAAAAAGCATTTAACAAAGTACAGCATCCTTTCTTGATCAAAACTCTTCAGAGTATAGGGATAGAGGGTACACACCTCAATATCATAAAAGCCATCTATGAAAAACCCACAGCGAATATAATTCTCAATGGGGAAAACCTGAGAGCATTCCCCCTAAGGTCAGGAACACGGCAGGGATGTCCACTATCACCACTGCTATTTAACATAGAACTAGAAGTCCTAGCCACCGCAATCAGACAACAAAAAGAAATCAAAGGCATCCAAATCAGCAAAGAAGAAGTCAAACTCTCACTCTTTGCAGATGATATGATACTTTATGTGGAAAACCCAAAAGACTCCACCCCCAAACTGCTAGAACTTATACAGGAAGTCAGGAAAGTGGCAGGATATAAAATCAATGCACAGAAATCAGTGGCATTCCTATACACCAACAAGAAAACAGAAGAAAGAGAAATTAAGGAGTTGATCCCATTGACAATTGCACCCACAACCATAAGATACCTAGGAATAAATCTAACCAAAGAGACAAAGGATCTGTACTCAGAAAACTATAAAATACTCATGAAAGAAATTGAGGAAGACACAAAGAAATGGAAAAACGTTCCATGCTCATGGATTGGAAGAACAAATATTGTGAAGATGTCAATGCTACCTAGAGCAATCTACACATTCAATGCAATCCCCATCAAAATACCATCCACTTTTTTCAAAGAAATGGAACAAATAATCCTAAAATTTGCATGGAACCAAAAAAGACCCCGAATAGCCAGAGGAATGTTGAAAAAGAAAAGCAAAGCTGGCAGCATCACAATTCCGGACTTCCAGCTCTATTACAAAGCTGTCATCATCAAGACAGTATGGTACTGGCACAAAAACAGACACATAGATCAATGGAACAGAATAGAGAGCCCAGAAATGGACCCTCAACTCTATGGTCAACTCATCTTTGACAAAGCAGGAAAGAATGTCCAGTGGAAAAAAGACAGTCTCTTCAACAAATGGTGTTGGGAAAATTGGACAGCCACCTGCAGAAGAATGAAACTGGACCATTTCCTTACACCACACACAAAAATAGACTCCAAATGGTTCAAAGACCTAAATGGGAGACAGGAGTCCATCCAAATCCTTGACGAGAACACAGGCAGCAACCTCTTCGACCTCAGCTGCAGCAACTTCTTCCTAGAAACATCGCCAAAGGCAAGGGAAGCAAGGGCAAAAATGAACTATTGGGACTTGATCAAGATAAAAAGCTTTTGCACAGCAAAAGGAACAGTCAACAAAACCAAAAGACAACCGACAGAATGGGAGAAGATATTTGCAAATGACATATCAGGTAAAGGGCTAGTTTCCAATATCTATAAAGAACTTATCAAACTCAACACCCAAAGAACAAAGAATCCAATCAAGAAATGGGCAGAAGACATGAACAGATATTTTTCCAAAGAAGACATCCAAATGGCCAATAGAGACATGAAAAAGTGCTCAACATCGCTTGGCATCAGGGAAATCCAAATCAAAACCACAATGAGACACCACCTCACACCAGCCAGAATGGCTAAAATTAACAAGTCAGGAAACGACAGATGTTGGTGGGGATGCGGAGAAAGGGGAACCCTCCTACACTGTTGGTGGGAATGCAAGCTGGTGCAACCACTCTGGAAAACAGTATGGAGGTTCCTCAAAAAGTTGAAAATAGAGCTACCATACGATCTAGCAATTGCACTACTGGGTATTTACCCCAAAGATACAAATGTAGGGATCCGAAGGGGTACGTGCACTTCGATGTTTATAGCAGCAATGTCCACAATAGCCAAACTGTGGAAAGAGCCAAGATGTCCATCGACAGATGAATGGATAAAGAAGACGCGGTATATATATATATACAACGGAATATTATGCAGCCATCAAAAGGAATGAAATCTTGCCATTTGCAACGACGTGGATGGAACTGGAGGGTACTTTGCTGAGCGAAATAAGTCAAAAAGAGAAAGACATGTATCATATGACCTCACTGCTAGGAGGAATTCTTAATCTCAGGAAAGAAACTGAGGGTTGCTGGAGTGGGGGGTGGGGTGGGAGGGATGCGGTGACTGGGTGATAGACACTGGGGAGGGTATGTGCTCTGGTAAGTGCTGTGAATTGTGCGAGACTGTTGAATCTCAGATCTGTACCTCTGAAACAAATAATGCAATATATGTTAAGAAAAAAAAAAGAAGACGATATCAGGAGGGGAAGAATGAAGGGGGGGAATCGGGCGGGGAGACGAACCATGAGAGACAATGGACTCTGAAAAACAAACTGAGGGTTCTAGAGGGGAGGGGGGTGGGAGGATGGGTTAGCCTGGTGATGGGTATTAAAGAGGGCACGTTTTGCATGGAGCACTGGGTGTTATGCACAAACAATGAATCATGGAACACTACATCTAAAACTAATGATGTAATGTATGGTGATTAACATAACAATAAAAAAGACAGATGATGAATAAAAAAAAAAAATCCCTGAATAAAATAAAGCTTTGAAAGCCAAAAAAAAAAAAAAAAGAAAACATTCCCATATGCTATTACTCATTTTATTTTATTTGCTTTATGGTTCTCTCTCTCAATATGGGTATATACATTTAGCTGGAGATATATATTATATATTTATATAAATATCTTCTTTTATATAAATACGTTAATCATTTTATATATATATTAGGACCAATTGAGAATAAGTTGCAGACTGATGCCCATTATAACTAAAAGCCAAGTCTACTTTTTGCATAACCTTAGACCAACTGGTGGTATGCTACAACTACTTTGAATTGGCTTGCAAGAGCTAAATGGGCACATCTTTTCTAACTCTTCATGTTAGTAGCTTGAAATCAGCAGTTGTGGGAGTACTTATAACATGGAAATCAGTAAATGTCACAAATCTGGGCTTCCTCATCACCACTTAGGAGAGCTAGTTTACCCCCTTACTTTATATTATCTTTATATATTTTCCTTCTGTCTCTCTGTTATGGAAAACAGTAAATATGCTTGGAACATAGTCTGTGCTTAATGAACATTGGTCTAATGGATGAATTTCCTTTGGATACATTGTCAAAGCAATCCAATAAGTAAGGAAAAACTGAATTTTATCTGAATGTTTTCTTAAAATTCTGATACATAATTCAATATGATATGTTCAAAATGCATGCTCAATTTTATTATATATCAACAAATCTAATTTACTTTATAAGTAATTTAATTTTCCAAAAATTTAACTTAAAACATAAATATCTAGCACTATAATATTTGGTTGAATATGATCTTTTTGAATTTCACTAGAAGTGAAATTTTTCCATTGTCACACCTCCATTAAGTGTCATGTTTATTTGCCTACTTAATTAAGTAGTCTACTCATCTATAGTGTGTATTAATGCATCAAAATAGGATTTGTAGAGTCTGGCAAAGTAATCAATTTTGCTTGTTTTACTTATCCCAGTTCCCTGTCTTCCTAGATTCCCTCCCCTACCTTGTCTATACGTTAAAAAAATATTAGTATGGTAAAGGTTTTCAGGGGTTACTTGAACTACAAGGCTTTGACTTCAGAACATATTATCAGAGCTCTGTAATAACAACTTCTTGCTTATTAATGGACATTACTGAATGGCAGTTACCAACTATGGTATGTATGTGCATATTTATCTCTTGTCCACGGCATGAGTAAATAGAATTAATGCCTCAACTGTCATTTTCAGGATTTTCCATCTTCACTAGTTCCTGAAACATTTAAAAATTTTGAAAAGTATTTCAATCAAGTCCTATTCCCTTTATTGATTTATATTTAACCTTAAGTTTATGGGAGCTTTACTCTCTAATTCCTCCAAAAAATCCAATTTAATAGCTCTTTTGTCCCTTCCCTTTTCTAGCAAATACAGTATATTGCTTCTATTTTCCCTTGATCCAAAAATCTTCTCTGTTACCTCTGGAGATTATCATAGAATGCCAATTGCTTTTAGATTTTTTTCTAGATGTATCAATACACTCAATAAAACTCATGCTTTGAGTATGCCCCAGGGCTTAGTTTTTTGCTAGTCCTTACTCTGTCCTTTGGTGATTTTATCAGGTCTCACATTCTTAAGTATTATCTGCAAGCTCCTAACTTCCAAATCATAGATCCAGCCCATACCTCTCTTCTGAACCACCTGGAGTTGTTTATCCAACTGACATTTAGAGGCCTCTACTTTGATAAATTAGAGATATGTCCAAAACTTATATCCCAAACTGAACTGTTTTTCTTTACCAACAGTAGGGTATCCCAAAATGTCTTTCTTTCTAACCTTTGCTTCAATTGGCACATCTCTGACTCTGACCCTTCCCTCTCCCTTTTATAAGAACCCTTTTGATTACCTTGGGCTTACCACTATAATCCAGGTAATCTCTATCTCAAGCTCCTCAATTAAACATATGTGGAAGGCCCATTTTCCTATGTAATTAATCTCAATAGCTGGATAGGTATTCTACCTTTTATGTATGTTTCTATTTTAAAAATTTTAAATTCACAGGAACTTAAATATGCAGTTTTAGCAAACATATACACCCATTTAACTTATATCCCTACCTAGATACAGAATAGTTCCATCACCCCAGCAAGTTCCTTTGTGCACCAGTCAGTTCCTCACCTAGAGACAACCATTGTTCCGGTTTCTATCTCTATAGATTGTTTTTTGTTGTTGTTGAAATTCATATAAATGAGTCATATAATTTGTACCCTTTCCATGACTGGCTTTCTTCCATCCATATGTGCTTTAGATTATCTACGTAGTTCTGTACAGCATAGTTTATTCCTTTTTCTTGCTGAGTAGTATTCCGTTGTATGAATATGCCATGATTTACCCATTCTCTCTTTCTTTTATGAATGTTTAAATTGTTTCCAGTCTTTGACCATTATGAATAAAACTACTGTAAATATTCTTGCCTTATAGATACATGTTTTCATTTTTTTTTTAATAAGTAAGTGTAAATTGCTGGATCAGGGGAAAACTAGCAATCTTTTTTCAAAATGGTTGAAACATTTTACATTAAGAGACACATTCTTGCTGATATTTGCACTGCCAGGCATTTCAATTTAAGCCATTCTAATTGGAGTGAAGTATAGTTTAAATTGAATTTTATGGTGATTAATTATGGTGAACACTTCTTCATGTGCTCATTGGCTTTTCACAAAGTTTTTTGTTCATTTTTAATTGGGTTGTTTCCTTTTTATTATCAAGTTAAGGGTTCTTTATATATTCTGGATATAAGCAGTTTGCCAGATATATGCATTGCAAATATTTTCTCCCAGTTGGTGGCTTCTCTGTTTACTTTCTCAATGATGTGTGTGTGTGTGTGTGTGTTTAACTTAAAAAAAATTTTTTTTTAAAGATTTTATTTATTTTTTTTGCCAGAGAGAGAGAGCACAAGCAGGGGGAGTGGCAGGAAGAGAGAGAAGCAGGTTCCCTGCTGAGCAGGGAGCCTGATGTGGGACTAGATCTCAGGACCCTGGGATCATGACCTGAGCCAAAGGCAGACGCTTAACCGACTGAGTCACCTAGGCATCCCTCAATGATGTGTTTTGATGGGTGAAAGTTTTTTTTTTTAATTTGTGTTTGAGTGTGTGTGGGGGGGGGTTCTTTTTAGAAAAAAAGTTTAAGTATGCAACTAATTTTATTATTATTATTTAAAATACTTTTTGGGGAGCAGTTTAAGGTTCACAGCAAAAATAGAGGAAAGTACAGATTTCCCATATGCCCCTCCCCCCACACATGCACAGCCTCCCCCATGAAATACATCCCCCACTAGAGTGGTACATTGTTTATAATTAATGAACCTACACTGACACATCATAATGACCCAAAGTCAAAATGGATTAAAAACTTAAATGTAAGACACAAAACGATAAACATACTAGAAGCAAACAAGGGAAAAACTCTTTGATATTGGTCTTGGCAATGATTTTTTGGATATGACACCAAAGCACAATCAACAAGAGCAAAATTAAACAAGCGAGACTACATCGAAGTAAAAGCTTCTGCACAGCAAAAGAAACAATCAACAAAATGACAAGTCATCCTATAGAATGTGACATTATTTGCATGTCATATCTAATAAGGGCTTACTATCCAAAATATATGACTCATACAACTCAGTAGCAAAAGAAAAAAGTAGAGGAACCAAATAGACATCTTTCCAAAGAAGATATACAAATGGCCCAACAAGTATATGAGAAGATGCTCAACATTACTAATCACCAGGGAAATGCAAATCAAAACCACAATGAGATACCACCTCCGACATATTAGAATGGCTATCATCAAAAGGACAAGAGTTAACAAGTGTTGATGAGGATGTGGAAAAAAAGGAAATCTTGGTGCACTGTTGGTGGGTACAGCCATTATGTAAAACAACATGGATGTTGTTTGTGTTGTTTTTAGCAAAAGTTCCCCACTTCTGAAAAAGTTAGAATTCTTAATAATTATTACTTGCTGCTGTGCTCATTTTGAACATTCTTACACTAAACAAAGACTGGAGCTATTTCTTGTGTTCTGGTGGATATTTATGACTTATGCTCATAGCTTACATAACAATTACTTTAGTCCCCAAATTCAGAATAATACAACTATTTGATTTTTCACACACAAACTATTTTTGGAGATCACCATTTGACCATTGGATAGCACTGAGTTTTACTCTTTCACCTTCAAAAGAGAGACAGACTGAATGTAGCTAAATATGATTAGTATTTCCACTATTTTTAATTAGTTCACTACTATCATGAGTTATCTTTTTATTAAGCCACAATATGGGAAAGCCAATGAAATAGATCAAAGGAGCTAAACTTTCCCTAATCTATTATGTAATTGTAAACTGTTCTTTAAATGAATACATTTCAATGAGTATTACTTTTTAGTATGCATAGATGCACGCTAATGTTCATGTGCAAAGATTGGAACAATGACTGTCACTAAGTTGATATTATAGAACACATTATCCATGGTTTTAAGGTATCTTTGTGAGTTGATGGACTTCGTGACACATAGTTTATTGAATGAGTTGGAAAGCTCTAGAAACTTGTCATTGTCCTCACTGTCCATAGTATGTTCCTACCCTCAGGGTAATGTAAAGATTTACTCAATAGTTTAGTATTATAGTACCTGATAAAAGGAGTCCATAACCCTCATTCTTATATTGCTTGTAACTATAATAAATTAACCAGAGCCAAAGTCTTGAAGAATGAAAGCCTTAATAAGGACTGTGCCATTTACTCTTAAAACTTTTTTTTTAAAGATTTTATTTATTTATTTGAGAGAGCAATAGAGCAAGAGGGAGAGAGAGCACAAGCCAGGGAGAGGGAGAAGTAGGCTCCCCACCGAGCAGAGAGCTTGATGCGGGACTCTATCCCAGGAACCCAGGATCATGACCTGAGCCAAAGGCAGACGCTTAGCCAACTGAGCCATCCAGTCACCCCTGTGCCATGTACTCTTGACAATTAATAACCATATAGCAGTCTCATGAGTACAGACTTCCCAGTGGAAGCAGGCACTGCCATGAGCACACTCCTGTCAGTCTTGTCTGAAAAACCAAGTTAGGATTTCTAGAACTTTTAGTGCAGGGGCAGATATCTTCACAAAAGTAGACTACTGGCTAACCCAAAATGAACTTAACAAGAATTGATTATATAGAAAAATAAAATACATGAGGGAGAGCTCATGAGATTATTTGTTTGTAATATTATTGGTCTCATTGTTAAATTTTTATTTTCTGATGGATGTATGAGAAAATTTTTGTCTTTCTTCTTTATCTATCTCTAATTCTCCATGTAGTTGGCTCTGCTTATGTAAAGTGAAATGAAACATTCTTTGAGTGATAGCTTAATTCAAATGACCCTGTAGAACTCAGGAAAAATCCTAATATTGGCATACTAAAGATTCTAAGAGGCTATGCAGTTAAAAAACTATGCTTAATTAAAAGTCCCAAAAGCCTATTCTTCAGAATTTATATTCCTTAACACCTACTAACATTTTTCTGAACTCTAGGATTCTCAAAACATAATTTTAAAAAATTACAATAGAGTTCATCTATCTCCAGATTTTCAGAAATCATTCCTTTGACATGGATTGGCCCTTAACAAGCTTTCTTTTATTTTAACTTTTAAAAAGAGGCTTTGGGAGGGAGGGATTTCAGCTTCAACTCTCTATGCATTAGCAGGGAATTGCTATAAAATGTAATTATGAATTATCAGTGGGCTCAAATTGATGACTGGTCTATTCCAGCCTGCAGACATGTTAGAGTTTGGCTTAAGCAGCTCAAAAGAAACACTTGACTCAGCATTTAAAAATCAGGAGCTTCTGAATAAAAATACTAATTTCTGGCACTGCCTGATAAACTGGCACATCTGCCAATGTTAGGAGTGCCTTCCCTCATGGCAACAATTAGCCATAGCTAAGTGGTACTGCTTCTTAGAGAAGGAGCTGTATTGGATGGAACCCCTGCTGGTCCATGTAACTTACATTACCTGTCTGGTCACTGCATTGAGTTACAGTCCCTGATTTCATAGTAACTGACCTTAGGTTTGTTCCTAAACATTTATAGAGTCTCTTCTCAATACATGGAAAAGATTCAGAACAGATAACATATAAAACTAAAGCTCATAGCCTGTGTAGAGATAATGAGTCAGTAAGAGCACACAGAGTTTCATTTTTCTGGACAATGAACAGTATTAGAAATGTCATTAAAATGAAGAAGCCCACTTCAATCAATCAAATATTTGATAGGTAGGAAGAGAATATCACAGCATTGTAAGGAAAAAATTAGTAGCATTACAAAGTGAAAAACCAATTTCATTTATGTTAGCCTAAGCTTTTCAGAGAGTAGAATGAAAACTTAGACTCATTCTTTCTTCATTTAACAGGCATTTTTACACACAATGCTAATGAGTCAGATCCTGTGTGCTGGAAACCGCTTGAGGACAGCATCCTAAAGATACTTGTTAGAGTGTATTTGGAGGTGCATGAGAACAGGAAATGAAGAGCAGATAATTTAGCAGCATAATCTAAAACATAATCAGTCACTTTTAGTTACAAATCACAAAAGAAGACAACTATCAAAAATGTATAAGGAGTCCAAAGTTAAAAGAAATCATAAAATTTTGTGAATGAGTGTGGAGCTAAAGTGTTCACAGCCTGGAATTAATTTGTGTTCAATGAAACAGAATTAGTTTCACCTTCTGACTAATAATATATTTTCCCAAATAAACTGTAGAAAAGATAAGTTGTAAAGAAACATTTTCAATCATTTCTGTATGCAGATTAAGCTCTGAGGATCCCAACTATGACTTGACATATTAATTTGGTTAGAGCTCAACTTTCCTTCTTGAAAAACAATCACTAAATTTTTATTTTGATAGTTTCTTTCATCCAAAATGCAGTAACTAGACATTAAGACGATGAGGGAATCTATGATAAAAAAAATGAAAAGATGAATTAAAGAATATTATGGCACAGAGGTAGCCTTGTTTCTAAATATATTTTTTCAATGTGTTCCATGAAGAATCTGGTTACCTTAATCCATTTTGAATATTTACAGACCATTCCAAACCTTTTGAGAACCTTAGCCACGGAATGAATAGTTAGTCCTTTTTCTCACTTTAATCAAACATTTCAGCATGAATTCATGCACTTAATTCTAAGGACCATTTCCTCTGAAATTATCCATAAATCTTCTATGTCCTATGGTAGGGAAAGTAAAATTTAACATCATTTTTTAAAGTCTTGAAATTAAACTATGTTGAATTTTTAATGGAATCTTAGGTTGAATATGACATCCAATCCTTTGGGAGAGCTAATAAAATACTTGCAAAAATTTTTTGGATGAGACTTTCTGGTGTGTTGCTATATATACATTATTAGTCACTCTAGTTCTTTTATTTCAAAAGAAATATTCTTTATTCTTTCAGAAATAGGCCTTTAATCTTTGGTAAAATTTTTTCCTTTATTGTTAATATGCCCTGTGACTTTGAACAAATTATTTACTTGGCTAGGCTATTTATTAACCCCATATATAATTAAGATGATGAGTGAGCTTTATAAAGAGTCTGAAATTAATTATACATAAAAATTTTGGTACCATGCATTTTTTTAACTTTTAATTTTGAAATAATTCTAGATCAATAGAGAGTGACAAAGATAGGTAGTTTCTCTATATTCTTCCTTTGACTTCCTTTAATGTTAATATCTTACATGGCTATGTTATATTTGTCAAAACTAAGAAATTAACATTAGTATAATACTATACTAATATTATATACTATATAATATTGGTATAAACCTCAGGCTTTGATTTGATTTCACCAGTTTTTCTACTACCTTTATTCTGTTTCAGGATCTAATCCCAGATCTCATATTGCATTTAGTTGTCATGTCTCTTTAAGTCTCTTTCAAACTGGGACAACTTCTCAGTCTTTCCTTGTCTTCATAATCTTTACACTTTTGAAGATACTGGTTAGGTATTTTGTTAAATGTCATTTGTTAAATGTCCCCTCATATTGGATATGTTTGATATTTTCTTGTGACTAGATGGAGGTTTTGGATTTGGGGGGAGGAATATCACAGATATTATGTATTCTTTCCATTGCATCATATCAAGGGTAACATGATATCTACATAACTTTTCATTGGTGATGTTTATCTTGATCACTGGTTAAGATGGTGTCTGTCAGGTTTCTTACTCTAAAGTTACTATTTTTCTTTTTCCATATTCCATTCACTAGAAGCAAGTCACCAAGTCCAGCCCATTCAAAAGAGAAGGGCTTTACACCTCCTAGAGGGATGGGTATCAAGGAACTTGTGGTTATATATTGAAACCATATTTAGTAAATTTGAGGGAGAAACTTTGGGGCTATGCAAAGATCTTGTTTCTCTTTAAAGTTTCACCTACAAATTTTAGCATTCATCAATGGATCATGCCCACTGCAATTCCTTCTACACTGATTAACTGGAATTCTTCTGTAAGAAAGAACTGTCCCTTCTTTCCCATTGTTTTATTTATTCACTTATTTACTTATGTCAGTATATCCTTATGGAGATTTACTTTATGTTTAGCTTGATAATCTGATATTATTATTACTTATTATATTGTTTAAGTTGCTTTTGCCATTAGGAGCTCTCTCAGATTGGCTTGTGTGTCCCTTTGACATAACCCATCATAGATTTTGGCTGTGTGTATGTGTGTGTGTGTGTGTGTTTGTTCACTTCGTTACTCTGTGTCACTAGAAGACAATGCTTGATTCCTTTAGGAGGCTCTGAAGGATAATCTGTTCCATACCTGCTCTCTCCTGGCTTCTGTTGGTTGCTGACAGTGCTTGGCATTTCTTGGTTTGCAGCTACCTCGCTCCAATCCCTGCCTGAATCATCACATGTGACTTCTTCCCTGTATGTCTCTCTGTGCCCTGTCTTTATAAGGACACCGGTCATTGGATTTAGGGCCCACCTTAGTACAGTATGACCTCATCTTAAGTAATGACCTTTGCAAAGACCCCTTTTCCAAATAAGGGCAAATTCTGGCGTTCTGGGTAGATGTGAATTTTGGAGGGACACTATTCAACTCACTAAAATGCTTAGAAATCAAGATCTGGGCATTGCATTTTAAAATAAACAATCATTCTGTGTGTGTGTGTGTATTATATATATAAATAAAAATGTGATATTTTGTAAGATGTTACAACCTATTTGATAACTGCATTGCTTTACTCCTTTGTTTTACATTGTATTTCCAAGTCAAGAAATTTCTTTAGATGTGCTATTGAAGATACATTTACTTTCTGAATTTTCAGTATGTAAATTTAAAAATATTTTTGTATAAATCAAATCTGTTGTGCTGGGTGATAATGATGCTGTTAAAAGAGCTTATTTTCAGTCTTTCAGATGACCAGAGAAAAGCCAAAACCATAAAACTTACATTGCTTCCACTTAGCTTAAAGCAATTTAAATTTCTGGGGCACCTGGGTGGCTCAATTCTTACGCGTCTGCCTTCGGCTCAGGTCATGGTCCCAAGGTCCTGGGATCAAGCCCCACATGAGGCTCCCTGCTTGGCAGGAAGCCTGCTTCTCCCTCTCCCATTTCCCCAGCTTGTGTTCCCTCTCTCTCTGTGTCTCTCTCTGTCAAATAAATAAATAAAAATCTTTAAAAAAAATTTAAATTTCAATGTTTAAATTGTGAAATATTAAAAAGATACAGGAAAGGTACACAATAGTAAACACAATGTACCCACTATCCATATTTAACACATGGTTTGGTAGTTTTTACAACATGAATCTTTAAAAACTAAGTAAATTATTCTAAAAAGAACTAAAATATTGGTATAAAATTGAAAGCCTTCTTTGTATCATGTATAATCAAACTCGTATCTATAATAATCATGTCTGCAAACATAGCATTACTTTGTGTTTTCATATTTATGTAAATGACATATTTATCTAGATTTATCTGCGTTAATACATGTAGATATAATATATTTTAATAACCACATATCATACAAATTTCTGGATTTTAGAAAAATATAGAATGATTAACTATTAATTCATTTTTCTATTCAAAATTTAGGTTGTTTCATTTTTCAATATTAAAAGTATTTTTCAATAGATACCCATGCACAAAGAATTGTTGATTCTTAGTATTCTTAGTAGATGCTTAGCTCTAGTGGATATTACCAAATTGTTCTTCAGAGTGGTTATTCTTGTATACATGCCTATTAGCAATGCAGACAAGGTTCTGCTTCTCCAAGTCTATGCCTATATGATATTATCTTATATAGTTTTATATGTATATATAACATATATTTTTATTTTTGCCAATTTGATAGGTATGAAATTATATCTCATTGTTTTTATTTTAAGATTTTATTTATTTATTTGAGAGGAGAGAAAAAGAGAGAGAGAGAGCACGAGAACAGAGGGAGAAGCAGACTCCTGGCTGAGCAGGGAGCCTGACGTGGGGCTCGATCCTAGGATCCTGAGATCATGACCTGAGCTGAAGGCAGATGGTTAACCAACTGAGCCACCCAGGAGCCCCTATCTCATTGCTTTAATAAATATTTCCTTAATTTCTAGTAATATTGAGCTTTAAATATGTTTATTGGCAATTCAGATTTTCCTTTTATGATCTATTTAAATTTTATTTATTTATTTATTTTTGTTATTTTTAGAAACATAATGCATTCAGAAATTAAATATTGATTAGTTATAGGCAATACAAATATAATTTTGCAATTTATGGCTTATGTTTAGTATTTGTTTTTGTTGTCATACAGAAGCTTTAAATTTCAATGTGGTGAAGTGAATCATGCTTTTCCTTTGTTTCCTTTGTGTGTGTGTGCATGTGTGTTATTTTAAAAACTCTTCTTACTCTGAGGACATATAACTGTTCTTTTAAATTACATGTTTATTCCCTCTGGATTATATTTTTCATAATATAAGATAAATATTCTTTTATATTTTGTTTTTCCATTTGGCAGCTCAATATTTCCAACATCATGTGTTGAATAATCCATTATCTCTCTAGTGATGTGGGTGTAAAATCACTATCTCTTGTATATTCTAAGTAGACATAGCTGCATCTATCTGCTTCTGGGCCACCTCTTCAGTTCCATTTCTCTATCTGTCTGTGCCAAAATTATAATATTGTAATTTCATCCTATTATGCTATTTATTTAGCCAAATCTTCCCATTTTACTTTTCTATATAGGTGGTATAATGTACTGGCTTACCATGAAATGTTTGGAGATAGCATATTAGAGGAAAATCTCAATTCTATCTTCTTTTAACAATATGACATTGGCCAGTTACTTGGACTTTTTGTGTCTCAATTTTTCATCTGCAAAATGAAAGCATTAATAGTTTCTATATCAGAATGTTCTTTCAAAACTTAAGTGTTCTTATTCATGTAAAGCATTAGAATTATTCCTGACAAATAGTAACTACTAGATAATTAGTTATGACTTCTCTTGGTCTTATTCTTTTTGTTGTGAATTTTAGGGTTAGCATTTTGAAGAGTTAAATAAACCCTATTCAGATTTTTAATTGAAAATTCACTGAATTTATAGAGTAATTTATCTTCTCTGGCTGATTCTGTGAATCAACTTTGTTTGAGCAGCATTAATTTTAACTCTAAGTGGTGACAGAATCTAATGTGATAGTAGTCCTGATAAACAATATTGTATGGAGTAGCTTTGCAAAGTCTCATGACTCTTAAGTAATTTCAGAAATGTGAGAGTTTTTTAAAGGATAGAGGAGTAACTTAACAATCATGTAAAATCAGGCCCCATGTTACAAATGAGGAACTTGAGGTCCTGAAAACTGACTTCTCAGTGGGTCACAGGTGATCGGGAGGAGTCCTTGGGCTCACAGCTGAAGTGTGGCTCTCTGAGTACACTAGAGTATCTTTTATCAAAAATAGATTGATTTAAAAAAATAGATTGATTCATTGTCATTAGGGAATTAAAAAATAATAGGACATATTAATGTTAAAACTCTACTGAACATTACTTGGTGTGCTTTTGATAACTGACTGCACTTAAGTATTTTAAAGTGGCCCCAGTGAACAGGAACATACACTGATGTTTTGGAGAATATTTAATTGAGATTCTCAGCTGAGAAAAATGGCATATAAAAATCAGCTTTTTCTTGGTTTTGATATTTGCCTCAAAAGAACTCTGGATTCCTTCTCGTCATATTTTTTCTCTCTCTCTCTCTTTTTTCTACAGAGTCTATTAATCACTCACTACTCTGTAAATAATTAGAGGTTTGGAGCATGCTGATCAGCTCTGGTTTGTAGTTGGTGCAGTATCAGGCATGCACAGTGCTCAGCAAGCCCTCCTGGACGGTGGTTTGGGAAGGACAGTAAGGGTGCTGATTAGGTTGTCTGTGAAAACACCTAATTTCTGAGTCACACCCACCTTATAGTAAAAATTGTATTTGACTGCAATTCATGTTTCACAATCCTGCTTTGCTGTCATCTCTTCTGTGAAGCCATTTCCGACATTACCAATGGAAAAAGAGAAAGTGTTTGTGAATAACTCCATCTTTAAAAAAAATGAATGTAACTGCATCATAACTGGATAAAAGGCTACCAGATGACTCTAAGAATGTACTTCAAAGACCATGCACCTGGTGCTATTGCTTGCAAACCACAGATAAAAATCCTAGTGATTACGTTAAAGGAGGAAAACTTCTACTTATTTTTCAGGTAGTTCTGCTGCTTAAAGCAGGCAGATTCTTGATTCAGTCCCTGTGGAGAAGGGTTTTACAGAGAAGAAAAAATCTTCATTTGTTGTCTACTCATTGGTCCATTTTTCGCTAATTCACATTGAATTTGTGATTTCCATTTCTTTTTGGAATGCACCGACTCAGACAGATATAATTGAAAGGCACTTCTACTTCAAAGCCTCTATTTTCAGTAGCTTGTAACCAAACTAATTAACTGGTGAAATGAAATGCTTCATGCCTATTGTCAGTTGAAAAGTGAATCTAGCAATATGGAAACAAAATCCTTGATGTTATTTTAGAGGATTAGGTTAAAACAATCTGTATTTTGGTAAACATACTTTGATAAAAATTCTTTGGTGGTATGAGTCATCCTTGACTCTGTCATTTAGATCAAACAAGTAAATGTCTGTCTAAGACAAATGCCTGTTTTTGATTCTCCTCATCAAGAACATAGGTGTGGTTTCATCCTGCTAAAGAAGTAATTTTCGTATGTTAAAAATAAAACAAGGTTTCTGTTCATTTTTAGGAATGTACAGGCAAAGCCAGTAATGGTTATAATATTATGATTAACAATCAGCCACATCCAAATTTGTTTCTTCACTCAATTCTAATTAGTAAAGTAACATTGAACAGGTTACTTAAATGTTCAGTACTATAAAACAGAGAAGCAATAACTAATTTATGAAACTGTTATGGAAAGTAAATATGATATGAATAAGTATAAACATTTAGACCATTTAGATATGGAAGCAATTTTGTTTTCTTTCCTCCTGCTCTTCTTACTACTCACAAAAGAATGAACACAATCCTTAGAGAACAATTTAAGGCCTTTCTGTGTTTATAGAAAGGACAGCTTGTATCTTTGAGTATAGAAAGACATCAGGAGATGTCACCTGAGGATGACTAAGGAGGCAAGAAACCAGTCAATCTTAAGGAAGTTGTGCCCTAGTGGAGAAGACTCAACTCTCTTAGAACACCTGGGTGATCAGATATAGTGAAAGCTCACCAGAGTAATCAGGAGGTCTTTGGAGCTGAATCATATGTCAACCACCCAACTATTCACAGGGGCAAGATTGCTCTATTGTTTATGCCCAAGGTACTATAATGTTGACATCCAATTGGGATCGGGGGGATTTTATCTTGTCAGCCTCCAACACCTCACCTGTTGATTGCCAGTAAGAGTGAGATGAGTGAGATGCAATGTGTTCCCAAACCAATTCCCACATCCCACCAACCTGGTATACAAACACAACATGCCAGACCACAAATAAATTCAATTCTCTAGTCCTAACTATATCATGGAGGATATGAATTTAGGAGAAATTTAAAGTTAAATATTCAAATTTCACTTAGAGAATAGAAAGACAAGGAAATAAGAATAAAAAAAGAGATAAGAAGCAGATAGTAGAATTATGAAAGCAGAAATCAGTTTACTGTTTTTGTTTATCTTAATATGGATATAAAAGATTAGATACATTTTTTTGGCATTTCATCATTAAGAATAACAAGGTTCTATTTCCTGGTCATTTATTATTTAAGGAATCTTGTGGCATGAACAATAATTTGCTTATAACCCATCAAGGTAAAATAGCAGAGAAATGGCATGGTCTGAGAGAGAAATGCCAAACTTGAATTACAATAATGATACTCAATGTGATATAATGAGTTAATAAAATCCAACAATGATACTTATCTCTAAGCCTAAGTAATGGGAGAATAATGAATCATGTGTATATCACTAGAGATTTTGGTTAGGAGATGCCTTCTGAAAGTTCTATAAATGTCTACTGCACTTGAAGGAGAACAATATACACAGAAGGATAGTGACTTATCTCTGGGACAAGGGGGAAACAATAGGATGGAGTTTGTGAGGGACATAATGTTTTTACTCCTTCAGTCTTAAACATCAGTGACAAATCTGTTTAAGCTGAGTAATAGATTATTGGGTTCTTGTAAATTATTTTCTGTATGTTTCTTTATGCTTATTTTTTATTATAGAACATTAGAAATGGGGATATGATTAATGCATACTAATAAGATTTTTATTATGTGTTTTTTCCAAAACTTTGTATTTAAAATGAGGAGCTTTAGCTATGGGGAAAACATTTAAAAAGCATGATGTCTCCAGGTGGGCAGTTCATTAAAGCTCATTTCGTGTCGTGATCCATCCTACAGCCTCCGGTGGAGGGCCCTGCACCTGTCTTGAGCATATACCCAAGAAAAGATGTGTGAGTCTTTTTTTTTTTTTTTTTTTGATGTAGTGTTCCATGATTCATTGTTTGCATATAACACCCAGTGCTCCATTCAATATGTGCTGTCTTTAATACCCATCACCAGGCTAACCCATCCCCCCACCCCCCTCCCCTCTAGAACGCTCAGTTTGTTTCTGAGTCCATAGTCTCTCATGGTTCGTCTCCCCCTCCGATGTCCCCCGCCTTCATTTTTCCCTTCCTACTATCTTCTTTTTTTTTTAATAAGTAACAAAATCTTTAAAAAAAATAAAGAAAGCTAGATAATCTGTTGCATTTAATTAATAGCCAGACTCACATTAAAAGAAGTGATTCAAAAGGTTTTCACATGTTGACCACCTGTTCTGTGGGACACCAACATTATCAAGAAATAATTTTGGTCTTGGAAGTAAGGCAAATGAGATATATGCCTTTGCTATTTCAAAGGGTACAAACTGGCAAAATCTAGATTTCATAGAAAATATGATCAACATTTATCATGAGTTATAAAAATACCTTGTAGAGAATTTTTCCCTTACACTATTTGTATATACATATTCATATAAATGTATATATGGCTATATAATTGTGTAAATACATTACACAACTTTCTGCCTCAATAAGGTTTAATAAACAGTCGTGTTGATCATAATTGACCTTCTCCTGATGGTTCATTATCCTACTGAAATGAGCATGGCTGTTAAGCTTGCATTTAAGGGCCCCAGGATGTTCCAATTATTGGTTTCATTTCATCTGGTATTGAGAACTTCTTATCTTGTGTAATCTGGCACAAATCAATTAAAAGCATACTGTTCCATTTTTAATTTGCATATAATTTGAATGCAATAGGAGCCTGTCTTTGGAATTAGAGCTTTGTAATATCTTGTGCTCAAGATGCCTATTTCTGTTTACTCCTATTTTTAGAAAGATATGACTTCTGAACTTAATATGTGCACCCAGAATTCAATGAATTATCCTGCGTCCTCTAAAAATATACTAAGCTTAAACTCTTAGAAAAAATGGTGCTGTTTACTGAACTCCAAAGGTTATTTGTAGACGAAAAAATTAGAAACACATTGCCATCGATATACTTCATTTTGACTATTGAAAGTTTTACATATATCAATATTTTACAGAATAATTTCAAATAATTTTTGACAGTATGGGTAGTGAAGACGTCCACAAATGTTTATCTGAAGTCCCTCTCTCCCTTGTATATTCATCACTATTGTGATTTAAAATAATCACAGGACTTCATCACTAATAAAATATTTTAGAATATTTCCATGAGCCCAGATGGCTAAAAAAAATTCAATGAATCACCAGAAGTCAGGTTATGGATTAAATAGCTCTCATTACTCTTAATTTCTTTCAAAGCCTCAGTCAGTAGGATGTTTATAGTATTGCTGAGTTGGTCTTTTCTCATTTGATTCTAATAACTGTAAGCCAGAAACCAAGATATCTAAGATGCATAAATATGTAAACATGTGGCTTACCACAAATGTTTAAAGTTCTGGAGTTTTACTAGCAGAGACAATCTAAGCTTAAATTAATTGAAAAATGAAGAAGGAAGTCATTAACATAAAACAACACAGGATTTTTTTTCTTGAGATAACGGTCTACTTCCCCCCGCCAAAAGGATGAAATTATTAACTACAATAGAGCCTTCTCCAGTACAAATCAAAATAGATTCCAAAAGTACTCATCTTGTACTTTTCATGCTTTTATATGAGTTTTGAAATATACTTCCTGAAAAAGACTAGATATAATTATTCTTGTGGTTTATTGGTGGTCTTAAGAATTGTACTTCAAGATAACATTTTTAAGGATCCTGGTAGCCTACAGCTAGCCCTAATGTCCTTGATTTATTACCTTCCCCCACTGAAGTCGATCCTTGAAAGGAGCAACTGAGAACCTGTAGGAGAAGCCAATTCAGCAAACCTAGTTGAAGGAGCAGCCAGTGGTGTCCTGGAGGCTGTTTTCATGAACTCAGGAGAGCCAGCTGTGCATATCTCTTCCCAACTCTGTGTCAGTGACATGGTGTTGGTAATTTGGCCATGGTAGGAGTGTTACACCAGAGAAATCAGAAAATGCTACAAATCAAGCCTTTTCATCTTTCTTCCTCCTCCCCACCCCCAACCCAGAGAGCCAACTCTTTTTTTTTTTTTTTTTTTTCAGAGAGCCAACTCTTAAAGATTTCTGAGCAAACCACTGGATACAAATCATAATAGGATAGTTTCTGATAAAGATTCAAATATATTTTCTTTTTTTTTTTTAAGATTTTATTTGTTTATTTGTCAGAGAGAGAGCACAAGCAGGGGAAGCAGCAGGCAGAGGAAGAAGCAGGTTCTGCTCCCTGCTGAGCAAGAAGACTGAAGGGGACTCATCGCAGGACCCTGGGATCATGAGCTGAGCCTAAGGCAGATGCTTAACTGACTGAGCCACCCAGGCATCCCTTCTTTTGGTTTATAAAAAGTACAGTGATATTCTCATTTAGATTGTTACAAGTGGAATGAATAAGGAAATAAGAACAATGAGTCAAATCAATGGTAATACCATTTTTCCTTTAGATGGCAGATTATGGATTATTTATTAATTTATTCACTTAATCATTTCTTGTTTTGCCCTGTCTATACTATGTGCCAAACACTATGGCTAGGTGCATTTTTTTTGAAGATGAATAAGAAAGGCATTGCACTCAAAAGGCTCAGATCTATAGGTAAAATCACATAAATAAAGACTATGTATTAAATGTAAATGTGGAGATGTGCATGGGATATTATAGGAACACCAAAGAAGAGAACCTATAACAGGATAATGAGTTCTTAGTGGATTCCTAGAGGAAGTACCACCTAATTTCTGAATAAAACCTCTTGGAATGTAGGTACCACAATATATACTGTTTATTAAATCATTATCAAAGAAATGGATCCTGTCACTTAAAATCCTGTATTTAACAGTATATATTTAAGATTCCTAAATCTATCACAACAAAAACATCTTTCCCTTTAATCTAGAACAGACCTCTATTCTCTTTGGATCTAGCTGTACATCTGTCATGATATCATGGTATTTTCTACATTCAAATTGTCAAAGAGAATTTGGTTTGTTTTCAGACTATGCAATAGTAGCTACATGTAATGGGAAGAAAAGCAACATTTTCAATGTAGATTTTATTTTTTAGGGCCCTGATATTTATGTCCATACATATACTTGCTTAAATTGTTTTGGCATATGTCAGAGAAAATATATTTTTTGCTTGGCAAATGAGGGTTTATAAGACCTTAGTTGAAAAAATGATAAATTCTTTAAAATGTTGCCAAAAATGAATTCAAATACTTGAATTCACAGGGCGTGTCCAGATTGCACTAGATGCTTTTTGAATATGCCCAGAGATGGCATTATTATCTTTGCAAACAAAAGTAATTACTAATAGAATCCCATAACTATAGGTTTTATGTGAAGAATTCACTAACAATGGCAATAATAAACTCCATTTCAGACCTCAGACACTTGAGTACTGAAGTCAGAGAAATCACCTAAGAATCTGAGTACTAATGAATAAAATGTTATTTATCCAAATTTGGGACCATCTAACTTGACTAAACATGAATGTGGTACTTGTAAGAACCCAGAATCATTGCAATAAGGCAAGGGTTTCAAATTATGTTACATTACTGAATGTTTATTTTCATCAACTGGTTTGTGTTGAGCATTAGCTGCTGAGGGGTTATTAGTAAATTTACAAAAATGTTCCCTGAGGTAATTTTCCAGTGGTGAGGTATAAAGCATAGTGAAGACATAAAGAATCATTCTTAAAATTAAATCTGTCAGAGAATGGTCTACTTAGCAGACTCCAAACAGGAAAAACTTAACATCCATGGAGCTGTCTGTATGGAGAAACATTATCAGGGTGTAATGGTGAAGAAATGCTGACTGGATCCAATAGGATGGCTTAGAGGGCCAAATGGGAAGGTTACATGAAAGAAAGGCAAATTTGAAAATGGAAATAATTACCAATAGTTGAATAATGCATTATACTTCCAAAATACTTTCAGAAGCATCATCTCATTTAATCCTAATAAATACCCTGTCAAAAAGGATTTATTTTTATTACCATGCTGCATATAAAGCTCAGAAATGTTATTGAACTTGTTTGGAGACACGGATAAAAAGAGCTAGAATTGAAATTTGATCAGCAATATTCAAAGGCCACATTCTAGATTCCTGATACCATGAGGCAATTTTTAAAGAGATTGATTATGGGGGTGGGCACAGTGGAATGTACCTCTGATCACCTGGTTAATAGTCCTGTACAGCATGTGGATGGTGGTGGGGGGGTATTCTGACCCATTCAGAGTATATCTTAGGGTACTAGTGCAGAATCAATAAGTGTGTCCCCTTATTGATATTCAATCACAAATTCTCTTCCTCTCTTTTGAAATACGAAATCTGATAATTTTCTTCCTAAGTTCTTTGCAGGGAAGTAAAAGGCAAGTAGGTTTCTAAAGCAAAAATCTTTAAGCAAGTAATTTTATAGATGTTAAACTTCCTTCTTTTACAGTACTGGTATGCTGGACAATTTCTAAGTGTAGAGGAAAAAATCTTTCTGTGAGAAAGAAAATTTATTACCTGGTAATGACAGGGGAATTTCCTTGAAGGTATTCAAGAATATCAATGTTATGTGATGTAATTACTTTATTTCCTGGTAGTTTTAAGTGAGTTATGGCTTTTGAAGAATATAGGCTAAACCACAAGGAATACGAGACTTATATTTAATTTAATTTAATTTAATTATTTAATTTAATTTAATTTAATTTACTGAGCACTGTGTGTTAGGGTAAACAGAAGTGAACACAACCAGGTATCTGCCATCTGGGTATTTATAATTTGGTGAAGAGAGACACAAAGACCTTTGATAAAATGTTTCAGTAAATACTATAGAAGAGGTAACAATACAGCCAGAGACCAAGAGAAAGAATATTTTCACTGGGAAGGAGATATGGAAGAGGTAGTATAGAATTAAGATAAGGAATGGACAATTGGCAAAAATAGTGGAGGGGATAACCTGAAGAAAGACATGCTTTGAGAGAGGTTTGAGCTGGATTGATGAGACCAGCATAGAAAGATCCTGCCAAGAAGACTGAGACCTGGAAATTTAAAAGACACAGTGGGAACATAGAAGCCAAGGCAGACAGGAGAGAAACTGTCTCTAAATGAATTCAGATCTTTAAAGTGGCTATTGGCTTTGGCACATCAAGATCATATGTTCATTTCCAGAATAGTTCCCAGGGAGTAGAAAGTGGTGGAAGAAGGTCATCTTGGTGGATTGAAGAATGAATGGAAGTTACAGTCATGATGGGAGATGAGGTGAGCGGATAATATTTCTTCATGAAAATCTTCTCTTATGGAATGGAGATGCTTAGGTGAGTAGCAAAGAGTCTTGAAAGAGCAAGTTTATAGGCTGAAGGGAAAGAGCCAACAGGGAGGGCTGGAAGAAGAGAAGAAATAGGTAAAGGGCATTGCCTTGGAGGAAACTGGATCCATCACTCAGGCTCAGTGAAAACAGGGAAACTAGTCCTGAATAGAAGCTGGGACTTCTTTAGCTGAGACTAGAAAAAAAAGAAGGAAAATATGGATAAGGATATGTTAATAAGTAAAAGTGATGGAAAATGGGAAATATCTAATCCTAATTACTTCGGTTTTCTACTTGAAGTCGAGTTAAATTACCAAAAGATTATGCGGCAAGATAAAGCTTGAAAAATGAAACCCTCAGTGAGGGGAAATGGAAGATGGAACTAAGTAAGAACAAATAAATGCATTATTAAATAGATTTGAGGGTCCAGCTCTGTCTGAAAAACATTTTTTTTAATGTCATTAATCTACATGGTTGCTTAGTTTTTTGTTTTTTTTTTTAAGATTTTATTTATTTATTTGAGAGAGAGAGAGCACGAGATGGGGGAGGGTCAGAGGGAGAAGCAGACTCCCCGCCGAGCAGGGAGCCCGATGCGGGACTCGATCCCGGGACTCCAGGATCATGACCTGAGCCGAAGGCAGTCGCTTAACCAACTGAGCCGCCCAGGCGCCCCCATGGTTGCTTAGTTTTATCCAGAAGAGTTTAGGAAAGTGCGTAGGTAAGAAGAAAGGGACGAAGGGATTAAGTCACAATTGCAATGTTGCCAGTCATACAGTTGCAGTGAAAAGACACGACGGCAAGATTATTCAAAGTGTTAGTGAGCAGTTTCAGATGGGGTAGGCAGAGCACACCAAAAAAGGTGAGATCAGAACCATTTTACGGGTGAAATGGAGGGATGGAGGGACTAGAGTTATGAAATTGGAAAGGAACTACATCTTGTGATGTACAAGAGAGAGAACACAGGTGTGCACATTAGTTTTTCTTTTGGGGGTTCCTTTTTCTCAGTTCTGAATCTTACCTTTTGTGTAATAATTCTAATTACTTTCAAAATACATCTATTATTTCATATTTCGCTTACAGATTCAAAGCTTTCCTCTTAAAAAAAAATCATATCGTCCCATCAGCATCCCCACCACAGAACTGATTTGGGGAGACATGTTTGGCAAATAGCAGTTTCCTTGGATTGCTGATTCAGCTCGGGTGATAAGGGTCGGTTCTCATACACATGCAGCTATATGAAGACAAAAACGAGCTTAACAGCTAAATTGTAGACAATTCGACATTCTCAGCAGGTGAGCTTTCTGAGGTTAGCCCCACAGATTTCTAACTACTGGAGGCTGCCTGGTAGTCACTACTGCACTAATTGGAGTTGATTTATTATTGGACCAGCTACTGTATATGCATTTAGTCATAGATTTTTCTAACTGCTAAATTGAGGTCACTGTGTATAATTTAAGGGCTTTTGTTAGGTAATAATGCCTCTAAGTGGAGCAAAGTATTTAACAAAAACAAAATTTAAGTTTGTATACAATTAAAGTGTAACACCCATAGGGTCTGAAACTGGTAAAATGATATTTTAATATTAATATTAATTTAATATTGCATGAAGTTATTTTCATTCTGGACGGAATATTGACATAAGATTTTGTTAGACTGTGTGGAGAGCTCCCTTTAACATTCCCTCAATTTTCTGTTGGCCTGTTCACCTTTGTCTTCCTCACATTTTAAGATATCTTGAATTACCCAGGCTCAGTGTTTAAGTAAGGATAGAGCGTTACCTAGGAGAGATGGTAGTAAATGAAACTTGGTTTTTAATTCTTCATTCTAACCAGAAACAAATTTTCCAAAAACTCTCATAACCCAACAGTGAGCTTACTCTATTTTTGGTAAATTCACATTCACTTTCCCTTCTATTCTTTTTCACTTACAAGACCTTAATAAGATATCAAAACCTGTATGTATATATTGAATTCTTTCCTTATTGCTTAGAACTGTTCTAGATATTTTGGAACACAAAAAGATGAAATCCAGGCCATGACCTTAAGTTCCGACAATCTAACTAGGGCAGATTAGTATCATTCAGAGAATAATAAAGGCCAGGAAAAAGGTGAAATGTGAAGTGTTAAATTATGCTCCTGACACTCATTTATAAATTTCAGCAGACATCAATGGAGCGCCTCATTTCAGGTACTCCTCTAGACATTGAGCATACAGTATTGAATAAAACTGATAAAAACAATACCTATTCTCGAATGGCTTACAGTGCAGGAGAGCAGACAATAAGCAAGATAAATAAGTAAATACATTAAAGAGTAAATAATGCTAAGTAGAAACAATGAGGAGGAAAGGGGTATGTGAAATGTCAACAGGTTGGAGTGAGGAATTTTGATAAGGTATCCAGTGAAGGGTTCACTGAATAGAAATCTGAAGGAAATGAAGGAACTGAATTGACTGGCCATGCAGATAACTGGAAAAGATTATGTCATGCAGAGGGAAGGTCAGGTACAAAGACCCATAGCAGAAATATGTATGATCAGGGGGCCGAATAGTGGGAGTGGTGTGAATGGAGATGAAGTCAGAGCCAGATCATTAAACATATGTAGGTCATTGTACGAACGTTGGTTTTAACTTGGAGTAAGAGAGTTTTGGGATGAGAACAATTAGAAATCAAGAAGCAGGTAGAGAGAAAGGATAGCTCCAGGATTTGAGATTTGAACTGGGTTTCAATGGGTGGATAGAATTTAAATTGTTATATCTTATTGACAAATAGCTCAATATTAGCAAAGACATAGTAAAAATTAATTTAGAGTCTTTGAGGATAAGATGCCTAGTGTGCCTTGGGTAGAGGAAACATTCTGGGACTGACTAATTGTGGTGGAATTAAATTACTTATGGCTTTGAAAGACATGAAAGGAATTCCGTGTAGACTGATGCAGAAAATAGGTAATCTTGGAAGTTTTTGACCAGCAGAGTTTGAATAAATTGGAGAAAGACCAGAGAAGGACAAGAGATAAAAGGAAAACAGAGAGAGCAAAAGAAAATTGACTTCTCCAGCAGTTTAAACAATCAAACTCCTATTCCTAACCCTCAGTGGACTTTGAATTTCCTCCCATGGTTTGTAAACATGGATTGTTTTGATGCACTTGTGAACAGAACCACTGATAATGATAATGTAAGAAAAGTAGTTTGAGATGGTAAAGAGACTAAGAAGTAAAGAAAGGTAAAGGAAGATAGAAGAGGTAGGAACAGGAAAGGAAGTGAAAACATATGTAAGTAAGCCAGACAAGCTGGAGTTTTATTAATAATTTTTATTAATTTATTGATTTGATAATTTTTATTAATTAAGAATGTGTTACTGTATTAACATGTATAGTAGTATAGTAATCTGCTTTTTAGGTTACCTCTCACTGGTCCTTCGGCTGTCAACATTTTGAGATAGACAGTGCTTTGAAACCTATTTTTCTGAGAGTAAAATAATAAAATACTTTAATGTTTGCCTCCTACTGCCTCTCTGACATGGAAAAATTTTCACACAAGTTGATACAGGAAGTAAAAATAAAAATTGCTTTTACTGAGCCATTGGACTGTGAAATGCAACAAATTTCGAAATAGCAACACTAGAACGGTGTTTATGACTGTGGGGGGATTTGCTTACTACAGGGTACACTTTTAGGTGGGTTGGGAATTTGTGAAATTCTATTTTCTGTATGTGACCTTTAGCAAGTATAGAGGATGGGAGAAAAATTCTTTTCAACCTTAAATGGTTTACAAAGTAATCTCCAGTAACTGGGTTGTCACTACCTGGGCATGGTTAAACTAACTGAAAACCCAATCAGTTTCATGTTTCACGTTTCTGAGCCAAAATCAAAAAGGGGTAGAGGAGAGTTTTGTGAACAATAATAAAAAACAACAACATCTCTAATATGTTTAATGAATTTTCAGTGATCTATTCAGATCAACACTTGTTTGTTGTTCTTACTGTCTTAGAGGAGACAACTCTGGTATGGAAACACAAAAGGCCCTAATTACCTCACACGTTGTATTACTGATGGCGAGGGAACGGGAAGCGATGTTCTAGACAGCAGGTCTCAAACTGGCTGGTGGACTAAATCTACCCACTCCAGACTCTCTTTGTAAAGTTTTATTGAAACAAAGTTGTATGCATGATTTACGCATGGCCTACGGCTGTTTTTTGGGTACACTGACAGAGTTGAGTGGTTGCTGTAGAGATTGCCTGACCCCCAAGGCCAAATATATTTACTATGTGGCCTTTTATAGAAAAAGATTGAGGCCCCTGGGTGGCTGAGTCGATTAAGTGCCTGCCTTCCACTCAGGTCATGATCCCTGGGTCCTGGGATGGAGTCCCCCCACTCCGGCTCCCCGCTCAGCAGGGGAATCTACTTCTCCCTCTGCCCCTCCCCGCCATTTGTGCTCTATCTCTCTCAATTAATAAATAAAATCTTTAAAAAGAAAGAAAAAGATTGTCATTCCTCTTCTTGAGAATCATTGCTTATGAGAATCATGCCAGTGGAAGGTAACATAAATATTCTGTTAATGGAAGGCAAAGAAAAGTGGGGAAGAAGTGGGTGGCAGAGATAAGAACTCATAGCAGTAGAAGAACTCATGGGCCTCATGAAACAGCTTTTGAGTACTACTGTCTATGTACAGCTTCTCTGAACCCCCACATCATCCAGTGTTTTACTTTTTTTTTTTTTTTTTTAATTTATTTGACAGAGAGAGAGACAGCAAGAGCGGGAACACAAGCAGGGGGAGTGGGAGAGGGAGAAGCAGGCTTCCCCCAGAGCAGGGAGCCCGATGCGGGGCTCGATCCCAGGACCCTGGGATCATGACCTGAGCCGAAGGCAGACGCTTAACGACTGAGCCACCCAGGTGCCCACAGTGTTTTACTTTTTTAAAATAAAAAGTTCCCTCCCCCCCAAATTCCGTAACACCATATTTTTCATTGCCTTAGGAGGAGGTATTTATTTTCCTTGTATCAAACTACTACAAATACAGCTAGGATGCAACATAACAAGCAACTGTTAACAATTATGCTTCTTGGGGCGCCTGGGGGACTCAGTCGTTAAGCGACTGCCTTTGGCTCAGGTCATGGTCCCAGGGTCCTGGGATTGAGCCCCGCATTGGACTGCTTCTCCCTCTGCCTACAGCTCCCCCTGCTTGTGCTCCCTATCTCTCTCTCTGTCAAATAAATAAATAAAATCCTATTTATATTTCTTATTGACATGCATAGTATTAGAAATTAAAACAGTAATTTCAAAAATATTTATTAATTCATTTTTAATTTTGAATCGTGGTAAAATACACTTAACGTAAAATTTATAATCTTAACCATTTTTAAGTGTACAGTTTAATATTGTTAAATATATTCACCTTATATGCATCATTAATTTATTTTTACATGACAATAAGAAACACTATACATGGTCCCATAAATAATATATTTTCAATTCAAAATAATAATTTATTTATTTATTTTTAAAAAGAAAATTTGATTCCCCCCCAAATTCTGTAAAGGTAAAAGTGGCATAGTTTTACATTTTTGTAATCCTCTTTAATATCTGGCTTAATAGAAGATGTCAGATTCCTATATGTACTTCTGCATTCGTTTTAGTGCAGTATGTTGTTTGGTGGGAGTGTATGAAGAAATTCTGGCTTTGTATAGATAAGTAGGAGAAAAAAGACTATTTTAGTAGCCTTCCCAGATAACTGTGCATTCATCATGTAGCCTGCACTGTGCATGTGAAACAGAATAACTATTAAAAAGGCAAATAACATTTTCGTATACTTGAAAATAATGTTGACCCCACACAGATCTCCTGAAAAGGACTCTCGCCGGTCCTCAGGCAGTACTTTCGGAATGGCCGTGCAAATCATGATACGACTTCTTAGATTTCAAACATCATAATTATCACAAAATCACATTTAACATTTTTTTAGTTGTGGTAAAAAACACATAACATAAAATTTACCATTGTAATCATTTCTAAGTGCATAGTTCACCAGCATTAACTACATTCATGTTGTTGTGCAACAAACCTCTAGAACTTTTTTATCTTGCAAAACTGAACCTCTATGCCCACTGAACAACAATCCCCATTTCTTCCTCCTCCAGCCCCAGGCAACCACCATTCTACTTTCTATTTCAATGAGCTCGACTACTTTAGATACTTCATTAGACTGAAATTATGCAATATTTGTCTTTTTGAGACTGGCTTATTTTACTTAACATAATGTACCCAGGGTTCATCCATGTAGGAGCACATGACAAGGTTTCTTTTTTTTTTAAGCTGAATAATATTATATTTTATGTATAAACCACATTTTGTCTACATCTTCATCCTTGGATATATATATTTGCATTGTTTCTACTTGGCTGCAATGAACATGGGTGAATAATGCTGCAATGAACATGGGTGTGCAGCTATCTCTTAGAGATCCGGCTTTCAATTATTTTGGATATATACCTAGAAGTGAGATTACTGGATGATAAGGTTATCTTATTTTTAGTTTCTTGAGGAACCTCCATACTGTTTTCCAAAGTGGCTGTACCATTTTACATTCCCACGTAGAATGGACAAAGGTTCTAATTTCCCCACATTCTCTCAACACTTGCTATTTTGTGTATTTTTGATAGAAGCCATCCTAATAGGTGTGACGCTATATCTCATTGTAGTTTTAATTTGTATTTCCCTAATAATTAGTGATGTTGAGTATCTTTCATATTTTGGGGGGAATTGTACATCTTCTTTGGAGAAATGTCTGTTCAAGTCTTTGTCCATTTTTAAACTAGGTTCTTTGTTTTTGGTTGTTGAGTTACTGGAGTTATTTATACATTCTGGATATTATCATCAGACATGTGATTTGTAAATATTTCCTCCTCTCTGTAGGTTGCCTTTTCATTTTTACTTTGTCGATTGTTTTCTTTGACGCACAGTTTTTATGTTTTATGTAATCCTTGCTTATCTTTTGGTGGTGTCAGAGTAGTTCTGGTCTCATAAAATAAGTTTAGAAGCTTCCCTCCACTTCAATTTTTTTCTTTTTTAAATGTTTGGTAGAATTCTCCAATGAACCCAATTAGTTCTGGGTTTTTCTTTGTTGAGAGGTTTTTGATTACTGATCCAATCTCCTTCCTAGTTATAGGTCTGTTCAGACTTTTTATTTCTTCATGATACAGTCTTGGTAGGTTGTATGTTTCTAGAAATGTATCCATTTCTTCTAGGTTATCCAGTTGGTTGGACTGTAATTATTCATAGCAGTTTTCTATATTCCTTTTATTTCATTTATGATTTTAGTTAATTGACTCTTCTCTCTTTTTTTCTTAATCTAGCTAAGGGTTTGTCAATTTTGTTGATATTTTCAAAAAAGCTTTTAACTTAATTTTTTCTACTGTCTTTCTGTTCTATTTCTAATCTAATCTTTATTATATCCTTCCTTCAAATAATTTGGGCTTAGTTTGTTTTTCTTTTCCTAGGTCCCTGAGGTGCAAAGTCAGATTGTTGACTTGAGATAATCCTTTTTTAATTTATTTTATTTTTTTAAAAGATTTTATTTATTTATTTGAGAGAGAGCATGAGCAGGGTAAGGGAGAGGGAGAAATGGACTCTCCTGCTCAGCATGGAGACTAATGCGGGGCTCGATCCCAGGGTCCTGGGATCATGACTTGAGCTGAAGGCAGACGCTTAACCGACTGAGCCACCCAGGCGCCCCATATCCTTTCTTTTAAAGCAAGTGCTTACCACTGTAACCTTCCCTCTTAGCACTGCTTTCACTGCATCCTGTAAGTTTTGGTATGCTGTATTTTTATTTTCATTTCTCTCAAAATATTTTCTGTTTTTCCTTTTTTTCTTCTTCTTTGATCTATTGGTCGTTTAGGAGTATGTTGTTTAATTTCCACATATTTATTTTTTTAGTTTTCCTGTTGCTATTGATTTCTAGTTTCAGTCTAATGTGGTTAGAAAGATACTTTATATGATTTCAATTTTCTTAAATTTATTAAGACCTCTATTTTTGCGCATCATGTGGTCTATCCTGGAGAATGCTTCATGTCACTAGAAATGAATATGTATTCAGTGGTTGTTGGGTGGACTGTTCTGTACATGTCTGTTAGGTACAGTTGACCTATACAGATGGTCCCTGACTTACCATTTTGACGTAAGAGTTTTTTACTTTTACAGTGGTATGAAAGCAATGCACATTCAGTAAAAACCATACTTCAAAATATTGAGTTTGGTCTTTTCCTTGCCTCATGATGTGCAGGATGATATTCTCTTGTGATGCTGGGCAGCTGCAGTGAGCTCTAGTACCCTGTCAGCCACACAATCATGAGGGTAAACAACTGATACACTTAACAACTATTCTGTACGCGTACAGCTGTGTTGTTTTTCACTTTCAGTATGGTATTCAATAAACTATGTGAGCTATTCAATACTTTATTATAAAATAGGCTTTGTGTTAGATGATTTTGCCCAGCTCTAGGCTAATTCAAGTGTTCTGACCATGTTTAAGGTAGGCTAGACTGAGCTATGATGTTCTGTAGATTAGGTGTATTAAATGCATTTTCAGTTATATTTTTACTTATGAGGGATTTATTGGGACATAATTCCATTGTAAATCAAAGAAAATCTGTAGTGCTGTTCTAGTCCTCTATTTCCTTATTGATCTTCTCCTTGTTCTGTCTCACTCTTCTTACTGTTCTACCATTGAAAACGGGGTATTGAAGTCTCCTGCTATTATTTTGTTGTGATATATTTCTCCCTTCAATTCTGCAGTGTTTGCTTCACATATTTGGGAGCATTGATATTAGGTACACATATATTTGTAAATGCTGTATTTTTTTGTAAACTGACCCTTTCATCATTATGTAAAGTCTTTTTTTATATTGTGACAGTTTTTTACTTATAGTCTATTTCATCTGATATAAATATGGCCACCTTGCCTCTCTTTTGATTACCATTTGCATGGCATATCTTTATCCATCATTTCACTTTCAGCCTCTGTGTGTCTTTAGATTTAAAGTGTCTTCAGCAATCCATCAAAATCCTAGAGGAGAACACAAGCAGCAACCTCTTTGACCTTGGTTGCAGCAACTTCTTGCTAGACACATCACCAAAGGCAAGGGAAGCAAAGGCAAAAATGAACTATTGGGACTTGATCAAGATAAAAAGCTTTTGCACAGCAAAGGAAATAGTCAACAAAACCAAAAGACAACCGACAGAATGGGAGAAGATATTTGCAAATGACATATCAGATAAAGGGCTACTTTCCAAAATCCATAAAGAGTTTATCAAACTCAACACCCAAAGAACAAATAATCCAATCAAGAAATGGGCAGAAGACATGAACATATATTTCTCCAAGGAAGACATCCAAATGGCCAACAGACACATGAAAAAATATTCCACATCACTCGGCATCAGGGAAATACAAGTCAAAACCACAATGAGATACCGCCTCACACCAGTCAGAATGGCTAAAATTAACAAGTCAGGAAACGACAGATGTTGGCAGGGATGCGGAGAAAGGGGAACCCTCCTACACTGTTGGTGGGAATGCAAGCTGGTGCAGCCACTCTGGAAAACAGTATGGAAGTTCCTCAAAAAGTTGAAAATAGAGCTGCCTTCTAACCTAGCAATTGCACTACTGGGTATTTACCCCAAAGATACAAATGTAGTGATCTGAAGGGGCACCTGCACCCCAATGTTTATAGCAGCAATGTCCACAATAGCCAAACCATGGAAAGAGCCCAGATGTCTATCAACAGATGAATGGATAAAGAAGATGTGTTCTACATATATACAATGGAATACCTCTCAGCCATCAAAATTATATAATCTATTTTAAATTGATAACTTCAATTGCATAAAAAACTCTATTCCTTTCCATTTCTGCCTTTCCCACTTCATGTTTCTGATTCACAAATTACATCTTTTTATATTTTATATCATTTTCATAAATTTACAGTTATTTTTGCACTTTAAAAAATTCTATATCAGAATTAAAAGTGATTCAACCACCAGTGGTATAATACTAAAGGATCATTTCTCTATCTATATATTTACCTTCACCAGAGAGCTTTATATTTTTATATGCTTTCATGTTGCTATCTAGCATCCATTTGTTTCTCCTTGAAGGCATCCCTTCAGCATTTCCTATACGGCATGTGTAGTATTAATAACCAACCCCCCCCCCCCAGCTTTTGTTTATCTGGGGAAGTTTTAATGTCTCCATTTTTTTCCTCAGCTTTATTTCAGTATAATTGACAAAAAAAAAATGTATATATTTAAGGTGTACAATTTGATGTTTAATATGTATATACATTGTGAGATAACCAGTACATTCAAGTTAATGAACATATCCATCACCTCACATTATTATCATTGTGTGGGTGTATGTGTGTGCCTGTGGCGAGAATACTTAAGTTTTGCCCTCTTAGCAAATTTCCAACATACAATGAAGTATTATTAACTATAGTCACGTTGTTATACATAAGATCTCCAGAATGAATATATCCTATATAACTGAAACTTTATATCTTTTGATCAACATCTCCCTATTTCCCTATCCCCCCGCCCCTTGGCAACCACCATTCTGCTCTCTGCTTCGATGAGTTTGACTATTTTAGTTTCCATATATGAGAGAGACTGTGCAGGATTTTCTCTGGGTCTGGCTTATTTCACTTTGCATTGTGTCTTCCAGGTTCATCCATGCTGTTTGCAAATGACAAGATTCCCTACCCCTCCTTT
Source organism: Mirounga leonina (assembly GCF_011800145.1). Taxonomy (NCBI): domain Eukaryota; kingdom Metazoa; phylum Chordata; class Mammalia; order Carnivora; family Phocidae; genus Mirounga; species Mirounga leonina. The sequence continues at coordinate 24,765,402 of NW_023270807.1, read as the reverse complement.
TTTTTAAGACTAAATAACATTCATTTATGTGTAAACATTAACACTTGATACCCTTTGCCTTTTTGATAATAGCCATCAACAAAGTTGCCAAGAACATATAATGGGGAAAAGACAGTCTTTTCAGCAAACGGTATTGCAAAACTGGATATTCACGTGCACAAGAATTAAACCGAACCCTTATTTCTTATTATTTACAACTCAAAATGGTTTAAAAACTTAAACATAAGATGTGAAACCATAAAACTAACAGAAAAAAAATTGGATAAAATCTTCTTGACTTTGGTCTGGGAAATGATTTTTTAAAAATATGATCCCAAAAGCACAGGCAACAAAAGCAAAAATAAGCAATTCAGATTGCATCAAATTAAAAAGCTTCTACACAGCAAAAGAAATAGTCAATAATGGGCGCCTGGGTGGCTCAGTTGGTTAAGCGACTGCCTTCGGCTCAGGTCATGATCCTGGAGTCGCGGGATCGAGTCCCGCATCGGGCTCCCTGCTCGGCAGGGAGTCTGCTTCTCCCTCTGACCCTCCTCCCTCTCATGCGCTCTCTCTCTCATTCTCTCTCTCAAATAAATAAATAAAATCTTTAAAAAAAAAAAGAAATAGTCAACAACATGAAAAGTCAACTTATCCAATAAGAGAATATATTTGTCTAAGTATAGGGAGTGTCTAAAACCTTTTCTGGGTTTGTACTGGTAATTTCCCAGTTAGAGAAGTTTGCCCCCTTCTCTGTATCCTGTAATCTCTTACGCCCCCTGGTGACTACCTGCAGTAAAACAGTCTCTCTAGCGGTGCCTCAAGAAGGGGTGCTTGCCTTTGCTCCGAGTCCCTTGGTCTGGCACTAAACCGCCAATTATGTTAGTGCTCTGCATCAGTCAAGACAGAAACCAGTCCCTTGAGTAGCCTCTGAAAAAGCACATCATTAGATTCACAGTCTGCGCTTCTCTTTCTCTCCTGAGAGTTTGTGGAGTTTTCTCCTGATCATGCTGTGCCGTGCTAGGGAGTGAGGTGGACTATGGTGGACAAACGCAAGCAATATTCTTACTGGCTTCTATCCAGCTCTTTCTGGCTTTGTACTTACCTGAGGTGCTGCAACTTCTTAATTGGTTTCTGGAGTTCTCAGAAAGGTAATTAGGGGCATATATTATTGCTAAGTCTGTGCTTCTATGGGGGACTGTGAACCTGGAATAGGAATGGAACCAAGCATAGGAACCAATGCTGATGTCACTTCAGTAGGTCACTTTTGAAATATAAATTTTTATTAAATTAAATCTAATGTTCTAATTTTGAATACTTGGCTCATTTTATCTTTTTAAACCCTGAGTACACTTGACTAATTTTAAAAATCAGCAGACATACTTTTATGAGATTTCACATAAGTTAATATGAGCAAAACATTATAAATATCTCTCTTCAGTGGCTATGTTAGGCTTCTTATTCCTTCTTTGCCTGTTTTACTGGTTAATATATCATCATGAAGGGAAGCAGTTTTCAAAAGCTAATCAATTTTGTCAAGCTCTAAGTGGTTAAAGCTTAAAAAGTAAAAATATTTCCTAGTATGACTTAGTTTCAGGTATGCAGGTAAAAAAGGAGATGGCATGCTGAAGTACTCAGTCAATATTAATTCTCAAAAGAAATTTACTCAGTACAATTTGTCTTGCTTTATGCATAAAATGGTAATGTAAACAAAATTAAGAAATGTGTTTTTAAAAGAATTACAAATAAGAATTAAATAACTGCTTTTCTTCAAAAGAAGCATATCCTATTGAGAAATTCAGGGCTTTGATCATAGTTGATGAAAATTGTGTTTCTTTGTCCAATTATAAAAATATCAACACTAACATATTTATTGATTTACGGACAAGGTGTTTGGGCCTGCTGGAAGCTGTTTTCCTATTACTGTATTGCAACGACCAGAGAACAGTAAAACTGTTAAAAACTTAAAATTTTGGGGGGCGCCTAGGTGGCTCAGATGGTTAAGCATCTGCCTTCAGCTCAGGTCATGATCCCAGGGTCCTGGGATCGAGTCCCACATCGGGCTCCCTGCTCCTTGGGAGCCTGCTTCTCCCTCTGCCTCTCTCTCTCTCTCTCTCTGTCTCTCATGAATAAATAAATAAAATCTTTGAAAAAAAAACTTAAAATTTTTTGATAAATAAAGCACATGAAACTATTATTTCTGAGCATAACAAAGCATGCAAATATTTTTGTATTTAGAGTAAGATATTTCAAGAAGAAAATGTCTACTTTTCAATAGTAGCATTTATTTTCTGAGTCAAAGAATGAGTTTCTCAAATACATTAGCATTAGATACACTCAAAGTGCCACCACCTTTAGGGCTGAATCCATCGATTAAGTATCTAGTAAGATGAAGATAATGGGTAAAAATCTACTCTTGATTAATTACATATAAGGAAAAGTATGTTTAGAAACCTGATTTACAGGTTTTGTATGTTCTTAGAAAACATAATTTTCAAATTCAAGATGGTTTGTCTAGAAGCATCAGCAATAATGGACATAAATTACAGATTTCTTTTCTCTTGACTCTTCCAAGGTATTCTACCCTATATGCTTCCTCACTTTACCTATCTATGTGTATATCTATATGTCTGTGTGTTTATATATCTATCAGTGGTCTATTGCTCTATTTACTTCCAAAATATTTTTCAGAACATTCAAAACAAATAATTCAGTCAAAAGCTAAGTGCAACAGTGAGCAGTGTAGGACATTTTCCAGGTTGGAAGCCCTGATGGAAATACCTCTTTAAGTTCTCATGAACAGAATCCCTCTTGTTCATTTCCCAAAGAGCTAGTGCAAGTCTAACATATACTAGATGAAAACATGACTATTTGGAGAACTTTACTGGGGGTAGATAAAGAATGAGAGATTTATTTACATCTTATTTTTTTTCTACCGGTTTTTGTCAAGGATCAAAGCAGAATGACAGGTAGCTGAACTCTTCCTTTTAGTATTTTAGGGTATTCTGGATATCAAATATTATGTGAATTAATCGCATGTTAAAATGAAATAATAGAGATAGAACGCAGAAAGAACTTGAAAACGACCCATTTCTCCAAACTGTTCCTCTTCCTGGCTGGTGAACTAATGTAAATTATCAGCTAAAGCAGGGTCAGCCTGCTAATCATTCCCCTGAAGTGTTGGCTTAGCTCTCGGAGTTTGCTCTGTTTAATTTTCCCGCTTTCTGTCCAGATGTTATTTCATTGATCTTCACCAATCCCTTTCACCTCATGTCCTCTTGATTCATCTTAGGTTAAGTGAAATATTACAGGACCCATCAGGATGAAATGTCATAATAACATTTACACTGCAAAATGGCATTACGAGACATCCTTCAACAATTGAAATGAATGTATCAAAATAGTGTCTTTACTGAACATCTTGATGGCTCATACTCTTCTAGCTTATTGGGCAATATCACCTTACTTTTCACATCATTATAGTTTTGTCAGGCAGCCTGATAAGCCATGCACTATTGCATATCTATACACCTCTTGTGGGTGTACTTGTTTCTAGAATTTCTTCACTTTAAAAACACAAAGAAATAATTTCCATAGTAGTCAAGAGTTTGTCCTCATTTATTATAAAATACAGCTATACAATGCTGTGAAAATTGGTAAATCTCTGAACTGCCTTATGATAAAATAGAACAAAAATAAACCTGTCTTTAAAAAACATATGGCTCATCAAATGTATATGAATTTGCTTTAATGATGGAATAATCCACTTTTCCTGTCCAGAGTAATGAAACATTTCAGGTTAAATCTCTAGTGTTCTGGTGATCTGCTTCTGAGGAAAGATTAAGCCTTTTCATAAACAGTGTGAGTCATAAACAGTGAGGTAGATGCAGGGGAGGTAACTTGCAAGAAGTTATTGTAACTGAAAGAGTAGATCACTAGTTTCTGTGTCCTTTTGGCTTTAACATATAGTTATTTCCAGTCCTTAGTTTACAAAGATTTTGTTATATAGTTAAGAGACTCATGGATCAATGCTACAGACAGAACCAAAAACAAGACAATTAAAATCACATTATTTTCTTGAATACTAGTAAAAGTCCTACATATACAAAACCCATGTAAAATATACATGTTTTCATATATAACTAAAAACACACCGTGGACTTAGAAAGGGCATTTTCTTCTATACAAGTTTATTATTGACTATTCATGCTTCTTTCCTCCGTAGTTCCTTTTTGAGCAAAGAAATGTTATATTTGAAATCCTAATTAATAAATAAGACATTAAAATGTTTGCAATTGGAGTAGTGTGCAAATTAAAATGCAGTTTTTTATACTCTGAACTTAAAAGATTATCATTTAAACTAATTATCCTCAAAATTAAAATGACACTTTTATCCATCCATTACAGCATTACTCAAAAATGATAAAGATCTTTCAACTAAATTTAAAGAACAAGCTTGGGAGTTTGGTTTAATAAAAAAGACTATATAGTACATGTGAAACTCACTTGAGCTGTCATTAGGGGACATTCAAAAATGTAGTCATTCTGTAGAAAATGAGAAACTAAGCATGAATTTTTTAGCTTCGGAGGATATGACTGTGTAATCTTATGATATATAGGCTCTGCGGCACTTAAAATTCATCCATTTATATGTTCAATAACAGACTACATGTTAAATTTATATGTTTGAATTCCTAGGATAAAATAGGTTATACATTAAAAAAATAGGTTTTATATACATATATATAAGTAAGTTATATATATTTATGTATACATACTATTATTCTTTTTATGGCCATTTAACTTTTTATTATTTTAAATATGTTTTCTAACATGGAGTTTATATATTATATACTATTGTGTGTATATATATATGTACATATACATATACATATACATATACATACACATATATATATAATATGATAGCATCTATCTCTCAAATTATATCCAGACATCCAGATCTATCTGATGAGGCTCAACTTGAGCTTAAACTACCCAAAGAACTCAGAACTCTTCAGTTAAAAAGGGTCAGTCATGCTTCCAAATATCAGGTGAAGAGGTAATTGGAGGGTCAGTTTCACTGTATTTGCTTCTTCCAAAGTTTTATTGGAGCACTGCTGAAAACTCTCCTTTCAGTCATTTTTCACAGATTTCAGTGTGTTTCACACATTTTAGTTCCTGAGGTTACAGGTTTTTAATCAAGACCTGTGCAGCCATTGTTCCTCAGTCACACCACCATAACAAGGTTGCTCCCCCAAATGGCACCATTTTCTACCCTTTCCCAATCTAACCCCATTTGCTATGTGGCTTTGCATCTCCTTCCATCAAAAATGAGATTATTCTTCTATCCCTTAAATCTGGGATGGTCTTACCTTTTGCTTTGACCGATGGAATATGGTGGAACTGATGCTATACCAGTTCCAAAGTGAGGCCTCAGAAGGCCTTGCGCCCTTCTTCTCATTGTCCTAGAACCCCGCTGCTGCCATTTGAACAAGTTCAGGCTAGCCAACTGAATGAAGAATTACATGTCACCCTCCTTCACTGGACCCTATAATGAGTGAGGCCTCTACAGTGAACTGGTCCACCTATCAGAGAAACATGAGCAAGCCCAAGCTAAGATTAGCCAAGCCCGGCTCAGATCAGCAGAATCACCCAGGTGAACCATAGATTTATGAGCAATAACAAATTATTGTTGTCTTAAGCCTCTAAGTTTTAGGATTGTTTGTTATATAGAAAGCTAATCAATGTATTATTTATTACCTCAAAACTTTAGAACTCTTCTATGGAGCTCAGGGCACCAGTCTAGACTAACACTAGCTTTCTTCATATTGAGTTTTCCTTCCCTTTCTTGCCAGTGGACAGTAATTTATCAAAAAACTTTTGCTAATATTGAACTACAAAAGTGAAGAAGTTGAGGTCTGGACTTGCTGCTCCCAGTAGGCTCTTTTCTCCCTATGCAAATTTACTGACCTCCATGATAACAAGTATGATACAAAAGAGCATAAGAAAATTTTGGGAGCTGACAGATATGTTTAGTACCTTGACTGTATGATGGTATCATTTCAGGATACACTATAGCCTCTAAAGTCCTTCACCTGCATCATCTCATTTTAGAAATATCATTCCCTACAATTTTAGTAAAGAGAAAACTAAGTCATATAAATAAAATAATTTGCCTAATAAATTGAGTAAATGTCAGATTCAGGATTTAATCCATGGTCTTTAGACCCCAGGCTCCACATTCTTTTCACACTATAATATTTCCCTTCATAATCAGCAAAATTAACATTTTGAAAGAATGTTGATATTTCAAGTTCTGCATTCACTGGCAATTTTAACACCCTAAAAATGTCATTAAAAGTAATATGAGAAATTATACATGTAACAAGGAGAGTGCACTAATTAATCCAGCTGATATCTAGTGCAATATGCTAGCTATTAATGAATAATACTTGACTAGTATCACAGCAATTTAAATTTAATTTATGCATGAAAGAGATGACACTTTTCTTTTTGCTGACTCCTTTTTCTTTCTTATTTTCCCAGCAGGTGAGTTGAAAATGGTTTGCATATTAATACGTTGGTATAGCCAGGGTGGTAAGGTATAGTCTTTTAATCTAAGGACAAAGAACTGGAAGTATCTATTCATTCATCCATCCATTTGTTCATCCATCCATGTGTGACTTAATATTAAATTATCAGTGGGCCATTGTATGAATGTGGCACACCCTTGTATCTAGAGAATGTTACATCTTTAATGGATTTGCCTACTTAGAAACTATCTTGACTTCAAAATATTTGGGCTCCCAGATGTAGACTGGAATAGTTAGCACAATATAGTGGAAAAAGATTTTAGCATCAGACAAATGTGAATCCTAGATATGCCACCAACAGGATGGTCTTGGATAAATCACTTAACTTTTCTTAGCTCCATTTGACCATGTGTAAAATGATACAATTAGTTTATACAGTCCACACTGGCAGGTATGTGTAGCAACGGTATATGCATAGAGTCTGATACATAATTTAGGTACTTTATGCGTGTTGTCATTACGACTATCATCTGCTAAGACTAGATCTCTCCTGGGGCTTCTGAGTGGCTCAGTTGGTTAAGAGTGGCTTCGTTTCACGTCATAACCCCGGGGCCCTGGAATCGAGTCCTGCATCAAGCTCCCTACTCAGCGGGGAGCCTGCTTTGCCCTCTGCCCTCCCCCCTCTCTCTCTGTCAAATAAATAAATAAAATCTTTAAGAAAAAGACTAGATCTCTCCCTTCCGGAAGGATTGAGCTGCATTTTTAATTTAATTAAATCATCTTTTTTATTTAACTCAAAGAATGTTTCAAGTTTAGGCACTAGAAATATTTTCTTATAAGTAGGTATATAAACCAATACTTTTGAGTACTTATGTGCCAGGCTTACTGTGCTATTTAGAAGTAATGTTAAATAAATAAATAAATAAATAAATAAATAAATAAATAAATAAATAAATAAATGTAATGTTGCTACAAAACTATGTAGTAACTAATGCAATCTTTTATATTATTTTTAATATAATAGAACTTAGATTGATTTGTTGAAGGTTTTAAACCCAGTAAAAGAGAAATCCAGTACCCACATTCAAGACTGATTGACTCAGCATTTTCTGACCATACCTTATATTTAAGCATGTATGAGGTTGTATCTGTATGAAATTAAAACAGAGACAGAAAGTAAAATATAGGGATGCTTAGGTGGCTCAGTCAGTTAACTGTCTGCCTTCGGCTCAGGTCATGATCCTGGGGTCCTGGGATTAAGTACCGCATTGGGCTCCTTGCTCAGCAGGAGTCTGCTTCTCTCCCTCTGCCTGCTCTGCTTGCTGCTCCCCCTGCCAGTGAGATCTCTCTCTCTCTGACAAATAAATAAATAAAATCTTTAAAAAAAAAGTAAAATATGTAATAAAGCCTTGACATATTTGAATTAATTTGTTGATAGTTTTAGAGCATATAAGAAACAATAATGAAAAATTCAGTTTTACTAATGATGAAAATATGTGTTTATAGAAATAATTGTTACCCACAGAAAAAAGAATACCATCTTTTTTTTTTAAAAGATTTTATTTATTTATTTGAGACAGAGAGAATGAGAGAGACAGAGAGCACATGAGAGGGGGGAGGGTCAGAGGGAGAAGCAGGCTCCCTGTTGAGCAGGGAACCCGATGCGGGACTCGATCCTGGGACTCCAGGATCATGACCTGAGCCGAAGGCAGTCGCTTAACCAACTGAGCCACCCAGGCGCCCAAGAATACCATCTTAATATCTGCAAAATCAAAGGAAAGGAATATTGGGCTATAATCCCATAGGACCAAAGACTTTAGTAAAGAGTGTTTGAATATCTCAAGAGAAGGAAGCCATGACCTAATAGCAGAGTAAGAAGCATTATGACCCAAGTACCAAACAAATTTCAGAAAAAAAATCCCCCAAATCTGACTATATAATTTTGAATAACCTCAGTGAGAAAAAAATGGAAAATAAAAAATATCCAAAAAAGTGGCATGTTTGAACATGAAAAACTTAGATTGGAAAAAAGGAAACAAAATATAAATTTGAAATGAGCATTAAATAACAAAGACAATGCTAACAAACAAATGGTATGACAATATATTGAAAATTTCAGTGATATGAAAACCTTACACTGTTATAGGATTACATTTTTAGAAGCTAAAGGTAATTGCTAAAGAGTCTTTTGTTTATTGTTTGTTCCTTTAAGAATATTCAAGCAAAAAAGTGAAGGAAATAAAAGCCTTTTATAAGTATGCTTTATGGAATCTGTGAGTCCTTTTAAATATCCAAACTGGGAAAATCTTTGCCTAACCCCTTAAAAAATGTAAGCTATCATTCATAGCTCATAAGTTGTAAGTTCTTGTGTAATGTCAAGACATGACAGAGATGGAACTTTTTACACCACCGGTTTGTAACTTACTAATTGTACTACTTCAGAGGAATTATGTGACTTATTTGTCCTTAGTTTCTCACCTTTAAAATAAGGATAAAAATAGTCCCTAGCTCACAGTGTTACAGTGAGATTTAAATAGGTAACATAATGTACAGAATTGTTGAATCATTACATTGTATACCTGAAATGAATATAACACTGTACATTAATTATATTTGAAAAAAATATATAAATAGGATAACATATTTAAAGCATGAGTACCAAAAGGTACATGGCAGCATTTAATTCTTTCTGTTTCTTTTACTCTACTCCTTGGTGTGCTGATAAACTATTCATAACCAGGTGGGTGGGAGGGAGACCTGATCTGTAGTGTTTGCTAATGTCTATGGCGCAAATACTCCTATCATGGCTGATCACATCCATCATGAAGTCATTGAATGAGAGTTGGAAAGGGATGCACAATAGCATATTATTGTATAATATTTCCATCATACAGATATCAATAACTTTAAGAGCACAGATGATAGTAAGATGTAGTAAAATAGGAAATAAGTTTTGAGTAACTGTTAACTTTGTCTTTAGAAAGAAAGAAAGAGAAAGAAAGAAAAAAAAGAAAGAGAAAGATGAATTACTTGAGTAATGAATTGCAAAAAAAAAATATATTCAAGGTGTGCCATGTGCAAAGCTTACTTATAATTTTAGGTTCTAGGGCGCCTGGGTGGCTCAGTTGGTTAAGCGACTGCCTTCAGCTCAGGTCATGATCCTGGAGTCCCGGGATCGAGTCCCGCATTGGGCTCCCTGCTCAGCAGGGAGGTCCCTCTGACCTTCCTCCCTCTCATGCTCTCTGTCTCTCATTCTCTCTCTCTCAAATAAATAAATAAAATCTTTTAAAAAATATATATATAAAAAAGAATTTTAGGTTCTAGGAGAGCAAACAATGTCTGCTACGTTTAACATTCATTTGACTCTCCACAGAACAGAGTTAATGAATAGAAAATACTTATTCATGGAGGGCCTATTGGAATAAGAAGTAATATTTTAAAGATATATCTATATCTATAATATGGTATTATATATCTATATATATAAATTTTGCCTTTCCACACTTTGTATTTATTCTACAATAAAAATATATTACTCTTTGCATGCCTGGATGGCTTAGTCATTAAGCGTCTGCCTTTGGCTCAGGTCAAGATCCCAGGGTCCTGGGATGGAGCCCCACATTGGGCTCCCTGCTCCGCGGGAAGCCTTCTTCTCCCTCTCCCACTCCCCCTACTTGTGTTCCCTCTCTCGTTGTCTCTCTCTCTGTTAAATTAATAAAGAAAATCTTTACAAAAATATATACTTATTATTAACAGCAAAAAGTAAAGCTATATAACATCTAAATCAAAGTAGTTTGTATAGAAACAGAATCAGTTAGCCAACATTACAAGGATGTTAAGGCATGACTGTGACCTAGTTATAGCTGGATCCAAAGGTTAACACAGATTTTCACAGTTCCCTTTTCCCTCCGACCTCCTGTGACTATGAGTTGGCTTTATGCTCTCCTAATCGGAACAGATTTCCATCGTTATGCTACATAGAATGGTCACATTCTTCCAGTTATTGTGATGCGACCTCAGTGGCAAGGAAGTGTATTTTACATCTGATTCAGCATAAAACTCTTGCAGAGGATTCTGATTGGCCTAGGATGGTTAATGGGCTCATCCACAAACTAATCACTGTAGCCTTGAAATAGAGTATTCAGATTGACCAGTATCGACCATAGTTTGTCTAGTGGAAGAGGAGTGGTTTGCTAAACTTCCCAGTTCTATAGAAGAGATGATTCCTTAAAGAAAGGCACATTGGGAAGTAAATAATATATATCTACTGTAATTGTGACATGAAGGTGAAAGGTAAATTGGTAGCTAGAGGGGATATAAGGCCTAAGGAATTCACATGAAATAAAATGTTATGTTTGATATTTGTAAATTACCTTAAAGCTAAGAGGAACTATAAATATAGTAGATAGGCAGACTGGATTCAAAATGATCTCAATTGACAGAAATGAGAAACATAAGACAAGATGTAATTTCAAAGGAGCAAATATAAATGCCTACATTTAGGTTCAAACAGTTGGTTTTACATAAATAAAAAGTGGAAAAACAGGATTTATAGCAGTTCTACTGAAAAAGAAAAACATGAAGTTTTATTTAGCTTCAAGTTCAATAGAAACTGACAGCATGACACTGTTGCTAAAAAAGGTAATCCAATCTTAGGCTGTTGTATGGTTCAGAACAAAGAAGATTATAGCCTCCGAGTGCTCTGCACTGATCATATTAAATCCAGATTATTGCTTCCAGTTTTGGATTCCATACTTTAAGAGTGACACTAACAAACTCAAGGGACTCCTGAGTGAGATGAATAAGGTCAAATAATATCTTGAAACAACAGAATAAACTGGGTATATTTTGATCATAGAAGGGATGGCTTTAAAGGTGTAAATACAACCTCCCTCAACTATTTTAAGATATATCTATGGGAAAGGAAGATCATTAACTCTGGGGTCTAGAAGGACGGAACAACACTAATAGAATTCAAAATAAAATGAATTCTGGCTTCCTAGGCAGATGACATTTCCAACTGTGAAATGACTGCATCTCAAAGTAGTGCGTGTCTTTTACTGGCGGTGTTAAGCTATAAATTAGCATGGTGGAGTGAGAGAGGAAAAATCATTAAGGAAATGAATAAGAGCAGGAAGTTCTGGACACTGGTCCCTGCTAAAATACTACACAGATATTTAAAATATGCATATCATTTATATTTTAACTTTTATTTGCCTTCTGCAATTTTACTTCATGCCGCCTTTGTATCTGTTTTTTTAATTTTATTTTTAACAACTTTATTGAGATGTATTTGACATACAACAAACTGCACATAAAGTGTATAATTTGATGTTTTGACATATGTATGTATCTGTGAAACCATCATCACAATCAGTAAAGTGAACATGTCAATCACCTCTAAAAGTTTTCTCATGTCTGTCTGGAATTCCTCCCTCCCAAAACTTCTCTCACTCCAACTGCTTGTATTCCTAGGCAAATACTGATCTATATTGTTTTGGTTTTTTTGCCCCATTAATATGTTCCCATTTTTTATAATTTTATATTTGCCACTCCTTTTTTGTCTTGTTTTACACAGAATAATTATTTGTGGTTTATCCATGTTAATGTGTGTATCAATAGTTTAATCACTTTATTGCTGACTAGTATTCCACTGTATAGATATTCCATAATTTGTTCATCTATTCACCTATGCATGGACATTCGGACTGCTTTCAGTTTGAGGCTATTACAAATTTTGGCACAGACATAGATTTTCACATCTTTTGTGTAAATATCTGGGAGTCAAAAGGCTGGACTGTATGGTAGGTATATGTTTAACATTTTCAGACTTTTTTGCCCAACTTTTTCCCAAAAAGATTGCACCATTTTACTTTTCTACAAGAAGTGCATGGGAGTTCCATTATTTCCACATCCTGGTCAATCTATTCAACTGTAGACATTCTAATGGGTGTATAGTGGTAATTTTCCTAATTACTAATATTGTTAAGCATTTTTTCAGGGGTCTATGTGCCATCCATTTGTCTTCTTTGAAGTGTCTAAGTCTGCCCATTTAAACAAATTAGTTTGATTTCCTATTTCACATTATAAACACAAGTTTTTAATCAGATATATGAGTGCAAATATTTCTTCTTCATCTGTAGCTTCTCTTTCATTCTTTTAATAAGATTTTTCAAAGAGCAGTTTTTAATTTTGATGAAGTGAATTTGTCAATTTGTTTTATGGATTATACTTTTTAAATAGTGTGCTAAGAAATCTTTATCAAACTATTCATAAAGATTTTCTCAAAAGTTTTATTTTAGAAACTTTGTTTTGGATTCTACATTAGGTCTGTTATCCATTTTGAATAATTATTTTATATAATACATAGGATGGAACCAAATCCATTGTTTTCATGTATGGATAAGTGATTCTTCTAGCATCATTTACTGAAAGGATAATTCCTTCTCTAGTGAAATACCTTTACATATGCTTTATAGGAAATCACTTTTCCTTGCATTCTGTTACAATGATCTATTTTTCTATCTTTATGCCAATATCACACTGTCATTATAACTACCTTCATAGGAAGTGTTCAAATTATGTAGTGTTAAAATTCCAACATTGCTTTTCTTGTTCAAAGTAGTTTTGACTATTCAATGTCTTTTGCACTTCCATATGAATTTTAGAATCAGTCTGTCAATTTTTACTAAAACTAGTGGTATTTTAAGCAGAATTGCATTGATTCTAGAGATCAATTTGGGAAAAATTGGCATCTTTACAATATTGAGCCTTACAACTCGTGAAGACAGTATATTCTTCCATGTTTTTACATCTTTAATTTTCTCAGCAATGTTTTGGAGTTTTCTGTGCAAGGGTCTTTTTTTTTGTATTTATCTTCAATTATTTTCTATTTATTGGTGCTAGTGTAACTAGCACTATTTTTCTGCAATTTCAATTTCCAACTTTGTTACTATTATAAAGAAATACAATGCATATTTGTTTGTTGATTTTATACCCTGTATGCACCCTTTCTGTAAACTCCATCAGATCTCCAATATATATGAACTTGTTGAGAATAGCCCAGAGAATAGCCTACGGAAAGATCATGGCTTTAATGGATAATAGCCTTCATGTCCACTCAGTATTTAGGAGTTCTATCTCAAGAAAATGTCACAAAAGCCAAATTTTGAGAAGAATAACTAAAGTAAAAATTCTAGCTCTTCCTCTGCACTGCTTACAGATGTGGCAGCCATCCTCTACTCGGCATCACGGACACCCTCAGACCTTTGGTGAAGCCCAAGATCATTAAAAAAGGACCAAGAAGTTCATCCAGTACCAGTCAGACCCATATGTTAAAATTAAGTGCATCTGGCAGAAACCCAGAGGTGTTGACATAGGGGGTGCACAAGATTCAAGGGCTAGATCTTGATGCCCAACACTGGTTATCGAATCACAAGAAAACAAAGCACATGCTGCCCAGTGGCTTCTGGAAGTTCCTAGTCCACAACATCAAGGAGCTTGAACTGCTGCTGATGTGCAACAAATCTTACTGTGTAGAGATTGCTCACAATGTCTCATCCTAGAACCACAAAACCACTATGAAAAAAGCAGCCCAGCTGGCCATCAGAGTCACCAATCCCAATGCCAGGCTGTGCAGCTAAGAAAATGAAAAGGCAGACTGCTTATGTGCATGTCGTATTTGTGTTAATGAAACCATAAAACTTAAAAAATAAAGTAAAAGAAAATATAAAAATTAAAAATTCTAAACTGAATGGCTTTTAAATTGAAAGTAACTGATTTGGTAAGAAGAAAATAATAGACAAAAAAGAGAAAAAACAAGAAGAAAAGATGCAAACAACTCAACAATCATTAAAATGAGGACATAGATGTCTTACACTTGATGTTCTACTGCAAATACAATCTTACTTTCCAGTGAATGTGGAAATCTCCAATTCTAAAGTTTACACAAAATGTATGGAGAAAGGGAGAAAAGATAATTTCCAACAAGAAAAATGTTAGAATAAAAGCATTATATTAAAATTTCTCAGTAAGATAAAATGTACAAATATATAACAAAGATAGTATTCTATAAGCAAATTATGATCTATTCTGTGTCAATAAATCCATGACCTGATTAAGAGAAAACCCCTTTGAATAAATAAATAAGGTGGTTTTAGAAGAATGAACAAAAGCAAATGAATTTTGTTATTTTTACTCTCTCTTTACTGTGGGTCCAAATAATTATTTTCTAAGAAGGCTAAGTAACATTGCTTCCAAATTTTATGTATTCCTACCTTTTTCTATTTTTTTTTTAAATCTTTATGGAACCCTATTATCTCTTTTGCATTTAAAACTCTTGACCATTTATTTGTATTTATCAAATCACCTCTTGATCTTTTATTCTTCCTCTTGAACTTCCCCATTTGTGTGTACTGGGAGCATCAGTGTATATATATATATATATTTTTTTTTTTTTAAGATTTTATTTATTTATTCATGAGAGACACAGAGAGAGAGGCAGAGGGAGAAGCAGGCTCCCAGGGAGCAGAGAGCCTGATGCGGGACTCGATCCCAGGATCCTGGGATCATGACCTGAGCCGAAGGCAGACGCTTAACCATCTGAGCCACCCAGGCGCCCAACATCAGTGTATATATTGATAACTAAACAGTTAACAATGGAACAGACATAAACTTATACAGATATTTGTTTGATAGTTCAAAGAGTTACCTCTTGCATTTACTTCCATGATCTATAAAAAAAATCACATTTGCTTTTAGTCCTAAGAAGGACATGGATTTTAATTTTATGTGCTATAGATATAGAAATTAAAGTTATAATTCCAATCCTTTTTCCTTAAGTAAATGCAACATAATCTCAACATTTTCTTTGAATTGCTTTAGCTGTGACATTCTCCAGCCCTGATCATATGGTCCTTGAGACCAGAAACCATATCTTACAGTTGGTTGGATCCTACTTCAATGCCTAACAGAAGCTCTGTTCATGGGAGATGCTGAGTTTGTATTTGTTAATCGATAATGTTGTATGATATACATGAAGTGAGTAAATAGTAAAGATGAACGTGAAATTATAGGGCTAGCTTAGTTCATTAAGTCTTTGTATATAAAGTAATAAAAAAGAGAATTCAAATGGTCTGATGTTCTTTTGATGTCAAGTAAAAATTAGCAAAGTCTGGCTTCAAAGGAAATGACTATACATCAACTACTTTCTTGCCTGACTTACCTGGAAAGTTAGTTTTACTCAGCACTCCACTGTATCTATTAGCTACCATGATTGTATTGGCTATACTTCCTTACTTTTAAAAATGTTTCCATTTGTAACATCCATTAGGTTCTAAACCTTAATCTTAAATGTGCCACACGGCCATTTAACAACAAAAAAATGATTATCTCAAGATCTGATATCATAAAAGTTAATGTTTACATAATAGTATATCAATATGTCAATTAATTTATTAACTTAAATTAACCCGAATCTCAGAAAATTTGAGTGTGAAAAATCACACTCTTTGGTTATGCAGCTCATTGGGAAAGAGTTGGAAAGATAATAACAAATACTGTATTTTTGGCTCAAAAAATATTCAAAATATTTTTCTTGGGGAAATTAATTCTTCAATGATAAGTTACAAAAAAGGGCTAGATGTGAGTTAAAAAATTGAAAATATATGTATTTAGCTTAATTCTTTACATAGTTTTGT
The DNA here is from genome assembly GCF_011800145.1 of Mirounga leonina. Classification (NCBI taxonomy): domain Eukaryota; kingdom Metazoa; phylum Chordata; class Mammalia; order Carnivora; family Phocidae; genus Mirounga; species Mirounga leonina. Next base: position 24,749,192 of record NW_023270807.1, on the reverse strand, counting down.
AGTTGTTGTTTTGGTGCTAGTTTAATTATTTGGTGTCCACTTCTTTTCTACATAAAAGTTTAATTGTATTTTCTATAGGTAGAAAACTAAGAGAAAAAGGTGCAGAAAAAACCCTATGCCTGCCAACAAAGTAACAAAGGAGGGTTAATTAAATAGACAGAAAGGCATTGTTATAATATTAAAAAAACCTGGGCAAGGAATTAAGTGACCTGGGTTATACGCTGGGCTCTGCTCAGAAAAAGACAGCATTTAGTAAATAGATTCTAAGCCAATGTGTACATTTTTTATATACATATTATATACATTACTTTGTTTACAAAATTACCTCCTAGGCACACTTTTTATATATATTTTATGGCATGACTTGGTTTGGTTACAAACTTACCTCCAAGGTAAATATTTTCTTCTTTACAGATGAAGAAATAGGGTTAGGGAGGTTAAGTAATTTGAAAAAGGTCACACAGCTAGTAGGTGCTTGGCTGATGTTAGAGCTAGGGAGTCCGATTCCAAATCCAAGTTCTTTCCATTTGTCATTTAACTTATTTCAGACTCAGTAGGCTCAAATGTTAAAGATTTTATTTATTTATTTTGACAGAGAGAGAGAGACACAGTGAGAGCGGGAACACAAGCAGGGGGAGTGGGAGAGGGAGAAGCAGGCTCCCCACGGAGCAGGGAGTCCGATGTGGGGCTCGATCCCAGGACCCTGGGATCATGACCTGAGCCGAAGGCAGATGCTTAATGACTGAGACACCCAGGCGCCCCAGTAGCCTCAAATGTTAAAAAAAGGAAGGATCAGATCATCTTTTAACCTGTGTCACTTTGGAGGTTCACTCTCTGTTTCAGAGGTTACAGGGCATTTCTTTAAAATGGATCAGAGAGAGAAATAAACAGGATGGTGGAGGAGTAGACCTTAGTTTCGTCTGTTCCAGGAACTCAGATAGCTATCAAATCATTCTGAACACCTGTGAACTCAACTGGAGATCTAAGAGAAGAAGAGCTGCTACTCTACAAATGAAAAGTTACCACTTTCTGCAAGAACGACAAGATGGAAAAACTCACCTCAAAAAGGAGAACAAGAGGCAATACTGACTGTCAGGGACCTAATCAGTATGGACACAAGTAAGAAGTCAGAACTAGAGTTTGGAATGATTATAAAGATACTAGGTGGGCTTGAAAAAAAAAGCAGAGAAGACACTAGAGAATCCCTTTCTGGAGAAATAAAAGAACTAAAATCTAATCAAGTAGAAATAAAAAAGGCTATTAATGGGATGCAATAAAAAAATGGAGGCTCTAACTGCTATGATAAAGGAGGCAGAGAGATAATCAGTGATATGGAAGACAAAATGATGGAGAATAAAGAAGCTGAGAAAAAGAGAGATAAACAACTACCAGATCATGAAGGTAGAAATTGAGAGATCAGTGATACCATAAAGCAAAACAATATTAAGATAATTGGGGGGCGCCTGGGTGGCTCAGTCGGTTAAGCATCTGCCTTCGGCTCAGGTCATGATCCCAGAGTCCTGGGATCGAGCCCCGCATCGGGCTCCCTGCTCCGCGGGAAGCCTGCTTCTCCCTCTCCCACTCCCCCTACTTGTGTTCCCTCTCTCGCTGTGTCTCTCTCTGTCAAATAAATAAATAAAATCTTTAAAAAAAAAAAAAAGATAATTGGGGTCCCAGAAGTAAAGGAAAGAAAGAGAGAGAGCAGAAGTTATACTGGAGCAAATTATAGCAGAGAATTTCCCTATTCTGGAGAAGGAAACAAGCATTCAAGTCCAGGAGGCACAAGGAACCCCCCTCAAAATCAATAAAAATAGGTCAACACCCCAACATCTAATAGTGAAACTTGCAAATCTCAGAGACAAAGAGAAAATCCTGAAAGCAGCTCAGGATAAGAGGTCTGTAACCTACAAGGGTAGAAACATTAGACTGGCAGTAAACCTATCTACAGAGACCTGGAAGTTCAGAAAGGACTGGCATGATATATTCAGGGTGCTAAATGAGAAAAATATGCAGCCAAGAATACTTTATCCAGCTGGAATGTCATTCAAAATAGAAGGAGTGATAAAAAGCTTCCAGGACAAACAGAAACTAAAAGAATCTGTGATCACCAAACTAGCCCTACAAGAAATATTAAAAGGAGGGCGCCTGGGTGGCTCAGTTGGTTAAGCGACTGCCTTCAGCTCAGGTCATGATCCTGGAGTCCCTGGATCGAGTCCCGCATCGGGCTCCCTGCTCGGCAGGGAGTCTACTTCTCCCTCTGACCCTCCCCCCTCTCATGTGCTCTCTCTCTCTCAAATAGATAAAATCTTTAAAAAAAAAAAAAAGAAATATTAAAAGGAATCTGTTAAGCAAAGAGAGAGCTGAAAAGTAACACAGACCAGAAAGAACAGAGACAATATGCAGAAACAGTGACTTTATAGGTAATACAATGGCACAAAATTCATATCTTTCTGTAGTTACTCTTTAAATAAATGGGTTAAATGCCCCAATCAAAAGACACAGGATATCAGATTGGGGATAAAAAAGCAAGACCCACCAGTATGATGTCTGCAAGAGACTCATTGTAGACCTAAAGAAACCTCAAGATTTAAAGTGAGGGGGTGGAAAATCATTTATCATGCTAATGGACATCAAAGGAAAGCTGGGGTGACAATCTTTATATCAGAAAAATTAGATTTTAAACCAAAGACTGTAATAAGAGATGAGGAAGGACACTATGTCATAATTAAAGGGTCTATCCAACAAGAAGATCTAACAATTATAAATATTTATGCCCCTAACATGGGAGCAGCCAATTATATAAGCCAAGTAATAATAAAATTAAGGAAACACATCAATAATAATACAATAATAGGAGGGTATTTTAACACCCCCCTCACTGCAATGGATAGATCATCTAAGCAGAAGATCAATAAGGAAACAAGGGCTTTGAATGACACACTGGACTAGATGGACTTCACAAATATATTCAGAGCATTCCATCCTAAAGGAACAGAATACACATTCTTCTCCAGTGTACATGGAACATTCTCCAGAATAGATCACATACTGGGTCACAAATCAGGTCTCAACTGGTACCAAAAGATTGGGATCATTCCCTGCATATTTTCAAACCATAGTGCTTTGAAACTGGAACTTAATCATAAGGGGAAATTTGGAAAGAACTCAAATACATGGAGGCTAAAGAGCATTCTACTAAAGAATGAATGGGTCAAGCAGGAAATTAAAGAAGAATTAAAAAAATTCATGGACGGGCGCCTGGGTGGCTCAGTTGGTTAAGCGACTGCCTTCGGCTCAGGTCATGATCCTGGAGTCCCGGGATCGAGTCCCGCATCGGGCTCCCTGCTCGGCAGGGAGTCTACTTCTCCCTCTCCCACTTCCCCTTTGTGTTCCCTCTCTCGCTGTGTCTTTCTCTGTCAAATAAATAAATAAAATCTTTAAAAAAAAAATTCATGGAAACAAATGAAAATGAAAACACAACTGTTCAAAACTTTTGGGATGCAGCCAAGGTGGTCCTAAGAGGGATGTATATAGCAATACAAACCTTTCTCAAGAAACAAGAAAGGTCTCAAATATACAACCTAACCTTGCACCTAAGGAGTTAGAGAAAGAACAGCAAATAAAGCTGAAACCCAGCAGGAGAAGAGAATGAATAGAGATTAGAAAAGAAATCAATGAAACAGAAAACAAAAGAACAGTAGAACAAATCAACAAAACCAGGAGCTGGTTCTTTGAAAGAATTAATAAGATTGATAAACCCCTGGCCAGACTTATCAAAAAGAAAAGAGAAAGGACCCAAATAAATAAAATCATGAATGAAAGAGGAGAGACCACAACCAACACCACAGAAATACAAACAATTCTAAGAACATATTATGAGCAACTATATGCCAATGAATTAGGCAATCTGAAAGACATGGATGCATTCCTAGAGATGTATAAACTCCCAAAACAAACAGGAAGAAATAGAAAACCTAACAGACCCATAACCAGCAAAGAAATTGAAGCAGTAATCAAAACCTCCCAACAAACAAGAGTCCAGGGCTGGATGGCTTCCCAGGGGAATACTACCAAACATTTCAAGAAGAATGAATGCCTATTCTTCTGAAGCTATTTCAAAAAATAGAAATGGAAGGAAAACTTCCAAACACTTTGTATGAGGCCAGCATTACCTTGATCCCCAAACCAAAGACCACACCAAGAAGGAGAATTACAGACCAATATTCCTGATGAACATGGATGCAAAAATTCTCACCAAAATACTAGCCAGTAGGTTCTAACAGTACATTAAAAGGATTATTCACCACAACCAAGTGGGATTTATTCCTGGGCTGCAAGGGTGGTTCAACATCCACAAATCAGTCAATGTGATACACTACATAAATAAAAGAAAGGACAAGAACCATATGATCCTCTCAATAGATGTGATAAGGAAAATCTGTGTCCTAAGATGGCTGACTGAGCCATCAAGAAAGTCCCAGTCCTTGCTCTGGGGCTCTTCTGGGTTCTTCTCCCTGCTCTGCTTCCTGCACGCACCAATCTGGATTCTTCTCCCTGCCCCGATTCGCACACGCACCAAAAGTGCCAAGTATGCCGAAGTAGAAGTATATAAATTGCCCCCATTGTTTGTGCTCTGGGCTCAGACCTTTGGAGACCACTCTCCTCTGAGCCCACCAGTGTTAAACAAACCTTCTATCCTCCAAGATCTCCAAGTGCTGCTTGGTTCTTCCGTCAGGCAATCCAGTCCAGGTTCCCTGACTGGTAAACCCAACTGTGCTGGCCCATTGTTGCCACTGGTTTGGGGCAATGGCGGGGCAGTGACAGAACGAGGGATCATAATGGAGAAGGTGCACCTTGCCTAATTTTTGGCAGTCTCCCACCCTGGTCACCTTGGGCTGGCCCCACTCTGCTTTTCCCACTGGACTAGAGGAGACTTGGCAGGTGAGGACCTAGTCTCAACGTCGGATTCTAGTAAGGCCTGGGGCCCCAGGACCCAGACATGCCCACCACCATTGGGGTGGAAGGGGAGCCTGATAACCTCCCAAAGACCTCTTAGAGGTCTCACAGGTAGGGATTCCCAGGGAGAGAATGTAATAACTTCTAGAGTGTGAATGTGTGAGTGAATGTGCAGTCTGACCTGGCTTGCTCAAGCAGACTGATTCTGTGACTCCACGGGCAGGCACCCTTAAGGGCCCCAGAAGCCTATGAAGTCTGAGTAGGCCCATTTGTGATTCTGTGGTGAATGGCATACAGTCTATGGCTGCATCGGAATAGTTTCTGATCATAAGTCACAATGCTGAGACCGCTACGGCTAAGCCTCACCTACGCTCCTTTGGGACATAGCTAGACGGGCATCTGATTGGTCTCCTCACCTCAGGAGGCAACCCCCCCCCCCTTTGTCTGTCTCTGCGCCACTGCACACGGGGACATCACCATGGGGTCAGGGCAGAGTAAACCTACAGTTCTAGAGACCATGATCAAAAATTTCAGGAAGGGGTTTTTGGGAGACTATGGAGTCAGGATGAACCCCGGCAAGTTGAGAACCCTATGTGAACTGGAATGGCCCACATTTGATGTCGGGTGGCCGTCAGAAGGGACACTGGATGTCCCAACAATTTGTCAACTATGGCAAGTCGTAACAGGAGAACCAGGACACCCTGACCAGTTTCTGTACATTGACTCCTGGCTAGGAATTGCTCAGACCCTTCCCCCCTGGGTGTGATTCGCTTGCAATAGGCAGGGACAGGCCAGGGTCTTACTAGCCTCACCCAAGCGACCTAAAGAAAATCAGCAAAAGCCCCCAGTCTCCACAAATCCTAGCCAGAGATCCCGAGGACAAACTGATCCTCCCCCATCGTATATACCCCCAAGATGGTCTACACCCAGCCCTTCAGCTCCAGACACTCCACCGCCATCAGTTTCACTGGTGCCCCCAGGCCCAGAGGATCCACTGGTGCCCTCAGGCCCAGAAGACCAACTGGCACCCCCAGGCCCCAAGGATCCACTTTCTCCAGGACCAGCAGCCAGGCTGCGCCCTAGGCCAGGCGCAAGCACCCTCCAAATGCCAGTATGAGAGACGCGGGAACCTGAGAGGCACAATGAAGATGGGATGGTCCAACCTGGTCATTCCAAGATGTATTATCAGCCCTTCTCCACCACCGACCTCCTCAACTGGAAACATAACACTCCATCCTACTCTGAGAAACCACAGGCCATGGTAGGCCTGAGAGAATCCGGGCAGGAGCTAAGAAACCGATGAACGTGACTAAGGTATCCTCGGTCACTCAACAACCAGGGGAATCCCCTGGGGACTACTACGAAAGACAACGTGAAGCCTATAGGATATACACTCCATTTGACTCCAAGGCACAGGAAAGCCAACAGATGGTAAACACCTCCTTCGTGGCTCAGGCTGCCCCAGACATCCGAAAAAAACTTCAGAAAACAGAGGGTTTTGCCAGGATGAACATCACCCAACTAATAGAGATTGCCAATAAGGTCTACATAAATAGGGAGGTTATAGCCGAATGGGAAGCTGACAAAAAGATGAAAAAGAAAGCCTCCTTGTCACTGCCCTGAAAGAAAAGGACAACACAAAGGTGGGGAGACCCTGACCACTGAAATGACAGAAGCCCAGAACCCCCTTGGCAAGGGACCAATGTGCCTACTGTAAAGAGAAAGGGCATTGGAAAAGGGAATGTCCCAACCGGGGAAAGGCTCAAAAGCCCAGCTGCTACAAGGAAGAACCCTGAGAGGAGGACCTCATAGGCCTTGCGGGAATGGACTCAGACTGAGGGGGACTGGGCTCTTTCCTCCTTGGCTCCCATGAGCCCATGGTCAAAATGAAGGTGGGGCACCAACCAGTGACTTTTATGGTTAGTACTAGGGCCGAGCACTCTGTTGTCACTTCCCCAGTGGCACCTTTCAGCAAAAGGACTGCAACCATCCTCAGGGCCACTGGGACACAGGTGATGCAACAGCGCTTTTGCCAGGCTCGCCAGTGCAAACTCAGGGGCCACAAGGTCCAACATGAATTCCTTTATTTGCCTGATTGCCCCATCCCCCTCCTGGGCCAAGACATACTCTCCAAGCTTGGGGCTCAGATAACCTTTGAGCCCACCAGACATACTAGCCTCCGAGCCCACCAGACACACAAGGCTCCGATTGAACCCAAGGTAAGAGGAGACGGGGTCTCTGGTACTAGCAATTACCATGCCAAGGGAAGAAGAATGGAGGCTATTCTGTGCCCAGGCCCAACTGAGCAGTCCGTTGGAGTTCAGACTCACCTTCCCTTCAGTATGGGCTGAAAACAATCCACCTGGACTAGCCCAGAATCAGGCCCCTATCATTGTTGAACTGATCCCAGGAGCCCAACCTTAGAGGCAAAGGCAATACCCACTTCCACAAGAAGCTAAGATCGGCATCCAAGAACATCTGACCAAACTCAAAGAAGCAGGTATTCTAGTCGAGTGCCAGTAGGTCTGGAATACCCCACTCCTGCCACTCAAGAAGCCAGGAGGGGGATACGACCAGTTCAAGACCTGTGGGCCATCAACAAGGTGACCATTTCTCTGCACCCAGTGGTCCCGAATCCATACACTCTCCTTGGCCAAATCCCAGTGTTGGCCAGATGGTTCACTTGCCTAGATTTGAAGGATTCCTTCTTCTGCTTCCACTTAGCTCCCCAGAGCCAGCCACTATTTGCCTTTGAATGGTCTGAACCTGATACAGGGCGCCAGATGCAAATGATTTGGACGTGCCTCCTGCAGGGGTTTAAAAACTCACCAACCCTCTTTGGGGAAGCACTGGCTGAGGACCTCACCAGCTTTCCAAGAGAGGCCACACGATGCACCCTCCTCCAGTATGTGGATGACCTCCTCCTCACCAGTGACACACAAGAAGACTGCACAAAAGGAACAAAGGCCCTCCTACAGCTCCTGTCAGACTCAGGATACCAAGCCTCATGGAAGAAGGCACAAATCTGCCGACAACAGGTCTGATACCTTTTTTTCCTCCTCACCCAAGGGAAAAGAGAACTAGGGCTGGAGAGGAGAAGGGTGATCATCTCCCTGCCACAGCCCCAGACAAAAAGGGGCCTATGAGAATTCCTGGGGGCTGCAGGATTCTGCCGCATTTGGATCCCTGGGTTCTCAGCAATAGCAAGACCCATTTATGATCTCTTGGGGGACCAGATCGAGAACCCCCTGCCTGGACTGAGGAAGCAGAAGCCACTTTCACAGAGATAAAGACCGCCCTGGCGTGGGCTCCAGCCCTGGGCCTACCAGATGTAGAAAAACCCTTCAATCTCTGTGCATGAAAAGGAAAAAATAGCGCTCGGGGTACTCACCCAGACTGTTGGACCCTGGCAACGGCCAGTTGCTTACCTGTCAAAGAAGCTGGACCCCATGGCAGTGGGATGGCCACCAAGCCTCAGGGTGCTGGCAGCCACAGTCCTACTCATCAAGGAGGCAGACAAACTTACCCTGGGGCAAGAACTTAATGTCAAGGTCCCTCATGCAGTTGTGTCCCTCATGAACACACAGGGACAATGCTTCCTTTTCAACTCTTGGCTAGCACAATACCAAGGGCTCCTCTGCGAAAACCCATGGGTCACCCTCGAAACAGTAAGGACATTAAATCCAGCCACCTTTCTCCCCATGGAAGAGGGGAAACCAGACCATGACTGCTCTGAGGTGACTGATGAAGTCTACGTGAGCCATCCAGATCCACAGGATCAAGCCATAAAGAATCCATAGCTCAAGTTGTTCAGTGATGGCAGCAGTTACCTACAGGAGGGTGCCTGGAAAGCAGGTTATGCAGTAACCACAACCACTGAAGTCTTAGAAGCTAAGGCATTACCAGCTGGATGGTCAGCTCAATGGGCTGAACTATATGCCTTAGTCTGAGCCCTCACCCTCAGTGAAGGCAAGCAAGTCAACATCTATACTGACTCTTGGTACACCTTTGCTACTGTACATATACATGGAGCCATCTACAAGGAAAGGGGCCTCCTAATCACAGCAGGAAAAGCTATCAAGAACAAGGAGATACTGAGACTCCTCAAAGCCATCTGGCTTCCAAAGGAAGCAGCAATCCTGCACTGTAAGGGACACCAGAAAGGAGACGACCCCATAGCACAGGGAAATCACCTGGCAGATGAGGCAGCCAAGACCGAAGACAGTGAGGACATGGACAGAGCCCCTTCCCTCACCATGGCCCTAACACCCCCAGAAGAAGTCCCTCCACCCAGTTACACTAAAAAGGAAAAGGAACAGGCCATGGCTGAGGAAGCCACCCTGACTGAAAAGGGATGGTTGATGATGCCAGATGGGTGCATCTTTGTTCCAACAGCAACTGGAGGGCATCTAGTCAAGGAATACCACCAACTCACTCATCTGGGAAAAACTGCATTAGAGGCCCTTCTCAAGAAGCACTACTACATCAGTCAGCTGCCAGCATCATGCCGAGCAATGAGTGAATGATGCATAACATGGGCTAAAAATAATGCTCGGTCTGTACCATGGCCCCCGCCAGGTGTCCAGAGGATGTGAGCAACCCCCTTCCAAGATCTAGAGGTAGACTTCACAGATGTGCAGCTGAGCAGGAGGTTCAGATATCTCCTAGTGATAGTATGCACATACTCTGGGTGGGTCGAAGCCTTCCCGACTAGGACAGAGCAAAGCCGGGAAGTAACTAAAGTCCTCTTGCGGGAGATCGTGCCCCTGTTCGGCCTGCCATTAACAATCCATAGTAACAATGGACCCACATTTGTGGCAGACATTGTACAGGTCTTGACCAAATCTCTCAACATCACCTGGAGACTCCACACCACTTACCGGCCCCAAAGTTCAGGGAAAGTAGAGCAAATGAATCGCACCCTCAAGGGAACCTTAGCAAAGTTTTATCAGGAGACTAACCTGCCATGGCCGGATCTGCTACCCCTAGCTCTCCTGCATGCTCGCTGCATGCCTGGGACATCAGGTTTCTCCCCATTTGAATTAATATATGAACGGCCTTCCCTGTGCTTGAGAAGCCTTCCAGGAAACTTGCATCAGGTTGGAGATAAAGGGATAAAGGAGCAGCTTCAGGTCCTGGGGGCCACCCTAAATAAATTACAAAAGTACACCACTGAGAGGGCCCCAATCTCCTTAGGGTCTCAGGTACACTCCTTCTAGACAGGGGACTCAGTTTGGGTCAAAGATTGGAAGAAAGACCACCTCAAACTGCAGTGGATAGGGCCCCACACTGTTGTTCTAACTGCCCCTACTGCCCTCAAGGTCTCAGGTGTCACCCCGTGAGTCCACCACTCCAGAGTGAGGAAAGCTCATCATTCAGATGAGGAGCCGCACCAGTGGAGTCCAGGCAGACTTCACAAACCCACTCCAGCTTCACCTTCGACAAGACCCCACCAATGCTGGACACCTGCTCACCATGGTCCCTGGCTCTCAACGGTGTAATTTCCCTCATCTTGGGAGTCAGACTCTACACTGTTGCCCCTCCTGACTGGACTTTCTCCCAGAGGCTTACTATTGTCATTGCTTATTGGGTGTCCCTACGGTGTATTACTGTACTTACTTGTCCACGGGGTTTCATCTGCTGACAGGTTAGCCATGATGGCTCCCTCTACCTACCATCATAGATCCCACTTTTATTGGCCCTCTGCTGTCTACTCCTGAATGCATTTCACCATGGTTTTCCTGGCCTCCGAGGCGGCAAACTCTCATATCACCATTACTGGCAAATGGACTTTCCAGCTTATCCTCCTCAATCCTGCACCCATACCCCCACTGACTTTTTCCACCTGGGATTGGCGCACATCAAAGGTTAACCACCAATTTGATGGATGCCAGCTTCTTGATACCTCCTGAGAACCTCATAGACGGTGTTCCTACCATGGCCCTCACTCTGGTTACTGGCTGGTAGATATCTACATTTGTGGGGGCCCTATGCCTCAACAGCCAAACACTTGCCTTCAGTTCTGCTCGCAAGCCTGGGGATGTGAGTCATGGGTGGCAACTTGGCCGGGAATGAACAATGGTCCAATGGGTCGTAGAGCCTCAAAGAACACAGTGACATCCAGATTTTCTTGTCACACACTGCCACCCCATCCTCTTGCCCTAACAATCACTGTATACCACTCACTCTCTCAGTCCTAGAACCCAATGCCACATCATGGGCTGCAGGGATCACTCTCCTGTTGGGCCAATATCATCAATCTATAGGGACCGACCCCATGGCCAAGTTTATGATTAAGTCCATGTTTGCCCCAAGGCTTGCAGTCAACCCTCAGAGTCAAACAGAATGATGCCCTCTAAACTAGGTGTTTAAAGGGCCATCAAAGGGGGGAATGATAAGGAAAATCTGTGTGCTAAGATGGCCAACCGAGCCAGTGAGAGAGTCCTAGTCCTTGCCCTGGGGCTCTTCCGGGTTCTTCTCCCTGCCCTGCTTTGCACACATGCCAAAAGTGCCAAGTATGTGGAAGTAGAAGTGTATAAATTGCCCCCTTTGTTTGTGCTTGGGGCTCAGACCTTTGGAGACCACACTCCTCTTAGCCGGCTGGTGTTAAATAAACCTCCTATCCTCCAAGATTTCTGAGTGCCACTTGGTTCTTCCATGGGCAATCCAGTCCAGGTTCCATAACAGATGCAGAAAAAGCATTTGACAAAGTACAACATCCTTTCCTGATTAAAACTCTTCACAGCGTAGGGATAGAGGGAATATACCTCAACATCATAAAAAGCCCACAGTGAATATCAGTCTCAATGGGGAAAAACTGAGGGATTTTCCCCTAAGGTCAGGAACATGGCAAGGATGTCCACCATCACCACTGCTCTTGAACATAGTACTAAAAGTCCTAGCCTCTGCAATCAGACAACAAAAATAAAAGGCATCTCAATCAGCAAAGAAGAAGTCAAATTCTCCCTCTTTGCAGATGACATGATACTCTACATGGAAAACCTAAAAAGACTCTACCCCAAAGTTGTTAAAACTCATACAGGAATTCAGGAAAGTGGCAGGATATAAAATCAATGCACAGAAACCAGTTGCATTTCTATACACTAGCAATGAGACAAAGAAAGAGAAATTAAGGATTCAATCCCATTTACCATTGCACCCCAAACCATAAGATACCTAGGAATAAACCTAACCAAATAATCCTAAGATTTGTATGGAACCAGAGAAGACCCTGAATAGCCAGAGGAATGTTAAAAAAGAAAAGTAAAGCTGATGGCATCACAATTCCGGACTTCAAGCTCTATTACAAAGCTGTAATCAATTCCGGACTTCAAGCTCTATTACAGACACAGGCATAAAAACAGACACATAGATCAATGGAAAAACAGAGAACCCAGAAATGGACCCTCAACTCTATGGTCAACTAATCTTCGACAAAGCAGGAAAGAATATTCAATGGAAAAAAGACAGTCTCTTTAAAAAATGGTGTTGGGAAAATTGGATAGCCACATGCAGAAGAATGAAATTGGACCATTTCCTTCCATCATACACAAAAATAGACTCAAAATGGATGAAAGACCTAAATGTGAGACAGGAATCCATCAAAATCCTAGAGGGGAACATAGGCAGCAACCTTTTTGATCTCGACCCCAGCAACTTGTTGCCAGACACATTTCCAAAGGCAAGGGAAACAAAGGCAAAAATGAATGATTGGGACTTCATCAAGATAAAAAGCTTTTACACAGCAAAGGAAACAGTCGATAAAACCAAAAGACAACCGACAGAATGGGAGAAAATATTTGCAAAGGACATGTCAGATAAAGGGCTACTTTCCAAAATCCATAAAGAGTTTATCAAACTCAACACCCAAAGAACAAATGATCCAATCAAGAAATGGGCAGAAGACATGAACAGACATTTCTCCAAGGAAGACATCCAAATGGCCAACAGGCACATGAAAAAATGTTCCACATCACTGGGCATCAGGGAAATACAAGTCAAAACCACGAGATACACGTCAGTCAGAATGGCTAAAATTAACAAGTCAGGAAATGACAGATGTTGGCGAGGAATGGAGAAAGGGGAACCCTCCTACACTGTTGGTGGGAATGCAAGCTGGTGCAGCCACTCTGGAAAACAGTATGGAAGTTCCTCAAAAAGTTGAAAATAGAGCTATCCTCTAACCTAGCAATTGCACTACTGGGTATTTACCCCAAAGATACAAATGTAGATCTGAAGGGGCACCTGCACCCCAATGTTTATAGCAGCAATGTCCACAATAGTCAAACTATGGAAAGAGCCAAGATGTCCATCGACAGATGAATGGATAAAGAAGATGTGTTCTATATATATATAGATAGATAGATACATATATATATATACATATATACATACATATATACATATACATATATATATATACAATGGAATACTACTCAGCCATCAAAAAATGAAATATCGCCATTTGCAATGACATGGATGGAACTAGAGGGTATTATGCTGAGTGAAATAAGACAATTAGAGAAAGACAATTATCATATGATCTCATTTATATTTGGAATTTGAGAAACAAAACAGAGGATCATAGCAAAAGAGAGGGAAAAATAAAACAAGATGAAATCAGAGAGGGAGACAAAGCATAAGAAACTCTTAATCACAGGAAACAAACTGAGGGTTGCTAGAGGAGAGGGGGGTTGTAGGATGGGGTAACTGGGTGATAGACATTAAGGAGGGCATGTGAAGTAATGAGCACTGAGTATTATTTAAGACTGATGAATAACTGATCTCTACCTCAGAAACCAATAATACATTTTATGTTAATTAGTTAAATTTAAATTTTAAAAAAATGGAAAAACAATGGAACAGAGATCAAAACAAAACAAAATAACCCTATGTCACTTTGTAGACCCTTCAAAAAAATCAAAAGTTTAGTTTTAAAAAGTATGTGCATATGACACAGCACAATGAGTAAAATAGTAAAACAGATTGTCCATCTGTCTCTGTGGCAGCATCTCACTTCCTAGAATCCCCAACACCAAAATATTTTATCTGCACAGGTTTCACTTATTTGAGAAAAAAAAAAAAAGAAAACAGTTATATATAGCCTGAAAAAAATTACAGCATTCATTTCTGATTCTAAAAAATGATGCTGGTACACTCTTTCACTAAACCAGAATATATACCTTCCTCTCTCATGAGCCTGATTCATATTTCTTTTATTAATTCAATATGGGGTTCATAGAACAATGCATTTTATGACTATTAATTCACAACCTGTCTTCTCAGTTTTCAAGTGGAACTCCCCTAACTGTGAAGAGTTTCATATTAAATCTATAGTAGGATACGACCCATGGTTTTGTGCCTCAAGATTTCATCAGTGGAATTATAACTCCATAATTCATGGTTAACTGTTTGTAACTTCCATACTTGAATAGTGTATATTTAAAGTATGTTTATAAAGCATGGAGATGCAAACATTTCTGAATTAATTTTTGTGTTGGTATTATAGGCTGTTCTCTTTGATGTGTATTGTTTTACTCTAATTTATCAATTAAAAGTGAAGCAAATTGGAAAATGAAAATGATGGAAAATACAAGTGTGATTTCTGTGGGTATTTTTATAGATAAGTTTAGAAGGAATGATTTATGTGTATTACTTGAAGTACCCAGCATGGTTTATGACATTCCCCTCAAATCCCCCTACTGTCTAATTAAGGGGGCCTTAAATTTATCTTAATAGTAACTTTTTAAAATAAGCTTTATTTCTTACAGTTAAGAATGTAATAATAGGTTAAAATTTTTTTAACCAGTTGTTTATATTTCAGTGTGAATACACTCCTGATACTTTTTGAGAGTTTTCATTTAATGATCTTTATTGAATCAATAAAGGAGGGAGGCAAGAGATGGATGCAGACAATTATGAGTCAGATAAATACAGATGATCTTAAAGCCATAATCACAAGAAAATGATAGAAGTAAAGAAAAGGTTAAAAACCAAACTGTTGCTTAACTTAACATTTAAGGTCATCATAACAGGAAGATTCAGGAAAGTCAATTGTTGAGGAAGTGCCAACAATTCAAGGAAATCAGGGACATATTTTGTGGAACCCAAGAATGGAAAATGTTTCAGGGAAGCAGTGGCCATCTGTGTGAGAGATGGAATAATATGAGGGCAACCAAGTGACCACTGACTTTGGCAAAAACACATTTTTAAAAGAATATATTTGATAGAAAGGGAGGGAAGGGTGTAATGTTATTATGAAAAACTAAATGTTCATAGGTACAGAGTAGCTATAAGGCTAAGTTTGCCAGAGACCAATTTCTTGTACTTCACACTTCAGTGCCTATAGAACAGGGAAAAAGCATTTCCTATTCTACATGGCTGGCTTACTTCTTTGACATTTTCTTTTCATTATACTCCAATGATGTTTTTGACTCACTAGTTAATTTGACAGCCTAATTTTTTTTTAAAGATTTGTTTATTTATTTTAGAGAGAGAGAGAAAGAGAGAGTGTAGGGGGAGGGGCAGAGGGAGATAATCTTCAAGCAGACTCCTCGCTGAGTGTGGAGCCCAACGACAGGGCTTAGTCTCGCAACCCATGGTTGAGCCAAACCAAGAGTTGGCAGCTTAACCAACTGAGCCACCCAGGTACCCCAAAAAGATTACTCTTTCTTCACTGTTTTGGTACTCTAGTCAAAAATCAGTTGATCAGCGGGGGAAATCGGAGGGGTAGATGAACCATGAGAGACGATGGACTCTGAAAAACAAACTGAGGGTTCTAGAGGGGAGGGGGGGTGGGAGGATGGGTTAGCCTGGTGGTGGGTATTGAGGAGGGCACATTCTGCATGGAGCACTGGGTGCTTTGCACAAACAATGAATCATGGAACACTACATTTAAAACTAATGATGTAATGTATGGGGATTAACATAAGAATAAAAAAATAAAATAAAATAAAAAGAAAAATCAGTTGATCATAAATGTGAGGTTTATTTCTGGACTCTCAATTCTATTCCATTGATCTATATGTCTATTCTTATGCTAATAGTATCCTGTTTTGATTACTGAACTTTCTTAAGTTTTGAAATTAGGAAATGTGAGTCTTCCAACTTTGATTTTTTTAAAACATTGTTTTGGCTATTTTGGTTCTCTTATATTTCCAAATGATGCAAAAGAAAGTCATCTGAGATGTTGTTAGGAATTGCCTTGAATCTGTAGATCAATTTTGGGAAGCAATGTATTTCTGTGCACTAGCAATGAACAAATAGAAAATGAAAATAAGAAAACAATTTCATTTATAATAGCATCAAAAAGGATAAAATATTCAGGGGTAAATTTAAAAAGCAAACTGTAAAACATAAAAACCACAAAATTGTTAAAAGAAATTAAAGAAAACTTTAAAAATTAAAGAAAATTTAGAAGAGAGAGAGAGAGCGATTGTGAGTAGGGGGAAGGGCAGAGGGAGAGAATCTTCAAACAGATTCCCTGCTGAGCACAGAGCCTGATGTGAGGCTTGATCCAAAGACCCATGAGATCATGACCTGAGCTGAAACCAAGAGTCCGATGTTCAACTGATTGAGCCACCCAGGTGCCCCTTGGCAGCCTAATTCTTAAAAAAGAATAAGAGATTTCCAGTAGTGTTTACCTACTGAGTGCTTGCTACCTTAGTTACAGGGGTTTCTCTTCTAATTTTGTCTTCCTGCACTTTGATCCTCCTTTAAGTTTTATCTTTTACTTTTATAAATTACAAAAACATAAAGGGTGAGGAACAAATGACAGAATTATAGTACTAATAATTTTAAAATTTAGTCATCAGTTACACTATTATTATATTCCTTGGTGGGAGAGTTATGTCAGATATTGGAAAGAATTCCCAATTACCATTTAATATCTACTCATGCCAAAATTGAGCACAACAGAACACATTACGTATAACCAGGTATTCGTATGTAGTTGGAAGTTACGCATATTATAACTTAAAATTTTTTTGTGGGAAACAAAGAAGTAATCAACTATCATTTTATTTGTCATTCTTAAAAATTCATAGAATACAAAGAATATCCTTTTGGTTTTTAGTAGAAAGAAAATGAAATTCTTCAAAATTCTTTATAAATTTGCAATGTTTGTACAACATCTTAAATATAGAACAAGTGACAAAAATGATCACCTGTTTCATGGATTACATGTAATCACAAATGTACATGGTAAAGGCAAACTATAAAAGCTTTATATACACTGATAAGGTAAGATAAAGTTACCTTAAGGATCTTATCAAACACAATTGTATTGTTTATTTTCAATTTTAAAAGTTATATAATAAAGTTAGTTATCCTTTTATAGCTGCAAATATTTTATAATTTCAGTCTATGTGAAAAGATAAATTTGAGCTAGGTATTCTAAAAAATAATCATTTAAAAAGTTAGCAGAAACTATACAATAGATCATTTTAATTTCTTCAGGTGAACATAATATAGATGACAAATATTTCATTTATAGGCAAAAGAATATAACTCAAGAAGTACAACTTGAGTAATTATATGTGTTTAATGTAATGACAGTATTTTAAGAATTTAATTCATTTAGTAGCTTGAAATAGTATTAAAAGAGAAAATTATCAGTTGACATAATGCCTACCTAAGGTGAATAGTACCAATGTACTATTTACAAAAGAAATGATAAAAACAATAAAGTTTAATAATTGATGTAGAAATATAGGTTTTCAAGCTGTTATATTTTTTGGACAATTTTATGTTAATTTTCTGGTATTCAGGCATTATTCTATGTATTCATGAACATTTTATATTATTTCATAATGTAAAATCTGTACCTCTAGAGCAGCCTGCTGTGCTCACCTTTCTGATAGGTCCTTTTAATACAAAAATTTAAATCCTTGTGAAAAGTATTTAATACATTTATATTTTGAAGTCCTAAAAAATTTAACCATTTGCATTACAAATGGCTATTATGGATGGCTGCCTGTAAAGAGTAAGAAAAAATAAAGAATTTAAACATCAACATTAATATCATAAATATAGTCTATATCATTAATAAAATTATGTGAGTGATGAAAATAAATCTGAAGTAATTAGCAAAGGTGCATCATTGAGAATTAATGTTTATTTATTTTTATTTTGTTGTTAGTCACCATACAGTACATCATTACTTTTTGATGTAGTGTTCCATGATTCACTGTTTGCATATAATACCTAGTGCTCCATGCAATACGTGCCCTCTTTAATACCCATCACCAGGCTAACCCATCCTCCCAACCCCCTCCCCTCTGAAACCCTCAGTTTGTTTCCTGGAGTCCATAGTCTCTTATGGTTCGTCTCCCCTTCTGATTTCCCGCACTTCATTTTTCCCTTCCTTCTCCTAATGTCCTCCATGCTATTCCTTATGTTCCACATATAAGTGAAACCATATGAGAGAATTAATGTTTAAAACTTAAAATTCATGTGTCTTGGGGCATCTGGGTGGCTCGGTCAGTTGAACGTCAGACTCTTGGTTTCGGCTCAGGTCATGCAGGATCTCAGGGTTGTGGGATCAAGCCCAGTGTTGGGCTCTGCGCTCAGCATGGAGTCCACTTGAGATGCTCTCTCTTCTTCTCCCCCCCAACAAATAAATAAAATCTTGTAAGAAAAGTAAAATAAAATTCATGTGTCTTATTTAACTCAATTCATAAATATTTTTAAAAATATGTCTTAAGAGATTGCTAGCATGGTAATTCTTTTTAGCAAAATTATGACCTTCTAAAATACATATTATCAAAAGATTTTAGTCTATTTTTATCAAATATCAAAAAATATTTGTTGCTTAATTGAAGTTAAATTAAAGCATTTATCAAATAGGTATCATAGTCTGAATTAAAAAGATGAAGAACTAAATATGATTTGTGATTTAAATGATGGAACATTTGTTATTTATCCTGAAAAGATTACCTAGTAAATTCCATTACTTCTTGTCTGCTTTCATAAATTGTTTCAAGACCTTAGTGAATATCATCTGCTTACATACTACCTACCTGAATAGCTTCAGGCTCTACAAAAATGGTGGTGGGCACATATCTGTGCTGAAAATGCTACTTCTTATGTCCTACACTTGGAAATCACATAGTGAGTTAGTGATATTATTAGCTATTATCAACCATTTTTGTCAGATCCTCCTGAGGCCACTTTCCCAGGATACTTTTATAAGGACACTGACTTTCATTTGTCAAAACTTTTGCTTGAGGTAGAAAATACTTTTTCAATCTTTAGACACCTATATATGGAGTGCATCAAACTGGTGCTTTCCGTTGAATATCTAAATTATTATAGACTCAGGAGCCCTAATTTTGAAGGCTCCAAATTAGCATGCCACCTTGGTAATTACTCTATCTTCTCAAAAAAGGAAACTAGAAAACTAGGAAACAAGACAGGATTGTTTTGGGGCACCTGCGTGGCTCAGTCAGTTAAGTGTTTGTCTTTGGCTCAGGTCATGATCCCAGGGTCCTGAGATCGAACCCCACATCGAGCCCTACATTGGGCTCCCTGCTCAGCAGCTAGCCTGCTTCTCCGTTTCCCTCTGCCACTCCACCTGCTTGTGCTCTCCCACTCTCTCTCAAATAAATAAATAAAATCCTTAAAAAAAAAAGATAGGATTGTTCTACTTGAGTTAGAAATATCAAACTTATTCAGAAGAGTCTTTCTAGAAAGTCATGGTCTTCTTTTAGAGAAAACGTTCATCCTTTTTGAAAAAATCATAGCATATTGAGGTATTTAATTTCATCATACAAATTAGAATGCATTATTAGCAAAACTTCCAATTTTTACTGGAAGAAGTTATTTCCAAGTCACGTGGCAAGCAAGTAACCTAGCTCCGGTCAGAACCAAGGTTTGCTGACCATTTTCCCACAGCCCTTCATGCCATACTATGCCACTGTTCCTGAAGTGTCTCCTTTATATAATCACAACAGTGAAAACAAATCCTACTGAAGATATTTGTCTTTGGGCCAGGAATGTCTGCAATTATAAAAGCCCCTTGCTTTCCAACCACAGTGGCTGTGAGATTTATGAGATTCATTGGGAAAGGGGTTGCATTTTAGAATACTGCAGTACTCTGTCGGCACTAAAAAATTAGTGACACAAAAAACTGTCTGCAAGACAAGAAGTAATGGAAACACTCGTTCAATAATCACTCTGGTATTTAGTATTTCAAGATGGGTAAGATTGTCTCCAATGTATCATTCTGCTAAAATAAAAGAGTGCTTTTTTTTAAAAAAAAGGAAGAACCTGAGTTGTTTCTTAACAAGAAATTGAAAAAAGATCTTAATACTGTCTAAGCAGATGAAGCAACAGCACCCAGAGTTTCCCCTTAAACTGATGTGCTGTGAGATGTATTAAAAGCGAGAGCTTTCTATAACTGTGGTATTCAAAAAGGTTAATTATGTAGTATGTGTAGCCCTTTTAAGAGACTTGGAAAAATAGAATTCAAATGAATACCTTATTTCCTTAAATGGTACGGTTTCCTACTAATGTTAAAAAATAGTGTTACATAAATTTTGAAAAATGCTACTATGCTATTAAATGTCTCATTTATGTTTCATACACAGTTCTTAGAAATAGGGACTAATTTACTACTGAGTACTTACGAGTTACGGAACTAAGGATTGAGAAAAATAAAAGAACTCTCAAAAGCTTGGAAATTACAAAATATTTTTTCTCATTATCAAAGAGAAAGATACATGCTCTGTGGGCAAGAGATCTAAAAGAAAGTAAAGAAAATAAATATCTTGCCTGGACCCCGAGATAAAACTAATTACAAGATATCCATTCACCATGAAAGATAAGATGTGGACAATGTATTTTCTGTAATGACCAATGAATGCACAAGCCCATAAAGGGCTCTTATAAAATAATTGAAAAATAGTCCATGTATAATCAATCAATCAATCATAATCATCTATGATTGTGTAATTAATGAAAAACTCATGTGACTTCAATAATTTGAGGAAAGGATACGATTTCATAAGAATTCTTAGCATAACTGTCACTTTATTTCATTTCTGCAAATATTTTATTCATTACCTACTATACTCCAGCAAGTAGGCAATGGGTATCCAGATAAGACAGATGAGGTCCTTCATGGAGTACACAGTTAGTGGGAGCATGGAGAAGAGACAATGCCCAAGAAAAAAAAAATGTATACAGATAATTTCAGGCAATTATACATGCAGTGCTATAAAGTAAAGACAATCGGGATCTGGCTGGGGTAAAGAGTGTCGTAGGGTGGGAGTGGGGCTTTTTTATTCAGGTAGATCAGTGCAGACCTCTCTAAAGGATAGTATTAGAGCTGTTCTGAATGCTGTATTAGAACCAAATATGCAAGGCTATAAAAGAACAGTGTTACTGGCTGGAGAGCAAGTATAAAGATCCTAAGGTAGAAAACAGTTAAGGTTCCATAAATGTTATCTGATATTTTGTTTGCGAACTTTGACTGTCATTGGTGCTCACACTGAAGGAAAGGCACAAAGTTAATATTGCAAGTGTGAAAATTCACAGATTTTTTCATCTACTGTACTCTTGTCATTTATTTCTCTGTTCTTATTTCAGTACAATTCCATTTAAAAGATATGATCCAAATGTATTTAAGATTACAAATATTTTCATTTAAAGGACAAAATTAAGTGATGCTGCTGTCTTCAGAAAACCTTTAGTGATAAAGCACAGACTGTACTTGTATCATTTTTCTTAAATCCATCTAATCTAACCTATCATCCTAATTCCAATAGTGCAGAGAAACACAAGGGCTATAGTTAGCTTTAGACTTGAGTTTTATTTTTTCCACTTTAAAGAAAGTTTCATAAATATGTTGTTTTATAACAAAAAAAAAAGGAACTTTTGTGCATTAAAGGATACTACCAACAGACTGAAAAGGCAGCCTATAACATGTTAGAAAAATGTTTGCAAATCATACATCTAAGAAGGGGTTAATACCCAGAGTATATCAAGAACTCCTCCAACTCAACAACAAAAAATTTGATTTAAAAATAGGCAAAGAACTTGGCAAGACATTTCTCTAAAAGAAAAAGAAATACACAAATGACCAATAAGCACAAGAGAAGATGCTTAACATCACTAATATTAAGAGAAAAGCAAATAAAAAACCACAGTGAGATCCTACTTCACACTGGCTATTATGAAATACCCACCCACCCACACCCACACCCACCCACCCACACACACACCCCCCCACACACACACAGAATAACAAGTGTTACTGAGGATGTGGAGAATTTGGAACCCTAGGCATTGCTGGTCAGAATGTGAACTGGTCCAGTTGCTATAAAGAATGGTATGCCAGGGTGCCTGGGTGGCTCAGTCGTTAAGCGTCTGCCTTCGGCTCAGGTCATGATCCTGGGGTCCTGGGATCGAGTCCCACATTGGGCTCCCTGCTCAGCAGGAAGCCTTCCTCTCCCTCTCCCACTCCCCCTGCTTGTGTTCCTGCTCTAGCTATCTCTCTCTGTGTCAAATAAATAAATAAAATCTTTTAAAAAAAATGAATGGTATGCCAGTTCCTCAAGAA
The DNA here is from genome assembly GCF_011800145.1 of Mirounga leonina. Taxonomy (NCBI): domain Eukaryota; kingdom Metazoa; phylum Chordata; class Mammalia; order Carnivora; family Phocidae; genus Mirounga; species Mirounga leonina. The sequence continues at coordinate 24,726,676 of NW_023270807.1, read as the reverse complement.
ATTAAACATAGAATTGCCATATGATCCAGCGATTCCACTTGAATTTAAAGCAGGGAATTGAACAGACATTTGTACACCCATGTTCATAACATTATTTATGATAGCCCAGAAATAGAAGCAATCCACGTATCATTGTGGATTCATCATCTCCATCAAGAGATTCATCATCTCCATCAAGAGATGAATGGACAAACAAAATGTAGTATATACATAGTGGACTGCTCTTCAGCCCTAAAAAGGAAGGAATTCTGACACATGCTACAACATGGATGGGACTTGAAGACATCCTGCTAAATGAAATAAGCCAATCACAAAATGTTAAATACCATGTAATTTACTTATATGAGGTACCTAGAGTAGTCAGATTCATAGAGACAAAAAACAGAATGGTGGTTGCCAGGGATTGGGGGGAGTGGAGAGAATGAGGAGTTACTGTGTAAGTGGTACAGAGCTTCAGTTTCAGAAGATGAAAAAGGTTTTGGAGATGGACAGTGGTGATGTTTGCACAACAATGTAAATGTCTTTAATGCCACCGAACTATATATTTAAAAATGGTTAAAATGGTAAATTTTGTTATATGTGTACCTACCACAGTTTTTTTAAAAAAGAAAAAAAGAATGACTTGAAACTTGTTAACAACAAAAATTCTACATATAAAACTTTCCTCAAATTTTCTTGATTATAAATGATTATGAGTAGCATGATGAAATGTGAGAAATCAAAAAAAAATTAATGTTATATTCTGGCTAAACCTTATTTACTACAGATATTATACATACTATGTTATATAAAGAGAGAAAAGCAGGAGCTTCTATAACATATACTTCAAGTAAGTCTAATTGTTGGCTATAACATGTAACACATTTCATTACAATTTAAAATCAATGCAAAATTCTAACAATTGTGCTAGAGCCTTATCCCACTGGTTATTAAGAAAGTGATTTTTCTCTGGAGTCAAGCAATTTATAAGAAAGTGTATATTGTACATGATGCCATTTTATATTAATAAACATTTGTTTCTAGTAATGCCATGGTGAATTCCCAAAGCATTGCTTTAATTAAATGTTTTATTAATTAATGTAAACCTCATGTAGTGAGAATGAAATAAACTGTTTTCTTCCAACTCAACTGAGCTACAAAAGCTTAAAGACAAAAGGTGCCTTTACAATAGGGAAATATATATTGAGAGATGAAAAACCATGGTGGGGTTCTTACATTATGAAGTCGTCTTCCAGACAGCAGTGAGCCTCAAAATCATTTATCTTTAGCTCAAAACTACAAAAAAGCATGAAACATCCCCCAGCCTCATAGAAGGCATTCGTGAGCAAAGGGAACTCACAGACATTCAGCATCCATTACACTAGGGAGTGGCACCTCTCATCATTTCTGTACGTACATATTATAGTAGAAGGTAGGGGAAACTAGCAATAACAAGACAATAGAAATGTGGTTGCTGAACTCTCTAATTGAGTACAAAAGCCTATATTTTAGCACATTCTCTAGTGGATTTGCGTAACTTATCTCAGCCTCTTTGCCTAGACCCACAGAGATGACTGTGGCTAGAAATGCAAACCCATCTTGATTCTAGACTCATGTGAAAACATAATCAAAAGTCTTCAAGTTGAGCACTGTTCAGCAATTCTTTTTTGTTGCCACAATCAATTTACTCTCTCTTCCAGATTCTGTATTTCCTTGTGTCTCCTCAAAATTCCATCTCCCTTTCCACTTTCCTAATTCTTGAATGATGACCTTACTTTCTATTTCACTGAGAAGACAGAATACAGTTGACCCTTGAACAACACGGGTTTGAACTACATGGGTCCACTTACACAAGGATTTTTTTTTGGTAAATATAGTATGCACTATAAATGTATTTTTTCTTCCTTGATTTTTTAAATAACATTTTCTTTTCTCTAACTTACTTTATTGTAAGAATACAGTATATAATACATAGAACATACAAAATATGTGTTAATTGACTGTTTATGTTATAAGTAAGGCTTCCAGTCAATAGTAGGCTACTAGTAGTTAAGTTTTAGGGGAGTCAAAAGTTGTATGTGGATTTTCTACTGCATTGCAGGTTGGCACCCCTAATTCCCATGTTGTCCAGGGTCAACTACATAAGCAACTACCAATTATACCAATCCATTTGCCTCTGTGCTTCCACTCTCTCCCTTCACTCCTGACCATGCTCTTGTCAAGGCCAGCACCTCTTCTTGAGATCCCATACCCTGACTTCCTGGAGGAATTTGCTTAGTAATTCTCCCCCTTCTCTCATATCATCAATATTCCACCTCACCAGGATTCTTCTTATGAGAATACAAAATAAATTATCATTTTAATAATTTAATAATTCCCTTCCTTATACCCATCTCCCTCTTCATAGCTGCATTACATTTCAACTGTATAGAAAAATTACTCAAAAGAGTAGACTATGCTCATTGTTTTCAATTTCTCACCTCTCATTTTCTTTTTAGATCATTCTAATCATGCATTTGTACCCATGTGAAACACTCCTTCAAATGACTGCCTTGTAAAATTCCATGATAGAAGCTTTTCTTATCTTATAAAAATTATCATCAGCATGGCACAGTTTTATTTTTTTCAAATTCTAAGTTTCTTCCTTTTTTCTTTTCTTTCTTTCCTCCCCTCCTTCCTTCTTTCCTCCCTCCCTTTCTTCCTTCTCTTTCCTTTTTTCCTTTTTCTTCCTTCCTTTCTTTCTGTTTCCTTCTTTTCTCTCTCTCTCCCTCCCTTCTTCATTCCTGCCTTCCCTCCTTCCTCCCTTCCTTCCTTTTTTTTTTTCCTTTCCTAGAGAAATAAATTCAAAGATGAATAGTTAATGGTCTACCCCATTTTGTCTCTTGAGTAACCAGTGTTAAAAACCTATTGTCTAATCTTCTTCATGTTTCTCCATTACCATACAATCTTACCAAATCATATATACACACAAAATCATATATACATAGAAAATTTTCTAAATGGAATCATACTACATGTTTCTCCATAATTTATACATGCCTTCTGATTTATGTATATTTAACTTAGTCTGTTTAATAGTTGAATAACATTTCTTAATAAGGACATACCAAATTTTATTCAATTATTCCTCTTTTGCTAGTTGTTTCAACTTCTCATAAAAATAAGAATGTTGATACACTTAATATCTTTGTTCATTTATGTCTATGTCTGGGTTCCCCAGATATCAGAGCCTAAAATAAATGGTTAAGAGCAAGGGCTTTACTCGAGCTCATCATTTAATGAGCAGGAGTGAGAGAGGAGAACAAAGCAGGAAGGACTGAGAGTTAATACAAATACAAATGGCATTCTAAATATTACTTCTTCACTTCTTATTCTGTTTCCCTCATCTTCAGCCAGTACTTCAACTGGTTTGAGCCATTAGTTGCCTTGATCTTGTTGGACTGTGGTTATGTCACCATTATCACTGGACACAGATGCACCCAGTAAATCCTATTTGTTCCTAACATACTCATGCCTGACCCCAGTGTGTAAAAGCAGTGCTAGTTCTTCATGATAATCAAAATGGGTTACCCCTCTCCACCTGCCCCACCCACGAAGCAATTCCTTTCTTTTGATCCATGGCATGAGTAACCTCCCAGCTTCAAGTTCAGCAGAAGATTATCCGTTTATCCTCACAAGAACTAGGAACTAGGACTTCAAATCTGGAAGATCCTAATTTTGGGGAGATAAGAGCACTATTATTTGTGGGTCTATGAGAGTAACCAATCCTTTGTTCCTCAAACTGTGCATTCTCTCCACTAGGAACACAGCACCCACCACATATTCGTTGTTTATTCAGCAACTCTACTGCATGTAATTGTCCATTCTGTCATTCTATTAAGATTTATTTAGCTATTCTGGATAATAGCATACATGATAAGATAAGTGATCATGTGGTTTGTGTCCCCCTTTTAACTTCTTTCCCCTAAAATGGGTCTGTTGATCTGAGGCAAAATTGTGGGGCATGACATGGCTGAAATTCACCAGACAGCCCATACCATCTATCTAGTTGGAGAACTTCTTCTGTTGTGGACATCTTCTGAAGGAATATAACCTACTCCTTCTGTGGGCAGTCCCACAGCCCATCTATATATATCTTCCCAGGTTTCCTTATCCTAGATCTTTGAATCCCACCAGGAGCTCTTTTTCAAAATATACAGCATGAAATATCTACAGAATCCTAAGGGGGCCAGTATTTCAATTATCCTATTGAGGCTTTCCAGAAATCTATAGGATTTTCGTATAGAAAAACAATTATTCACAGATACTCTAATTCCATTGGACCTTCTACATCATATAGCCAGAGGGCTAAGGCAGCTTGCTGTACAGACTTGACTTGCTCTCTTGCTCTGTGTTCACTGAAAACTGGACATCTTCTCAGTCCCCTGATGAATGGGGATAGGAATAGTATTCCCAACCGTGTTATATGCTGCCTCAAAATCCAAAGACTCCATGAAGCTCTGTGCCTCTTTCTTAATGGGAGATAGTGCCAGAGTTAATAACCACCAGTATGCTCCAGAAATTCAATCCCAAAATACTTCACAGAAGTGGCAAGTCCTTAATTTTCCTAAGTGTAATTTCTAACTGCTAACATGCATGTATTTAACTAGAAAGTTAATCATGCTTGCCACTTATTTCCAGCTCAACTTTGCATACTATCTGTAATATAAAGAAAAACTGTGATGTTCTAAGGAATGTTAAGTGATCAAGATTCTTCTGGACTATAAGAAAAATTATGAGGCACTATAGCTCTGGGGTATTGCTGTGAATATATGCCACTGTACTTTCCATGCAATTCAAAACTGCACTTTATTCTTCCTATGGATGGATATTAAGAACACATTTGCTAGCTCCACAGCCTGATTCCTTTACCTCTTTGTTGGTGGTTTGGCAATAGTTTTAGTAAAACAGAGTTTAAGCCAATGATTTTATATTCAGCCAAGCAATCCATCAAGTAAAAAGTTAAAAACAAATGATATTGAACATGTAAGAACATAAGAAGTATTAGAGCTGTGTTGTGCAAAGTACAGTAGCCACTAGCCACATGTAACTAAAAACATTTAAATTAAAATTAAATAAAATTTAAAATTCAGTGCCTCAGTCATAGCAGCCAGATTTCAAGGCACATTCACTAGTGCTACTTATTGAACAGCATGCATTTGGAATACTTCCATCACAGAAAGTTCTATTCAACAACACTCTACTAGAGGATGAGCTTGATTGAACAGAAATGGTTAGGAAACCCCAATACTGCTGGTGAAACTTGAATATATTTAATAAGTGGAATGCATTGTATTCAACATTGAAACTATTATTCATACTTGGAAATAAAACTAAACAAAGAAGGGATTAAGATGAAATGTTGCTATGTACATGATATGTTCTTTTACAAGAAAGAAATAATACAATGATCTCTTTTTAATAGGAAGAAAATAGAGAACAATGATAGAAAATAGAATAAAAACTATTGACTTCTATAGTTTAGGAGCAATAGGTGGGAGATAAAATCTATCATTTAAATCTGATAACTCAAATAGTAGAGTCCTAAGTATATAAAAGATAAACATTAAATAATGTCACTAAATCAAATTGTGTGAAGGAGAAGAGGAGAAGTAGAGATAAAGAGTTAACAAGTTTAGTTTGTCTTGCTCACAGTAGGCAATCAATAGTATCTAAAAAAGAGGCAAAATAAATTATATGCTGGCATAAATGTAATAATCTCTAGAATAAAAATGGGAACCTTATTAAATATTACAACTTATATCATCATGATGAAAACAAACAACACATATTATTTAAAAATTTAGATAAAGTGAGAGTAATGTTTTCATATATACCGATTATATCAATTATGTAAATAAGAATAGCTCACCTATCAGAATTATTTCCAGAGTGTCTTTCAAAGCAAAAACCAATTCTATGCTACAGTCATAGCTGATTAGGAAAACTGAATATAAACAGGTGACCAAAAGCACATAGGCAACTGCAAACAAAAGGAAAGTGGAGTTTTCTCTTATCAGACAAGCTAAATTTCAGTGCAAAAACATTGAATGAAATAAACTATTATTCGTCAAAATTCATAAGTTATAATAGTCATATAGATGTATATATATACACATATATATATCAAATAGCATGTAATCCTTAAAGAGTGAATCATCTCAATGTTAATTAAAATGTTCAAAATATGTAAAAAATAAAACTTGTAAGTGATTTCCATGTAATGAGTACAGTTGATACCAGGACTTTTTAAATATTGGAAACAATTATTATTTTGGTGATCTCATTGCAAAGATGGCAAATAGATTTCTCTCATTGGAGCACCTTCAACATATTGGCAATGGTGATGGACATTTTGTTTTGAGAAGGATTCTCAGGGTGCATCTGGGCACAGTCAATATCTTCATCAAATAATATTTTCATCAGGAAAAAAGTAAGCTGTTATAATCCCTTACTTATGATAAAAAACTGCAAGTAATGGGCAATTGACTTTTATTTTATATATGTATTTATATATCTAAGTTAATTATTGTGATATATTTTGTGAAAAATATATTGTGAAATATTGTGATAACTTTAAAGTTACTCAAAGTAGGTTTCCCTACAGTAATTTTACTTAACTCTAGTACTGAATTTGGACTTGATACAGTTTAATGAATAAGCAACTCATATACAGCATGTTTACCAAAACTACCAAATGTGGAATTCAATGTGGGTTTGTATATATACTGGATTAACTACTTTGAAAAGTTCTATTCAGTTATATTCACTTGTTTTAAGTGTTTATATTACCAGAGTTTATAGGGATGAAACATTTTATACTGGTTAAGAATACAAAATCTGAAATACAAGTCTTGCTATTTAAACCTCCACTTACTGAGGTGAAACCTTGGACACATCACCGCTCTGCTTCAGTTTCCTTGCTTGCACAGTAGGGCTTATAATAATATCTATATCATAGAGTTGTCGGAAGACTAAAGTGAGTTAATACTTACGTGCCTAAAACAGAGCCTGACATAGTAAGTACCATGTAAATGTTTGTGAAAAAGATGTGGGGCACCAATGTGAATCCTTAACCTCACAAAGATAGCAATCTTTTCTCACACTTCATTAACATCAACCCTTTTCTTGTCAAAAAATCACAGTCAACTATCATAGAGAAAGGGAAAGTTGTTTACAAATTAAACAACTTGAGAAAAGCATTGTTTTTGTTATTGGTTACACATAGAAAGAAATATGATGCAGGTTCAATTGTTCAATAACTTAAAGTTATTTGATAAAATATTTATATAAAACATGGTTTGTCAATGAGTGTTACTGAAGTCCTGGAAACTTTTCACAATACATTTTAGCCTATGCATATTATATCTGTTAAAATTTTAATCTTGGCATGGAATTAGCCCTGTATGTGGACAAATGCCTTTAGAAAGATTGAATAAGTTAGATTTTAAAATAGTATTATTCTTCCAGATATTTAAGAGCCACATATATTACCTATGAAATAACATTCTCCAATGCATTTTACAAGACTTTAGATATACATATGATTTTATTTGAAATTTAGTTTTACTAATTTTCATTACTTTTCAATGACAAAGTATGAGATTTATTAGTATATTTTTTATCACATTGACCAAATGTAAGGAAGTAATTTAGAAAATTTGTCCCTATTGTTTTTTGAGATAAAGGAAATAGATTAGGAAAAAAAACCATACACATAATAACAACCTAGAGATGTTGGCTCTAAGTTGTCCTTTCAATAAGAGGGTCTCTTAATCTTTTTGTATTTTATTATAGTTCATGAAAAATATCTGTATTACTGCTTTAAAATGAACCATGTGAACACTTAGCATTATTTCACCTCCTTCCCATGACTAGAGCTATGAAATTTATTCAAAATTATTTTTGTATGACCATCCCTCATTTCCCAGTTAACTTATTGAACCCAGATTCCTTGGTTCATCCTTACCTATACAGCTTCCACTTAATTTTCTCTTATTATTATCCAAAGAACAACCAGAATGTCACATTTCCTATTGGGTTTCTCCTGTTTAATTAAGTGATTTAATAGTCCACGCTGAAAAGCTTCTGCCTCACTCTGTTTTCATTAAAGAAACATTTCCCGATTGTCAATTGTACTAAGGAATATGAGGAAGGCATTTTAAAAAAAGCCCCACAGTGATATCGGGAAGAGAAATACACATCAGTGAAACACTAGAGACCAGTTAAAAGGCAACAAATCAGTAAGCCCATGATTATGTGGTATAATCAATATGCATGAGTACCAGGAGAATGAAAAATTAGGGAAAATAAGTCTGGGATGTAATTAGGTCTAATTGCATTCTCTGATAATAAGCCTGATCGCCCGGTGGTGATTTTACATTTATTGTTTGAGGTTGTGAGGATATGGTTTACCCATTATTCATTCCACGCAGTAAAGACATTGCTGCAAAGGATTACCTTAGTCACCTAGACAGTGTTCTTGATATTATTTCTCTTTTTGTGGCTAGCAATTGATACAATTCTGAGTTTGGGGTAAATGCTTTTGTATGTCCATGTTGTACATTTTTAAATGTCAAATAAATATCATGTAAACAGGAGATCATTATGAGCATTATAGATAAAAAAGTTATCCCATTTTTATTTTTTCATTTTAACTTCGAACTAGAACAACACAGACTAAAATGTACTGAGGACCAAGAACTGATTCTAATATAGGAAGAAGAAAATTAATAAAATCTCCTTACCCTTAGTACCTTTTCATTTTTTGTCAAATAAGTAATATATTTAGATTATAATAAAGAAAGAAAAAGTTTAAAGTAAGCCAAAATTTCCAGTCTTGCCTTCCCCCACATAGGATTCCATGTGAATTCAACTTTCCAGAGTAGGGGCATTATGAACATGTAGTGACAATCCACACGGGAAAACATGCACAAGTCATAGATGTACTTTCATATTGCATGCATTACATGTACACATTTGCAACTTTTTAAAAATTGCATATGAATATATACAAGATGATCTGATTTTAAAAGCTCTGTCCCATTTTATTTAATGAAATTACCATCATTAATTGAACAAATTTTCTACTTATGAACACTTTAATTATGACAAAGAGTTACTTGGTAACATTTTTGTGCTATACCCTTCAATATTTTTTAGGCATATTTATTTACAGAATATATGTAAATTTATCTGTATCTCTATCTGCCCTGAAATAAACTTGCTTGGTTAATGAGAAAGCAAAATTAGGTGTTCTTTTGTTTGTATTTTCCCAAATATTTCTCCAAGAAAAGAGTATAATTTTGTACTTTTGCCTATAATGTCTAGTGGCCTGTTTTGTCTTATTTCATATTTTAAGTATATTTTAAGATTTTGCTTAGGTGAATAATACCTCAATGTTATTTTGTTTTGCATTATTTAATAACAATGAGATTCAATATCTTTTAAATTCATTGTCCATTTATATTTTGCTTTTTCTTTACCCATTTATATATTGAGCTTTTTGGTCATTATCAATTTGTAAGCACTCTTTGTATTTTAACAAATTTAGCCACTTAGCTTTCAAACTTTTCTCAGGTTCTTGTTTGTCTTCGACTTTTTTTGTTAATTATTTTATTTAGAAAATTTTAATTTATATATAATCAAATTTGGAAGCAGTTCATTTTTAGAAATATCATGCTTTCCCTTATAAGCTATGCTATATCTTCACTATAGCTTTAAAGCTGTACCATAAACATTTCCTCTACTAATTCACGGCAAAGGTAACAAAAGACTACTCAATAGACAGACGATTGTTTATATTTACATTTTGCATATTGAAAACACACACAAAATTGTAGGTTTGTAAGTGTTTTAAAGTTACAAAAGCCCAGGGCAAATTGACACACATGACATAAAACTACTGCCAATTACTGAGTTTTACGAATTAGTGAACAAGCCAGCAAAACAGGATTAAAAAAATGAAGGCGACCATATCACAAGATGTACTTTGTTCCTTTATCTTCAGTACCAATTCTTTGATAATGCTTCAGGATAGACTAGTAAATTTCTTCTAACACATTTTGGGAAAATAGTTTAGTGTGAGTGATAATGAGGTCTCACTCCAGTTCTTAGCTAATGATTTGTTGCTGAGAAATGGAGGAAGATGGCTGGATATGCAATGAGAATGATGGGTTTGCAAGTTATGGAAATGACACTTAACAAGTTTCCCTTAATGGGGGAACTATTTTATCTTTTTGGAGTAGGATGCAATTTCATGGCTGTCTGTAATTTTAAAAGCCTGTGGTGAAACTGGAGTGTCACCGTAACTGAAAATGAAATATTAATGAATGAAACACACTTAGTTGCAATAACTAAATATATCTATGACTCCAGAAGAAAAAGTAACACAGCAGATGATCTGTATTTACAAGGGCTATCTCACAACGTGATATTCAACACCTTTTTTTGGCTTTTCTATAAAATGAACCTTTGTCTCTTTATTTCCATTTATGTGATGTAAGAGTACCTGTGTGAGGTTTGATACAATATGTTAGAAGTTCATAAGGAAAAAAATTAAACAAATTTAATTTTGATCCAAATTAAACTTTTAGGAAAAGCAGTTTACCAGGTGCTCTAGGGTATGCATCACCACATGATTACGCATGTGATTTTGCAAAACCATAGTTTGGTCATAAAGAATTTTCGACGAGGGCAGAATTAAGAGGGAGGCTAACAAAAAACAGACTGGCTAGTAGTACACTGCACCAGCAAATTATGTGATATGGGAGCTGTGGTTTTCATCTATTCCGTTTCCCCTTACATTCAGATTTAAAATATATCAATCTGTTTCTTAATAGAAACAGGGTTATATAGGAATACAAATTTCTTTAAATTTCTAGTCCTTCTTCAGATAGGAATATCCCAGATCTTATCTTTTGAATAAGTGGTACATGGATTCTTAAACTTTCCCCTTCCTTCCTTTCCTTTCTCCTCTCTTTTTTCTTCCTTCTTTTTTTCCCCCTCTGCCCTGCTTTACTCCTGTTTTCCTTATATTTCACTGTATTTTAATGCAGTAAATATTTGAAATGTGCTAGGAGTCAAGAATTCAAAGATCTATGAATCAAAATTGGATGAATGCTGGATCCCTACCCATGTGAACTCATTTAGAGGAGGGATTTACATGCAGGTGTGCCAGGATGAGGACATTACTAGTTCATTGTTTTCCTAATGTAATTATAATAAAATATTTCCAACTCAGTAAGAATTAATTTAAGAATTTAAGAATTCAGCAATCCCTAAATATAAAAATATTTGCTCCATTAGAAATGTTGATATTTACTCATATTTAACGCAGAAAAAAATTGATAAATTATATAAATAAAAACATTTATTTCATGGTGAGAGTTTTAGTGGTTGTTTTCTACTTCCCTTTAATGTATTAATTGCCTGTGGAAGCATAACATCTTTTTGTTTGTTTTATATTTTGTTTTGGTTTCTTTTCACAATTTGAAGGAAACCAGATGAGAGAAAACCAGAAGAGACCACTGAACAAATTTTCACTAGTTTTTTTGTCTAACAAGTTCAGACTGATAAATATAAACAGTAAAGACAAATATAGAGATTTTAAGGAAGATTCTATCTACTATGCTAAATAAGAATTAATTCATTTTATTTGAGTAATATTGGATATTTGATTTGAAAAAATATTTTGGATACATTTCTTATTATTTAGACATCTGCTTCAAAAATATATATAGTGGACCCTTAAACAGCAGGGGTTTAAACTGTATGGGTCCACTTCTGTATGAATTTTTTACAGTACAATACTTCAAATCTATTTTCTTTCCCTTATGATTTTCTTCATAACATTTCCTTTTCTCTACCTTACTTTAAGAATACAATATATAACACATATAACATACAAAATATGTGTTAATCAACTGTTTATGTTATTGGCAAGGCTTCTAGTCAACAGTAGGCTATCAGTAGTTAATGGGGGCGGGGAATCAAAAGTTATACACAGATTTTCAATTGGGCTGGGGGTCAATGTTCCTAACCTCTGTGTTGTTCAAGGATCATCTGTATACTTCAAGGAAGTTATGATGAATAAAATATCAAGTGATGTTAGGTAGTGCCAAAGGCACAGTACTCACTTTCAAAAGAATGACTGCTTGCTAATTATTCATAAACATTGAAGACAGAGTTTACCTTACTGATGCAGAATTAATCAGACTGCTTCTTATTTCACATGAAATACTATCTCCATACACCTGTCTATAATACACAAATCAAGTATTATTTACATTCCCCTTAGGAGAAAGATTTCACCTACCATAGTGTTGTGGTTTCCTGGATTTATGTTTCATTACTTTTCATTTGTCTGATTTTGTTGGTTAGTTTGTCATTTATAATTTTCAAAGTGGGATGCATAAGGACAATAAAATTTCAATCTAGGTTTCTTATTTTTAGAGAAGCAAGAAATGCATATTAATCACTAAGCCAAAAATGTTGTAGTGTTAGAATAAACACATCCGACCACTATTGATTTATACAATGAATTGGAGAGGAGAATCATAAAACTTAACTGAGCTTGCAGGAAGCAAAAATGGAGTCAAAGACACAAATGGTTTTTCTCAGACCTAAGGGACATTTATTTCCTAGAAAAACTCAGAAGGAAAAAATGGGGGAAGAAGAGCCATTCAACCTACATCCCAAGGAGTAAAGAAGACACAAAGACATGACCTTTGTTTTCTTTTTCCTGGGGAATATTCAAAAGAAAAAAATTAGTTTCACTGTGTTTATTGTGATTCTATCAAATCTTGTTATTAGTTTCATAACATGAATATAATTTTATATTTTATGAGTCTATAATTTTATTTAAAGATGAAAGATTGTATTTCCTAATTTTAGTAAATCAAATGTATTTTTGTTGGATACATTATGTGTATTTGAAGGGAGTATTTTCTCTCCATTCATTCTTAAGTGCATTTATTCATAGTAAGAATGTACTACACATACACAATTAGGTTCTGGTGAGAATTGCTGAGTGACTTATGGTTACTGACCTCTAGGAATTCACTGTTTGTTCATTGCTTAGCAAACATTTGTCATTCCAGGTCCTTCAGCTTGGACAAAATCAAACCATATTTGTTTCAATTATAATATATTATTATATTGGCTTCAATACTTAGTTAGGTTATTTAATTTTAGCAACAATATGACAGTTCTCACTTTGGATGGTTCAATATGCAACCCCAATCACACAATTCAAACTTCAATTACCCCAGTACATTAATTGTAATTACACAAAGTATCAACTTTGCTTCCAGCTTCTTAGTCTATAAACTACTGCATAAATAACAAATGTGCATTACAATCAGACACCAATCATGTGATTTCTTTCAAAGGCTGTCAGCAACAGGTCATTGCACATCTGTTGATTCCGCTCATACACAGACAGCAAAGTGTGTAGTTATGTTGCCTCATCTCCTAGAGGTGAGAGATACTACAGGCAAATTATAAATTATAATTATAAAACTTTTCAAGTACCATTTCTGTTGAATAATGCTCCAGGTCACCCTGATTCCCCTTGGGACTCGAATAAAAATGTGAACATTTAATTTTACCACCAAACGCAACTTCATCAATTCAGTTAATGGACCAAAGAGTTATTTCAACATTTGAAGCCTATTGTCATAGACAGGATAATGATGCTACAATGGAAAATCATGAAATTTCTTTAGATGAATTTTGGAAAAACTATGACTTAAAGCATGTAGTGGAAAACATTCAAGCACAATGGCAGGAAGTAACAGAATAAAATACATGCAGTACAGCAGAAACTTTTGCTACACTGTGCAAATAATTTCACAGAATTCAAATCCAACATAAACGGGGTTGCAGAAGAAAAAGCTGATCATGGGAATGTCGACACTGCAGGTGTTTGAGAGACACTAGGTATGCATCCAGAGGAACTTTGTGAAGGCACACTTATTGAAATAATGATGACAGAAAATGGTTGTGATGAAAAAGATGAAGATATCTCAGAAGCGATGTGGGCAAAAACTTAATATTAAAGCAATTCTCAGAGGCATTTCATGACTTTGAAAGAACAAAGGATAAAATGTTGGAAGTGGATCCAGACTTAGAAAGAAGTATGTCACTTCACAAGGCATGGAAAGGATGCTCATTCCATACTGTAAGTTATAATGACAAGAAGGAGTCAAACACTGCTCAAACTATCACTGACACATATTTTTTACCAAGATATAAAACACCTCAATTATCAATGTTCTTAATGTTTTAAATTATAATAAAATAAAATGTGAATTTACTATTTTTAAATTTTCTATATACACTTATAACTGACATTTTAATTTTTTGCCAAAAACTGCTGAAGGTAATGGGACAGTCATAAATTTCCCATTTGCTATTAAGACCGCTTTGCATTCTTTCCACTTGTACAGTCATTTATAATGTGATAACACTACTGAGCAAGGCAAGGACAGCCCACATTTACATTATTTAAAGTAAAAAAAGAAAAGTAGATGTGAATCAGTACAAAATTGTAGTTTTTACTTATATTTATTTATAATATATAATTTATCTATATTTTATTATTTATTTTTACATTTATTTATTTTTACATTTATTTATTTATTTATTTATTTATTTATTTATTTATTTATTTATTTATTGAGAGAGCAGTGGGGGGTGGGGGCAGAGGGACAGAGGAAGAGGAAGGGAGAGAATCTCAAGCAGGCTCCATGCCCAGCATGGAGCCTGTCACCAGGCTTGATCTCACAACCCTGAGATCATGATCTGAACCAAAATCAAGAGTCAGGCACTTAACTGACTGAGCCACCCAGGCGCCCCTACTTATATTTAATTTTAAAGATCTTTTTTTACTCATTCTTTTTCAGGATTCCCTTTTTGACAGAGACTAGGCTACACATACGTTAATTACATAAAGCAAATAGTAATATAAATTGCAATTGAGTTTTTAAAATTCTAATCTAAAATAGCTTTTGAGAAACTAAAAGCCAGGGACCTAATGTGTTTTTTTGAGATTCCAGAGAAATAAAAGAAATAAAATAGACTTTAGCAGCTATTGTTCTAATATTTTATTACAGTGTAATCTGACAGAAGATTTTTACATATTGATAAAGGTTAGCCACCTCAAATGAAGGGGAAATCCTGACTAAATACTATTAAAATGGGCCAAAATGAAGCTACCTAGAGATACAATTCAAATATTTAAAATACATTTTAAAGAAGGTAATATGCATGTTAAATTGTTGCTTTTTTACTTGTTAGACATAAAATTTCGTTGAATTTACTTATGTATTTAATCCACACACCTCAGTCTATATATATATATATATACACATATATATATAAAAAATAAATGTAAATGTAAATCCAAAATGTAAACTTTTTATTTCCAAGCTCCTCAGACCAAATACATCTAGTTTCACCCAAGAGTACATTTTATTCCAAAACTTGCACAATGGAAAAACAGAAGTTGGGTTTAAGGGAGAATATCTGATAACCATAAGGGTGATGCATCCTAACTGTCTAAGTAGTGTAAGCTCCAGTGCTCACAAATCCTGTAATTCCAAATAAATATTTAGGCATATCTGATGATATTGCAACACTTACACATTTCTTGGACCACTACTATCATTATAAGTTATGAAAATATCTCTCAGGTAAGACAACTGGTTTCAGTAAGTATTCATCACAACTGAAGATTAATTAGGCATGGGGGAATGTTGTTCATTCATCAATTCACTGTATTAGGTGCCAATGATTGCTATTTCCCATATATTTCTAGACATAGTTTTCCATTTATTCCCTCTAATTTTTCTGACTTCCTCTGACTTGTTTACTCCTTCTTTCTTCTCTCCTATTCCTCCAATTTTCCTGGCTTACTCTCTGGTTCCCCCTTTGAGTACATCATTAGAATAAGACAGTAACTTTATGTGCCTCCAATGTCAGAGTTTGGATTGTGTTCATTAAAATAGCACAACCTCTCTCTCTTTTTTAAAAGATTTATTTATATATGTTAGAGAGAGAGAGAGAGAGAACATGAGTGGGAGGGGCAGAGGGAGAGGGAGAGAATCTCCAGCAGACTTTGTGCTGAGTGTAAAGCCCCACACAGGGCTCAATCTCTTGACCTTGACATAATGGTCAGAACACCCTGTCCTCCCTCCTTCCTCCTTCCATGGCCTGAGCTGAAACCAAGAGTGGGACACTTAACTGACTGTACCACCCAGGCACCCCAAAATAGCACAACCTCATAAAAGTAATATAGAACACTGAGGAGATAGTGATTTATAGTATTTTTCAACTTCTAGTGTGATAATCATCACATAATATAAAGTGTTACTGTAGATGAGATCCTGAGAGGCATTCAAAGAAACTGGAAATCCAAAGTGACCAGAAGTTAGCACAATAAAGGAGAGTTTAGGGGTGCATGGGTGGCTCAGTAGGTTGAGTGCTGGCTCTTGATTTCAGCTCAGGCCATGATCTCAGGATCGTGAGACTGAGTCCCACGTCCGGCTCCACACTCTGTATGGATTTTGCTTGCCCCTCTCCTTCTGCTCCTCCCTTGCTCATGCTCTCTCTCTCTCTCTCTCAAATAAATAAATAAAATCTTAAAAAAATAAACAAATAAAGGAGAGTTTACCCTACAAATGATAATTGGCTTATATCTTCTTACCCCTGTTCCACACCTCTGTTCTCTCTGGTCTCCCTCTTCCCATAAGCACACAAAACATATTGTAAGTATTGTTTTCTGATTGTTGATCCTCAAAATTGTTTACATGTTCTAAAATCTCTGGGGGCAGGGGTTAAATTCTGCAATGGCTTTGGCACTCAAAAGTTGGAAATCCTAAAGACTGGTTTTGAAAGAGCCAACAGTACTCCTAGTGTTCACAGAAGATTGTTAACTAATTTTATTATTCTGTGAAGTGCTTATACCCATGTATGTTTATAAAGCCCTGTGTAGACATTTTGAAATATGAAATTTTGGTTGATGTACTTCTATATTTCAGTTTTATTTTTGTACAAATGTTCTAATCCCTTGGAATCCTAAAGAACAATGAGTCACAAATTTCAGGTAGCTCAAAGAAAATTTATTTCCTTTGGGTGAAAATATCTAAGAATATGCCCTCCCCCAAGAAAGAGAGATTGAATAGCAATTAGAGGCTGCATTCAAGATGTTTTTCTTTGGAGGGTGCCTGAGTGACTCAGTCGTTAAGCGTCTGCCTTCAGCTCAGGTCATGATCCCAGGGTCCTGGGACTGAGCCCTGCATTGGGCTCCCTGCTCCGCGGGAAGCCTGCTCCTCCCTCTTTCACTCCCCCTGCTTGTGTTCCCTCTCTCGCTGTCTTCCTCTCTGTCAAATAAATAAATAAAAATCTTTAAAAAAAGATATTTTTCTTTTGTGTCAGTTACTGGGAAAATATAATGAAACATATGCAGCCAAGTTACACTAGAGACTCATTGAAAAGGAAATGCCACAGCTGATAGAAATGCCAGGGAATAGGTGACCTAAGGAAGGAAGGGAACTGGTACTTAAATGCAAGTTGACAAAGATCTGCAGGCCAAACCACTAACTGATCATGATCAAGTGGAATCCTGACTTTAATTATGAGCTAGGAAAAAACAATGGTGGATTTAAACCATCTGAATATAATAAAGTGAGTGAAGCATAGAAAATAAAATCACCAAATACAATTTCATCAGCTTATACTAGACATAGATGGGTGAAAAATCTCTATGACAATCTTAAGTACAGTATAATGAAATAGATCAGAAATACATGTGTGTTTCCCCTGAAGAAATCATAATGTGGAAATCTTTTGTTGCCTATCTAAATCTGCCTATTTCCACTACACTTATGTTTTGTGGTACTTAGCTCTCAAATTTATGTATGGAAAGATGAAAACCCTGAGTATTAGGTGGGATATGTGTATATTCATTGATTCATTGATTCATTGATTCATTCATTCGAAAAAAAACAAACATTGAATTCTTTCTATATTTTGTCTGGTTTTCTTGAATTCATTATAATGGTAAAAAAAACAATTGTACCGTGGATCTTACGTGGAGAAAAGGGAGATATGAAAAGAATGAAGGAGGTATCAGACTCTTGATCAATCTCTTAGATGTCTGCATTTTTACTATACCAGGATGAAGCTGGCTTTCCAGTGACATCACCTAGCATAAGAGAGTCATCATGTCTGAGCCTGAATAGAGTTTACCATCTCAATTGCACTTTTAATGACATCATAAATCCCCATTCTCTGCTGTTTTTTCATCACACTAATATGGTAAAGGCTCATTGATGGCTAACCCAACTATCTAATTTCCCTGTACCTGCATCCCAGTAATCAAACACTGCTGGAGAAAGTAAGTTCAATGATAAACTTAAGATCAATAATATCAAATGGAATCAAATAGGCAATTCTACTCTATTTTTTAAAAAGATTTTATTTATTTATTTGTCATAGAGAGAGAGAGAACGCACAAGCAGAGTGAGCGACAGGCAGAGGGGGGAGCAGGCAGAGGGAGAAGCAGGCTCCCTGCTGAGCAAGGAGCCGGTTGTGGGACTTGATCCCAGGGCCCTGGGATCATGACCTGACACAAAAGCAGATGCTTAACCAACTGAGCCACCCAGGCATCCCCACAATTCTACTCTATTCTTTTCCTTTACCGCGTCCTCATAATTTGCACATGTGCACGTGTGCACGCACGCAAACACACGCACACAAACTCTGCAGTCTTCTTAAATCTCAAGTCTTTCTTCCATCAAATTATCAAGTCTTTATAGAAGAGCTACAATAAATAGCACAGGAATTTTTCAATGCAACCGTACAAAATTATATTTGTGAACACCCTGTCCTCCCTCCTTCCTATTATGAGAGGAAAGGGCCTTACTACAGAATGTACTATAAAATGTACTTTTTTAATTCAATAATCTAAGATTATTGAATACCCTTTTCTCATTTCATATTCAACCTCTACCTGGATTCTTCCCATTGGATTATAGACATATTTAGAATTTTCATATTCATACCATTGGCAACAAACTCACTTTACCATAGTCACTCTTTTCCTCATTCTTTTCCAGCTACTTCGGTAGCTTTCTCTTTTCTTCTTTTTTGTTAAGAAAAAGAAAAAGGGTGGGTGCCTGGGTGGCTCAGTAGTTAAGCGTCTGCCTTTGGCTCAGGTCATGATCCCAGGGTCCTGGGATCGAGTCCCACATCGGGCTCCCTGCTCGGCGGGAAGCCTGCTTCTCCCTCTCCCACTCCCCCTGCTTGTGTTCCTGCTCTCGCTATCTCTCTCTCTGTCAAATAAATAAATAAAATCTTTAAAAAAAAAAAAGAAAAAGAAAAAGAAAAAAAAAAGGTTTTCTATATAACCTATCTCCATTTTTGCATCTTGTTCTCATTTCATATTTGCTGTGTGCTAGTATGGATATAACCCCACCTGTTACAACAGAGATCCAAAATTAGCAAAAGACTAAGCAAAAGTGAATTATCTTTCTGTTGTAAAAGTTGGAGTTGTTGTGGCAGCACCCTTCTGATAAGTTTTCAAAACCCATGTTCCTTCTCTCTTATTGCTCTGATACCCATAAAGTGTTGCCTTCATCTGCATGGACAAAGACAGCTTACCATCATATCCACATTCCAGTAACTGGGCGAAAGAAAAGAAGAAAGAAAGAGCATTACTAGGAAGTTGGGTTATGTTATCTATAACTATTTCTATATCCATAAATAAAAAATATGACCACCATGATGGTAATTGAGAAATGTTGGCTTAATTGGAGGTCAGGTGCACAGATAAAAATGGGAGGTTTTATTACTCTGTAGGACAAGAGAAGAATGGATATTGGGGAACACACAGAAGAATCTACCAAATACTCCAATTTTATATTTCCTCTTCCAAAATAACTTCCACTAAGATCGATGATCATGTCCATGAATTTAAATTCAACAGGTCTGAGGAGCTAAGATAGCAGAGTAGTAGTAGGATTCGAGTCTTGCCTCATCCCTCAAACACAGCATGATAAGTATGAAATCATTCTGAATACCCAAGAAATCGATCTGAAGACTGACAGAACAAAATGCACAACTTGAGGGAGAAAAGAGGCCACATCGTGGAAGGTAGGAGGTGAAGAGATGTGGTTTGGGGAGAAATGGATCAGAGACGTGGTGGAGGGAAGGAACCTCTGGTCACAGAGAGAGAGAGGAGGAGGGGAGGGAGGGAGGTAAGGAGGAAAGAGAGAGTGGATCACACAGAGGATCACACAAAGAAAACACTTCCCAATGTCAATGACTGGGAAAATGAGGGGGGCTGATTTTCATAAGTTTTTACAACCAGTGGGGCTCAAAGACTGGAGTTTTAGAGGTCTGTACGGTGTGGCTTGTGTGGAGCCCTGAGGCCACAGCAGTGCTCCTGTGGAGAAGAAGGACAAAGAACAAGACAGTAGATGGTGTGATCTGAGGATCCCCTGGGACACATTGGGAGAGGTGGCATTGCCTCTCCAAGGACAAAAGAGCCGGTGGGCTCCATTTCCTTCACCTGTCCCTTAGCATAGGCGCAGAGACACCTGCTGAGGTGGGTAACTGGCTCTTTGCTGTGCTTTACTCCAAACTCTATGCCCCTGCACTTTGGTGCAATTGCCCTACTGGGACAAACCTGCATTAGTCCCAGCACAGTGAGACCCTCCCACAGAGGACCAACATGGGTCTGTATCACCTGAGGTCCCTAAATTTTGGAGTTTTAGGACTCAGCTGGCCTGTCTGGGATAGACCCCAAGGTGCATTGTGCTGCTGGGTGGACAGACAGCCCAGACACAGGTAGGATGAAGGTCAGGATCTGAGGGACACCTGGGATTGTTCACTCTTCTGGGAGCACTTCCCAGATGGCAGTAAATGCAAACTCCCCTCTCTGGGATGAGGGTGGGTGCTGGCACCATTTCTATCCCCCACCCTGCAGCATAAACTAACTTCAGCAAGCAGCATAGTGCCAACAGTGGCAGTCTAAACTGCTTACACCAAGCCCCACTCCCCAACACTCTGCAGGTGCTGCTTTTCTCAGGCAAGTGTGCTTGAGAACCAGCAAAGTTGGCCCCTTCCCCCAGGAGATCAGCACAAATCCCCTACACACACCATGTCTGCTGACCACAGAGTTCTGCAAAGCTTCAGTTCTAGTGGAAATAGCATCAGGTCTCTTTTAACAAGCAGACCAGAGCACACCTACTTAAAACCCACCACACTCTGGCCAAGGTCCAAACACTCCCCACTCCAGGCAAGGAGAAACTCTGCAGATAACTGACTTGAGGGAAAGAACAGCCAAAATACAGCAGCAGAGGGTACACAGCATACACCAGAGACACTTCCGAAGTGCCAGGCCCTGAACAGTATATGACCTCTTCATAAAGCCATTACTCTCAGGAGCAGGAAAAAACAGGCTTTCCTTACACAAAGAAGAAGACAGAGATCTAGACAAAATGTGAAGATGGAGGAATTCATCCCAAAAGAAAGAATAAGAAAGGGTCAGGGATCTAATCAAAACAGATATAAGTAATATGCCTGATTCAGAAATTAGAGCAACATTCATAAGGATACTAGCTGGGTTTGGGAAAAGCATAGAAGATACCAGGAAGTCCCTTACCACAGAGATAAAAGAAATAAAAACTAGTCAGGCAGAAATGAAAAATGCAAAAACCAAGATTTGAAACTGATTGGATGTAATGACCACAAGGATGGAAGAAGCAGAGGAATGGATAAGAACTATAGAAGATAAAATAATGGAAAATAATGAAGCTGAAAAGAACAGGGAAAGAAAAATATTAGATCACCAATGTAGACTTAAGGAACTCAGGGACTCCAAAAAAGTATAATAACATTAGTATCATAGGAGCTCCAGAAGAGGAGAGGGAAAAGAGGGCAGAAATGAGGAAATCATAGCTGAAAATTTCCTTCATCTGGGAAAGGAAACAGATACCCAAATCCAGGAGGCACAGAGAACTCCAATCAAAACCAACAAAAGCAGACCGACACCAAAACATATCATAGTTAAATTTGCAAAATACAGAGATAAAGAAAAAAAAATCCTAAAAGCAGCAAGACAAAAGAAGTCCCAAACTTACAGGGTTAGACAAAGAAGGTTAGCAGCAGATCTCTCCAGAGAAACTTGGCAGGTCAGAAAAAGTGGCATGATATATTTAATGTCCTGAATGGGAAAAATATGCAGCCAAGAATACTCTATCCAGCAAGGCTATCATTCAGAATAAAGACGAGATAAAGAGTTTTCCAGACAAATAAAAACAAGGAGTTCATGACCACTAAACCAGCCCTGCAAGAAATATTAAAGGGGACTCTTTAAGTGGAAAGAAAGACCAAAAGTGACAAAGACTAGAAAGGAACAGAGAAAATCTAAAAAACAAACAAACAAACAAAAATGACAAAACAAGTAATAAAGTGGCACTAAATTCATATCAATAATTACTCTGAATGCAAATGGACTAAATGCTCCATTCAAAAGACACAGGCTCTCAGAATGGGTTAAAAAAAAAAAAAAAAAAACAAGATCCATCTATATGCTGCCTACAAGAGACTCATTTTAGATCTAAAGACACCTGCAGATTGAAAGTAAAGGGATGGAGGACCATTTGTCATGCATATGGACGTCAAAAGAAAGCTGGAGTAGCAATACTTGTATCAGATAAACTAGGTTTTAAGCCAAAGACTTCAACAAAAGATAAAGAAGGGCACTATATCATAATTAAGAAGTCTATCCAAAAAGATCTAACAATTGTAAATATTTATGCCCCCAAACTGGGAGCACCCAAATATATAAAATAATTAATAACAAACATAAAGGAACTCATTGATAATAATACAATAATAGTAAGGGACTTTAACATCCCACTTACATCAATGGAGAGATCATCTAAGCAGAAAATCAACAAGGAAACAATGGCTTTGAATGACACACTGGACTGGATGGACTTAACAGATAGATTCAGAACATTTCATCCTAACGCAGGAGAATACACATTCTTTTCAAGTGCACATGGACATTCTCCAGAATAGATCAAATTGGGCCTCAATAAATACAAAAAGATTGAGATCATACCGTGCATATTTTCTGACCACAATGTGATGAAACTTGAAGTCAACCACAAGAAAATATTTGGAAAGACCACATATACATGGAGGTTAAAGAACATCCTACTAAAGAATGAATGAATCAACCAGGAAATTAAAGAAGTAATTAAAAAAATACATGGAAGCAAATGAAAATGAAAACATGAATGTCCAAAACCTCTGGAATGCAGCAAAAGCAGTCCTAAGAGGGAAGTGTATAGCAATATAGGCCTACCTCAAGAAGCAAGAAAAATCTCAACTACGTAACCTAACATTACACCTAAAGGAGCGAGAAAAAGAACAGCAAATGAAGGCTAAAGGTAGTAGAAGAAGGGAAATAATAAAGATTAGAGCAGAAATAAGTGATACAGAAACAAAAAACCCAGTAAAACAGATTGATCAAATCAGGAGCTGGTCTTTGAAAAAATTAATAAAATTGATAAAGCCCTAGCCAGACTTACCAAAAAGAAAAGAGAAAGGAACCAAATAAGTAAAATCATGAATAAGAGAGGATAGATTACAACCAACACCACAGAAATACAATTATGAGACTATTATGAAAAAGTATATGCCAAACAATGGGGCAATCTGGAAGAAATAAATTCCTAGAAACATATAAACTGCCGAAACTGAAACAGGAAGAAATAGAAAACTTAAACAAACTGACAACCAGCAAAGAAACTGAATCATTAATACAAAATTTCCCAAAAAAACAAAAGTCCAGGACCAGATGGCTCACCAGGGGAATTTGACCAACCATTTAAAGAAGAATTAATTTCTATTCTTCTCAAACTGTTCCAAAAAATAGAAACGGAAGGAAAACGTCCAAACTCATTATACGAGGCCAGCATTGCCTTGATTCCAAAAGCAGACAAAGACCCCACTAAAAAAGAGAATTACAGGCCAATATCCCTGATGAACATGGGTGCAAAAATTCTCAACAAAATACTAGCAAATCTAATCTAACAGTGCATTAAAAGAATCATTCAGCACAATCAAGTGGGATTTATTCCTGGGTTGCAAGGGTGGTTCATTCAATATCCGCAAATCAATCAATGTGATATACCACGTTAATAAGAGAAAGGATAAGAGCCATGTGATACTCTCAATAGATGCAGAAAAAGCTTTTAACAAAGTACAGCATCCATTCTTGATAAAAACCCTCAACAAAGTAGGTATAGAAGGAACATACCTCAACATCATAAAGGCCATATACAAAAGCCCCACAGCTAATATCCTCAATGCAGAAAAATTGAAAGCTTTTCCTCTATGGTCAGGAACAAAACAGAGGTGTCCACTCTCACCATTGTTATTTAACATAGTACTGGAAGTCTTGGCCTCAGCAATCAGACAACAGAAATAAGTAAAATGCATCTGAATTGGCAAGGAAGAAGTCAAACTTTCACTATTTACAGACAACATCACACTCCATGTAGAAAATCTGAAAGACTCCACCAAAAAATTGCTAGAACTGATACACGAATTCAGTAAAGTCACAGGGTACAAAATCAATGTACAGAAATCTGTTGCATTTCTATACACCAATAATGAAGCAGCAGAAAGAGAAATCAAGGAATTGATCCCATTTACCATTGCACCAAAACCCATTAAGATACCTAGGAATAAACCTAACCAAAGAGGTAAAAGATTTGTACTCTGAAAACTATAGAACACAATGAAAGAAATTGAAGATGACACAAAGAAATGGAAAGACATTCTATGCTCATGGATTGGAAGAACAAATATTGTTAAAATTTTTATACAACCCAAAGCAATCTATACATTTAATGCAATCCTTATCAAAATACCACCAGCATTTTTCATAGAACTAGAACAAACAATCCTAATATTTGTATGGAAATACAAAAGATCCCGGACAGCCAAAGCAATCTTGAAAAAGAAAACCAAAGCTAGAGGCATCACATTTCTGGACTTCAAGTTTTATTACAAAGCCAAAGTGATTAAGATAGTATGGTACTGGCACAAAAACAGACACATAGATCAATGGAACAAAATAAAGAACCCAGAAATGTACCCACAACTATATGGTCAACTAATCTTCGACAAAGCAGGAAAGAATATCCAATGGAAAAAGACAGTCTCTTCAACAGATGTTCTTGGGAAAACTGGACAGCCACATGCAGAAGAATGAAACTGAACCACTTTCTTACACGATACACAAAAATAAATTAAAAATGGATGAAAGACCTAAATGTGAGACAGGAAACCATCAAAATCCTAGAGGAGAACACGGTGGCAATCTCTTTGATCTTGGCCATAGCTACTTCTTACTAGACACGTCCCCAGAGGCAAGGGAAACAAAAGCAAAATTGAACTACTGGGACTTCATCAAGATAAAATGCTTCTGCACAGCGAAGGAAACAATCAACAAAACTAAAAGGCGACCTTCAAAATGGGAGAAGATATTTGCAAATGATATATCTGATAAAGGGTTAGTATCAAAAATC
Organism: Mirounga leonina; assembly: GCF_011800145.1. NCBI lineage: Eukaryota > Metazoa > Chordata > Mammalia > Carnivora > Phocidae > Mirounga > Mirounga leonina. Next base: position 24,701,042 of record NW_023270807.1, on the reverse strand, counting down.
TGTAAAGAACTTATGAAACTCAACACCCCAAAAAACAAATAACCCAGTTAAAAAATGGGCAGAAGACATGAACAGACATTTTTCCAAAGAAGACATCCAGATAGCCAAAAGACACATGAAAAGATGCTCAATGTCACTCATCATCAGGGAAGTGCAAATCAAAACCACAACAAGATATCACCTCACACCTGTCAGAATGGCTAAAATTAACAAGTCAGGAAACAACAGATGTTGGTGAGGACATAGAGAAAGGAGAACCCTCTTACACTGTTTGGTGGGAATGCAAACTGGTGCAGCCACCTTGGAGAACAATATGGAGTTTCCTCAAAAGTTAAAAATAGAACTACCCTATAACCTAGCAATAGCACTACTAGGTATTTACCCAAAGAATGCAAGAATACAGATTTGAAGGGATACATGCACCTCGATGTTTATAGCAGCATTATCAACAATAGCCAAACTATGGAAAGGGCTGAAATGTCCGTCGACTGATGAATGAATGAAGAATATATATATATATATATATATATTACTCAGCCATCAAAAAGAATGAAATCTTGCCATTTGCAATGATGCAGGTGGAGCTAGTATGTATTATGCAAAGTGAAATAAGTCAGTCAGAGAAAGATAAATACCATATGATTTCACTTATATGTGGAATTTAAGAAACAAAACAGATGAACATAGGTGGAAAAACAGAGAGGCAAAACATAAAACAGACTATTAACTATAGAGAAAAAACTGAGTGTTGCTGGAAGGGAGGTGGGTGAGGTGAAGGGGATAATTGGGTGATGGGCATTAAGGAGGGCACTTGAGATGAGCAGTGGGTGTTATATATAAGTGATGAATCACCGAATTCTACTCCTGAAACCAGTATTACACTATATGTTCGCTAACTGGAATTTAAATAAAAACTGGAAGCAACAACAATCCAATAGGCCTTTCTTCCATATTACTCTTATGCCATCTCTTAGCATCAATTGGCACAGATTACTTATTCCCTTCTTGAAATAGTCTCTTAGATTGATTTTTATGACAGAATAGTCTCCTGTTTCCTCTGATTTTTCTGCCATCTACTTTGTGGATTCAATTTTTTCTTTCTACAACATTCTCTCTCTCTCTCTTTCTGTATTCTACTTCCTATAGGCAGATATCTTATATTTCTTCTATGTGCTTCCCTAATTTATGCCACCACCAATCTAGGTATATTCTAATGCTCCCCATTCCAGTTAATGACACCAATAAGTCCGCAGGTGGAACACTTCCAGTGCATAACATAGTTTCTACTTTACAACAGGTACTTGATACATATTCTTGAAAGAATAAGTGAATGAACACACAGGCCAGTGAGATGATAGTACATCTATCCAGGAGAATCATTTTTTAATAATATGCTATATTTTGTACTTATTAGAGATGATAAAACTGAGGCCTAGAAAGATGAAATTATTTTACAGAATACTATAACAGACAGAGGGAAATGGACTCCAAACAAGGTTTATCTGTCTGCAAACCTATGGTCTTCCTACAATATCATATTGCCTGTTCTTGACAGAATCTGAAAGAAACCAGATTGCAGAAGGAACAGAGAGGAAAAAGACAATATGAAAATTAATTCTGCAATATATTATATGTAGGAAACAAAGGAGAAGAATGTGGAATTGTGAGTTTGAGACATTGGGAAAAGATTGGCACAATGAAAAGAAAGGAGACACAATGAATTGAGTTTTTGACAGAATAAGTTTAAACTACTGAGAATCTATGTAAGATTTCCAAAAGTTATTGGGAAGAATGATTTTAGATGTACATCCTAAAACTGAGGATTGGAACCTAAATATAGGGTAAGAATGCCAGCAAAGGGAATATTAAGCTGGGAAAAAAAATTACCTGTCTGAGAATTTTTCTTTGTGATGCTTCTGGCTTCTTTGAATATGCTGGCTAAAAGTCATCCTGCTCAGTTTGTCATGAAGTCTGGTACTAGCTATTTTATGGAAAACTTTGATCACTTCTGACCTCAATAGCCTCACAAATCTCCTTTTTGACTGATTCTTCCGGATGTTAATTCTCCTGTCCTCCTCATTATCTATATGGGAAGAGGATTCCTTCTCTGTAGTGTCAGATCATTCTCTCTTTACATGTTCAGCTATGATCATTACATACAGATATGCTCATTTTATAGGATTCTTCTGAGTTTCTGAAGTAAATATTCAGTCTAATAAAGCTGAATTATTGAGATGCATGTTATCCTCACTTGACATATACACTGGTCATTCTCAAATTTTTTTCCACTTCAATCCATATTCAGATGGAAAAATTGTCCTTGAATGCCATTAAGTTTTGACAGTCCTGCTGCAAAACTATAACACAGACTGTTAGAACAGAGGGTAGATAATGTCTGGATTCATTCATGAGCATTGCTGTCGAAAGATTAAGAAAATCATGTTGAATTCACAGGAAGAGCCTCTAGATTTGAAATTCCTTGAGAACTGGGAACATGTCATGTTCATTTTTGTTTCTTCAACAATTAGGCCATTTTCTGGCACATAGAAGGCACTGAACATTTTTGGTGATCTGAAATGAACTGAGATAGTCAACCATTTTACGTATCACTAAGAAATAAACATAACTCAGAGATCAATTTCTACCAAAATAGGGAATTAGTTATCTATTGTCTTAACTGATCCATGATTTAAAACTCAAAATGTTTTGGCTACAATTTTTAAAGGCCACAGAACAAAATGTTTGTTATCAACACTGGCAAAGTTAAATCCCGTTGTCAGTATTTCCTTTGGATAACATAATTAAAAAGCTAAACAAAGCACACAAAAAAACAGCATGGATAACCCACTTCAAACAGTTGCAGGTCGGGGGGAATCTCTTGCTGTTGAACAGAGCACCATGCAATTTGTCACGATTGTTGTAGTAATTGTGTCTGCCTTCAGGAAAAACCCAAAGTAGAACTGGGTATTATACTACCTCGGCATGATCTCTGCAGGCAAATATATCACCATGTGGCAGAGTGCCATGCTGAAACAAACTGCCCTGCACAAGTCTGAAAAATGAGAACTTTTAATCCCTGTATGATGTATGGTGGTATAACAAACTGTTTTCCATTCCCTGGTTTTTAAAGCAATTATACTTTAGGCTGCAGGGCACATTGTTAGATGCATTTTTCTGTCCTCAAAACTTTCCTTTCCCTATTGAATATTTTTCCAACATGAACATTTCTTAAATTGCTATGGAAACTGAGTATGAAGCACAGAAGTTGTAAAAGCAACTAGAAAGTCCAGGTTTTGAACCAAAGCAAGAAATAATAGCTCAATCTGGGATTCGGTTGTGAAGACATCACTCTCTCTCCTATTCCCCTACGTACTCCCCTAACGATGTTTACTTGCATGTTATTTTAATGTATCTTTAAAAAACCTGAATTTTGAAATTGTTCAGTAGATCATTGAGGATATATATTAATTAGGAATTCTCAAATCCCTTAGTAAAAGAATTTCCTCATAAAGTAAATTATAACTGAAAAGTATTTGTGGATTCCTGTTAAATGTTTAATTATTAGAAAAAGAAAGTCACTTACAAATATATTTAAATGCATTCCACTTGAGTCATCTTTCTACAGAGTGCTGTTTTCCTTGTGCTTCTCTTTAAAAAATGGACAAAAGTAGTATGAAAGTTAAAGTGTTCACACCAAGGAGTAGAGAAAAACCAACCTTCATTATAGTATAGAAAGGAGGTGCCTGGTCTATGGTGAAAGTTGAAAGAAAATCTTGTTCCCTCTCCAGCTCCTCCAAATTTGTAACTCAGCCAAAGTGAAATGTAAGTACATGCCATGGACCTTCAAGTCTATTATAAATTGACATGGAAACATTCCTGCTTCAGAGGAAAGCTTGAATTAAATAAGGTCATCAATTTGAAAGTAGGAAAGTAGGTGAATACGTTAAACCTTGATCTCCACTGTTAGGTCCATTTGTAAATCCATTCATGCTTCCTTCAGTCTTCTTCAATTTCTATGGCTCTGTTCATAGGCACCCTTCATTATTCACTCATTTACTCATTCACGCAAAACAAATTGTTGAGAACTTCTAAATGTTCTATACCGGGTGAACCAAAGAGTCATTCAATACCGAAGTCCAAAAAAAAAAAAACATTTTGAAGATTGTGTATGTTTTTTGAATGAAAATCCAGGGTAACAGTACAATGATAAAAGGGGAAATATTTAGATTGGGTGCTTTAGAAAAGCTTCTGACTATCTGACATAAGTGTAGAAATGTTCCTGTTAATAGTTTATAAATAGCTATTTTCATCAGAATACATATTTTCTCTAAATGCCAAGTTGGGACATTTTACTTTCAAAGACTGTCTAACGTGTTACTTTAGTTGCCATGCTAGCCGTTTCCCTTTTTTTTAGTTCTTAGGCTGCACCAGGGCCAAGTTCTTAAGCCATACAAGGGCCAATCCTAAATTTTTAGGATTATCAGTTATATACAGATTGCTACTCTGCTCAATAGAATAAAGCATTGACTATATTACACATGCTACAACCACATATTCTTCCCCTCCTCCCTCAACAGCTGCCTAAAATCCAAGATCAACATTGTTAGCATATTGCCTGTAAGATTTCAGCCATAAGATTTATCTTAGATATTACCTGATCAAATCAGTAACTTTTCAAACCATGAAGGATAGTCAGGCAGGACTGTGGGCTCCTGTCATTTTTCATTTGATTAAAACCTGACTAGTGATCTCTGGTAAGATTTTGATGAAAAAAAAAAGTTCTAGGTTCTATAAAAGCATAAAATCACTAATTTACCTCACTTGAACCAAGTTATAAATTAAGGAACTGAAATGAAGACTTAGTCCTATAGCATGAGTGGTTGCTCTTACCACTTACCCACTAATTTTCACTTAGCCAACATAAGTTATTATTTGTAGTCAGTACATTTAAAAAAATGACCCATATGAAAATGATAGAAGCAGGCAATTAAAAAGTTGTATCTAAAATTGGATTCCTTTTCCTTGGAGGCTAACATTTTTTACTTTGTACTGCCTCTCAGAACTGTCCCTGAAAAAAAATGCTTCCAGTGAGGCACAATCTCATTGGATATTCAAGGAAAAAACAACCATAGAAAAGCATTATGAAGTCAAATATACTTCTCTTACCAGCCCAAAGCCAGAACTAAGGAGAACAAAAAAGACAGTGGAGCTCAATGTAGCTCGATGTGCTTTTACTCTTCCCAAGGACTCAAACTAATTAAGAGTGCTCAGCACGTGTCAGAGACTTAAAAAAAGACTAAAAGGTCTAGTTAGAATGTTGGAGCCTAGAAATCTTAGGTGAATGCCTCAGACTGACACCAGAAATACTGCTGGGCAATTCAAGAGAAGACAGCCTATTGACCAAAGTCGATAAAATCACCAAGCTTGTGACAGGTTAGCAAAGGTAACGAATTTACCTTTGATAACCTCTAACAGCTATTTGTTCTGTTACAATCAGGAAATGATAATAGATGGAGACATGGTCACTGCTATTTAGACTTGAGACCATAGGAAACTTCGAATCTGTTTCTGGTCAGCAGTTTGTCACAGGATGGGGGAAGTCCAATATCAAGAAATGAGATGGATTTTTAATTAGCTTATCAGAATTTTTTATACTGAATTGAACATAGAATTGAGACCAGTTTGAATACATATTTTTTCTAATGATGTTTATATTTTTAAAAATATTTCCAATAAATTTTATGTTTAATTTCATTGCTCATATATTATAAAAATTGATAACTGCTATCTTAATTGCAAAGCAAAAATTTCCTTCCTTTATTCCTCATTCCTGCTATACTCTATAGTCCCGTTGCTTTTCTCAGTGCAATTCTTAAGCTATATAAACATCACTTTCCAAAATCCCAAATCTTCTTCAACATGTCTTCACTGCAGTATAACTTTACTCCCTTACATAAATATTAAAATCTCGTAGCATTGTCTTCAGCTTTATTCTTCCACTATTATGCAGTATTTTATCGCTTTTTCTGTCTCATAGTTGTTTGCTCCTGTGCCTTCTATTCCATGGCTCTAGAATGTTCTTTTTAACCTCTCTGATATATTTCACTAGTTCCTTAGCACCTTCCAGTTCTCATATATAGGTACTCCAAAATAATCAATTCTGCTCACTGCTCAATTTGAAAATCTCAGGTAAATTCCATCACCCAGGATATTTATCATCTTTTTAAACCTCAATTTTTTCAACAATGGAATAAGTATAATAATAATAGCTGGTTATAGTCAAACAATTGTTGGAATCAAATGGGATAATATGTGTAAAGTTAAATCATAAATTTGAATAATTTATAAAGATATGTTGATCAATAGCTAACCAATTAGAATCATGTGACAAAGGCGTGCTTGTGATGCAAACTGGCTGGTCAGAGAGTTTGGTGGGACTTTTTTCCTGAGTTGTCAGGGAAGATACTTTTTTTCTATGATTGATGAACTGGAAGACATGGTCTAATTAAGTCCACCATACAAAGAAAGGCTGTTTGAGAAACAGAGAGAGACAGAGCCCAATGATATTGCTTGAGTTCCTGAATCCAATCATACCCTTGGTGGAGCCAGTCAACTATTTTTTCCTTATACCTGTTTATCTTTTTTTTAAAAGATTTTATTTATTTATTTTCTTATTTGACAGAGGGAGAGCACAAGCAGGGGAAGTGGCAGGCTCTCTGCTGAGCAGAGAGCCCGATGTGGGGCTGGATCCCAGGACCTTGGGATCAAGACCTGAGCAAAGGCAGACGCTTAACCGACTGAGCCACCAATAATAATAATATTTATATTATTCATTAAAAAGTGCCAGAAGGCTATAAAGAATCATACAATCATAAAGCGTTCTCTAATTAAACTGAACTTGAGAGCTCAAATATCCCCAAGTCCCTACCTTCTTGTTTGCTTACTCTTATATATCCATCTCAAATGCCATCCCTCTTCCTAACACTTTACCCTCTGTTGAAATATTACTAAACACACCATGCACACAGCAAATGTCATTTCACTTTTAAAAAATCCTGCCTTACCACTGTAAAACTGTACATCCTCTCTTCCTTCCCTGTTTTATGGTAGCCCTCTATGGTTATCTAGATGCCTTTTAAATATCTCTGACTAAAGTATAAGCTCTTTGAAGGCAGGGACTTTGTGTTCACCTTTGTAGCTCCTACAATACCCACAAAACACAGATAGTTGATACTCTGTTATTATTGGTTTGATTGAGTTAAATCATGTTCTTAAGGAAATGGAAAGAAGATTTTGATCTTTAAACACTGAAAATTCCCTACAGTTATCCACATGAAAACAATGCAGACAATCATAAGATTAGTGTGTCAGTTAGAAGGTGAGTAATCAGAGTCCTTTCTGCCTTTCAGATTGCTAAGTGAATTGAATATGCAATAAATTGAGAGCGTCTCTTGGGAAAAAACTGCCACTCTTCCTAAATAATTTGTTTGCTTTTTAAAGTTATTCTCTCCTTAGTGTGATTATCTAAACCTAATATGCCTTCTGCAAGAACCTTTAATTTTTCCCAAATCTTGTATTGACATTAGTACTTCAAACCTTTTTCAATGTATTTGTGACATCCCTGAAATTATTAGATGGATAGAGGAGTTCTCCTTAGAGTCAAAGCATTAAGTAATTCCTTTAATAATTCATAGCTTGGCATAATTTAATAAGAAAACTCGTTGAGGTAAATACCCAGTAGTGCAATTGCTGGGTCATAGGGTAGCTCTATTTTTAAATTTTTGAGGAACCTCCACACTGTTTTCCAAAGTGGCTGTACCAACTTGCATTCCCACCAACAGTGTAAGAGGGTTCCCCTTTCTCCACAACCTCTCCAACATTTGTTGTTTCTTTCCCTGTCCATTTTTGCCATTCTAACTGGTGTAAGATGGTATCTCACTGTGGTTTTGATTTGGATTTCATATGCACCCCAATGTTCATAGCAGCAATGTCCGCAATAGCCAAACTGTGGAAAGAGCCGTGATGCCCTTCAACAGATGAATGGATAAAGAAGATGTGGTCCATATATACAATGGAATATTACTCAGCCATCAGAAAAGATGAATACCCAACTCTTACATCAACATGGATGGGACTGGAGGAAATTATGCTAAGTGAAATAAGTCAAGCAGAGAAAGTCAATTATCATATGGTTTCACTTATTTGTGGAACATAAGGAATAACATGGAGGACATTAGGAGAAGGAAGGGAAAAATGGGGGGGGTGGAATTGGAGGGAGAGATGAACCATGAGAGACTATGGACCTGAGAAACAAACAGGGTTTTAGAGGGGAGGGGGGAGGGGTGATTGGTTAGCCCGGTGATGGGTATTAAGGAGGGCACGTACTGCATGGAGCACTGGGTGTTATACGAAAACAATGGATCGTGGATCACTACATCAAAAACTAATGATATATTGTATGGTGACTAACATAACATAATAAAATTAAAAAAAATAAAAGAAAACTCGTTCAACCAGACTAGAAGCATTTAACTTTCTATCCAATGCATGGGATTTCTAGAGACCCCCTCTTCTACCCAAAATAACTTCATGCTACAATAGAGTAAAGCCTAGCATGACTCTTTACATTCCTCTCTCACATCATGTAGTTTTTACTCTTTATTGGTCCCAGGATTGCAATACAGAAACATTATTTATGGGCTTTTTTTGTATACATTTTTAACTACCATCACCATTTATTCTATTACTAAAGTATTACAGTCATTAAGATAATTAATTTTAAGATTTATACTGACTTGGGGTCAAATGGAGACTAGTATCCACTAGTTTTCTGATATACTGCCCATTAGTTTACTTTGCCACTCTGAGTTTGATTTCTTACCTGTACAATGGGTTAATATGATGATACTTAGCATAAAGTACATACTTATTATATATCAGTTTAAAATTATATTGTAAATAACAAGATAAATAAGTGAATTTGCCATGCAGCTATGTATAAATATTCAATTTTAGAATGTTGGAGCTGGGGCACTTGGTTGGCTCAGTCAGTTGAGCATGACACTCAATGTCAGGGGTGTGAGTTCAAGCTCCACATTGGGCATGGAGCTACAAAAAATAATAATAATCATAAAAGTAAATAAAATGTAGTGGCTAACCTGAAAAACATAAACAACTTTGTTGAAAAGTCCTGCTTTGTTCTTTATAACAGAAGTAAAAGGACCCTAGTAAGAGAATATTTCTGTGGCTTGGATTTATGTGCTGCTCATTTTTTTAAGCTTTACTGAGCAATAATTGACAAATAAAATTGTACTTGAAGTGTCAAAGTGATGTTTTGATGTACATATATATTGTGAAAGAATTCCCATAATTGAGTTAATTAATATATCCATCATTTCACATATTTATCTTTTCATTTTTTGCTTTTTAGGTGAGAACACTTAAGTTCTGATAGCATATTTCAACTACATAATACTGTGTTTTCCATAGTGGTTGTACCAGTTTACATTCCCACCAAGAGTGAAAAAGTGGTTCCATTTTCTTCACATCCTCACCAGCATTTGTTATCTCTCTCTCTCTTTTTTTTTTTTGATAATAGACATCCTAACAGATATGAGGTGATATCTCACTGTGGTTTTGATTTGCATTTCCCTGATCATTAATGATGGTGAGCACCTATTCATAAACCTGTTGATCATTTATATGATTTCCTTGGAAAAATGTTTATTCAGGTCCTTTGCCCATTTTTATTTTTTTTAAGATTTATTTATTCATTTTTAGAGAGAGCTGGGGGGGCAAAGAGAGAGGGAGAGAGAGAATCTCAAACAGACTCCCCACTGAGCATGGAGCCTGATGTGGGGCTCAATCTTACGACCCTGAGATCAGGACTTGAGCCGAAATCAAGAGTTGGATGATTAACTGAATGAGTCACCCAGGAGCCCCTCCTTTGCCCATTTTTAAATTGGGTTTTGGGGGTTTTTTTGTTATTGAGTTGTATAAGTTCTGCACAAGCTCTTTCCAGGGAGATACTGGTGATTTGCAGAAGGCTCCTTTGAGAAGCTCAGGTGCATTCTTCTGGTTTCCAAATGTCGGGAAAATTGCAGTCAGCTCCTAGATGTGTGCTAAATTAGAAGCCTGACCCTTAGGCAGCAGCTTTTAAAGTGGGCAGTTGGCCTCTTTCAGAGCAAGACTAGGAGATGGGCATTTTTTTGTTTTTGTTTTTGTTTCTGCCTGTTCCCTCTGCATTGAGCTCTGGAGGAATGGCCACAGTGAGTCCTTATAAGTCCATTAAGAATTCTTTCAGGGCACCTGGGTGGCTCTGTCGGTTAAGCAACTGTCTTTGATTTTGGCTCAGGTCATGATCTTGGGGCCCTGGGATCGAGCCCCGCATTGGGCTCCGTGCTCAGCTCAGAGTTTGCTTGTTCCTCTCCCTCTGCTTCTCCTCCCACTCTCTCTCAAATAAAAAAAGATAAAATAAAATCTTTAAAAAAAATTCTTTCTTTGTTAGCTATATTCTGTAGTCTCATGGACACAAGCTCCATTGGCTTTCAGAGCTAGGTGTTTTGGGCACCTTTCCCTTAGGTGGAGTCAAAAGTTGGGGTGTTAGATGTGGGGTTCCAACTCTTCACTCCTCAGGGAGAAGCTGGAAGTGTTCCCTTCAGATTGCATGGCACTATGCTGGTGGTGGGGTTTATGGTGAGAGGATGTCTCACCCTTTCCTGCAAATTTTGATGTGGGTGATGTGGGTATTTTCTCATTTGCCTGATGTATAGGAGTTGCTTAGCTAGTTTCTGAATTTCTTGCAAAGGGAATTTCTCTGAATGTCAATGTAGATTCATTGTGTCTATGGGAGGAGGTGAGTTCAGAAGGCTCCTACATTCCAATCTTGATTAGACAAGTAGGCAGTTTTTTATGGGATTAATTCTCCCCAACGTAATAAGAGTGATATCTGATGATTCAAAATACTCAATAACTGGGACCATAAGTGTCCATTCCAGAGACTCTCGGTGGGAATTAGGACTATCTCTTTTTATTCAGTAGTTTAAACTATTATCATTAGTTGTATACCATTTTGGAAAAAAAATATATTTCTAAGCTTATATTAAAGAATATCACAGGGCCATACTTAGGCAGAGTGCCAACAATTTTGTTTCTAGTTGCAGAAAAAGGGTGAATAATGACTGGGCTGAACCAATATTCAAAGAGAAGGAACAAAAAAATCCAAGATTGAGAGCACTGAAATTATACTTGACATTTAGGTCACACTCACACATTTGGGAAAGAGCACGTTGAGATGACTCTGAAAGCTTAACTGAAAGATAAGGATACAAATAAAACTGCTTATCAGATTCATGGGATAAAGGGCAGGAGAGGCTCTGGGTGGGGATTAGCTGGACTTGCTATAATAAGCAGAATCTGTATAAGTGTGTCAAGAGGGCTTATATAAGCATTATTAGTAATAAAAAGAAGTTGGTAAGAACAACTGATGTTTGGTTTATAGCACATTTGTAAGAAAGACAGTTCACTATTTTCAGAAGATAATGAAAATGGACATACTACAGCAATAAAATATCATTACCTACAGCTAATGTCCTGGGGTCTTTACGCTACAGAATAAGGGGAGATAAAGTTTTAGAGGTCCAACAATGTATTATGTGGTAACTGTTTGCATTAATCTACATATATTCTTAACACACACACAAAAAATCACATTCTGATATATCAGGTTTTATGCATAGTTTTTAGTTGCTTGAATATAGAAAAACAAAATGTGGTTGTAGCATGTTCAATAGGGAAGCCTGACTGAATTAGGCCACTGGGAATGGAAATGGAAGGAAAGAGAAAGGGAGAAAAGAGAGGAAGCTGGCAGTAATATAGCCACTTACAGTAGGATTAGGTACTATTCATTACCAAACCATTAGTAACAGCCTATGGCATATAAAAACTATTGGCCTCCTAATGAATGCTGAAAGCTCCCCTCATATATCATATATATATTTGAAGTTAATTTATGTTGACATCTTTTAACTCCGGTTTTTTGCAAATGATTTCATGGGATATTAAATAGGAAAGCTATAATTAATGCTTGAGCAAACTGAATAGTATCTCCCAGCTGCAATGCTTCCACAGGTGAATGGCTCAATTTCATTGTTTTCATAGGGTTTATCAGTGATTCAGTGTTTAAATCAAACAAGGTACACATTTTTCCTCAGCTATAATTGGTGTCAGTTATTATGGTTAAATGGAGTAGATTTGAGAATGCATTCTACACACCTTCAGAAGCACAAATTCTTACATTGATGATTGATTATACTATGCAGATTAAGCTGAATGTTCATATTTGCCTCATATTTAAGAGGGGAAAATTATTCTTAAACTGACTTGTTCTGAAACATTTTGTGATGTTAGCAAAAATCAAAAGTTCAATTAAAAGTAGAGAAACTCAGCTAAGAAATTCAAATTTTTCTAATATAGTTCTTGGGTTCTTGAAGAATCTTGGATTCTTGAGGTTAGATTAGCCATTACTAGCCCACCTAACTTTAGTCTGTCTAAATTTATATTATCCAAGAGTCCTCTAGTTCTGATCAGTGTAGCTTTATATAAAATATATATGAATGTAGCAAGATCCCTCTCGTATTTCATTTGCCCTATCATAGACAACAGGGGCCCTTCCTCCATAGCTTCATATATATTCTCTATCCCTTTCTCTCTCTCTCTCTCTGTGATGGTAAAACCATGTACTTGTGCCTGGTCATGAATTTATTTTCTCTTCTCTCTCCTTAAATTCCAATACATACCTTTTCTAATTGACCAACAAACTACTTTTCTTTAATCTTTGATTACTTTTCTGTCCAGTTCTCTCACACAAGTAATTTAAACACATTTTAAATTATTTTTAATTATTAATATTTTTTTAAATTTTAGAATAATTTTAAATTCATGGCAAAATAGAGGGGAAGGTACAGACATTTCCCAAATACTTCCTGCCCTTGTACATTCACACCCTCCCCAATAATCAGTATCCCCTACCAGAATGATACATTTGTTACAACTGATGAACTTACATGGAGATATTATCATCACCTAAAGAAAAGAGTTTACATTAGGGTTCACTGTTAGCGTTGTATTTAGACAAATATATAATGTATCTATTGTTAAGGTATCATCCAGAGTATTTTCACTACCCTGAAAATCCTATTTATCCTTTTCCCTGCTTCAACTCCTGGCAACCACTGATCCTTTTACTGTCTCCACATTTTTGCCTTCTCCATAATGTTGTGTAGTTTGAATCTACAGTATGCAGACTTTTCAGATTGGCTTCTTCTACTTAGTAATAAGTATCTAAAGTTCCTTCAAGTCTTTTTATGGCTTGATAGCTCATTTATTTTCAGTGATGTATCATTTTCAATTTTCTGAACGTACCATGGTTTACTTGTCTATTCACCTACTGACGGTCATCCGGGTTTCTTCCAAGTTTGGGCAATTATGTATGAATAAAGCAGCTATAAACATCATATGCAGGTTTTTGTGACATAAGTTTTCAATTCCTTTGGGTAAATACCAAGGAGTACAATTTCCAGATTGTATGGTAAGAACACTTTTAGTTTTTTTAAGAAACTGCCAAACTGTCATCCTAAGTAGCTGTACCATTTTGCAATCCCATCAGTAGTGAGTAAGAGTTCCTGTTGTCCCACATCTTTGTCAGCATTTGGTGTTGTCAGTGTTCCAGATTTTGGCCATTCTAATAGGTGTGTAGTGGTAACTTTCGATGTGTACATTTTCTTTGGCGAGGTGTCTATTAAGATCTTTACACCATTTTTTAATTGAGCTGTTTGTAGTCTTATTGTTGAGTTTTTGTATACTTTGGATAACAGTCTTTTATCAGATGTGTCTTTTGCAAATATTTGCTCCCAGTCTGCGGCTTCTTTTCTCACTCTCTTGATATTGTCTTTCACAGAGCACAAGTTTTTAATTTTAACGAAGTCCAGCTTATCAATTATTTCTTCATGGATCAGGATTTGGTGTTGTATCTGAAGAGTCATCACCACACCCAAGGTCATCTAAGTTTTCTCCTATGTTATCTTTTAGGGTTTTATAAGTTTTGCATCTTGCATGTAGTTCTGTGATCCATTCTGAGTTACATTTTATGAATAATGTAGGGTCTGTGTCCAGATCCATTTTTTTGAAAGTGGTCCAATTTTTCTAGCACAATTTATTGAAAAGACTATCTTTTCTTCATTGTATTGCCTTGGCTCCTTTGTCAAAGATCAGTTGACTATAGTTATGGTGATCTATTTCTGGGCTCTTTATTCTTTTCCACTGATTTATTTTTTCTATTATTTCAACAACACCACACTATTTTGATTACTGTAACTTTAGAGTAAGAATTAAAGTTAGGTAGTGTTAGTCCTCCAACTTGGTTCTCCTTCAGTATTATTTTGGCTATTCTCAGTCTTCTGCCTATTATATAAAATGTAGAATCAGTTTGTCAATCTCTACAAAATAACTTACAAGGATTTTATTGGGATTGCACTGAATCTATGAACCAAGTTGAAAAGAACTGATATTTTGACAAAATTGAGTCTTCCTATTCCTATCCATGAAGATGGAATATCTCTCCATTTATTAAGTTCTTTTTTTTATTTCTTTTATTAGCATTTTATGGTTTTCTGCATATAGATTTGTGAATATTTTGTTATATTTATAACTAAGTATTTCAATTTTGGGGCGCTAATATAAATGATACTGTGTTTTTAATTTCAAATTCCACTTGTTCATTGATGATATATAGTAAAGCAATTAACTTATTTATATTAACCTTGCATGCCACAACCCAGCTAAAACCCCTTATTAGTTCTTATTTTTTATATTAGTCCATGCATATTTATATATATTTATAAAAAGATATATACAATATTTATAATATTTATTAAGAGGGATTAGTTTTACCTCTTCTTGGAAGTCATCTAAATGTAATAATTTAATATGCACTTTTAGGGGCTTTTATTAGCATAATACTCACGAGATTAATCATAGTTTCATGTTTTCATAATTAATCCATTTTTACTACTTCAGTTGTATGAATGTACTTGTTTATTCACTTATTAATGGACATTTGGGTTGTTACCAGTTTGGGGTTATTAGGAAAGCAACTATAAATACTTCTCTACACATCTTTTTGTAGACATATGTTTTCATTTATTCTGAGTAAAATGTACAAGCAGAATTGCTGTGTCATCATTTTAAAGCAAAGCCAAGGAGTTATGGAAAATGCCTCTACCCTTATTCTTCTCTTTCCAGTAATGAGAATTCCAGCAGTTCCACATCCTTGCCAGAATTTGATACTGCCAGTCTTTTTTATTTTACTCATTTTAGAGGGTATCTGACTCTCTCTCTAGCTCTTCCTTGTCTTTTTCTACATCATCCTCCTAGTGACTAATTTCCATTCATTCTACTTTTGAATGTAGTAACTTAATGTTTAAGTTACTTAAGTAATACTCTATAGCTATCCCAAGCATGTCTTTGCTAAATTTAACTTTTTTATGGCAACAACATTATTATTTCTTTGGGAGTGTCCTCTACACAAAAACTAGCAGAAAGCTAGACATCATCAGAGGTTAAATGTACGTTAAATTCTTAAATCACAGAATATTTGAGATAAAGGAGACATTTTCTTGGCGAATGCTTTGCTTTACAGGTACTGTAAGGTATTCAGATTGTACCTTTATAATGCAATGCTCAAATTACACAATGGCTGAGTTCAGATGAGAAAACAAATCTTCAGCTTGTGATCCAGAACAATGTACACTGTACCAGGCTGCTTCTCTTGATAGACTGACAAGTAAGTTGTTTTTAAGTCTGATGCTTTTAAGAGTCAAAAAGGTAAAGGCATGCATATTAGAGAGTCCCTAAATAATAACATATCCTCAGGAATGCTTACCACCCTGTGGTATCCATTGTATGTTCCTAACTTGGTGCTCATGACAACTTTTTCATCCCGGGAAACAATCTCAAACTTGGATTTTTTCCTGATAAAAAACCTGAGTTTTATTTGGAATGACATAAGGAAAAAAAGGGCTTGCTTTGGGTTTTTCAGAAGCCATAATATTTCAGCTAATATATAAACACTATATTTAAGAATTTTTAAAGAGATTCTTTACTATATTTATTATTGTATTTTTATTGTAATAGGACTGAAAAAAAAAAAAGAAAGTACAACCTACTCCTTGGAAATTGTGGCAACCACTAGACAAGCTTGTGAATCTTGTAATCTAAAGGTCTTTCCAAGTTTTACAAGTATTCAAAAAATCTAGACAGATCAGATGTGAACTAACTCTGTGGATTTCAGAGTCTTAAATTACCAGATCAACATATGTTGCTATTCATAGCTTTTCTAACTGCTATTCATATCTTTCCACATATGATAAGTGACACATAAATTATGCACAAAGAAAATTTCAAATATCTACATTTTAAAATTGGGAATTAGAGCATTTCTTATATTTCTATGAATTCTCTTCCTTTAACTATAATTATTATGAAGAATTCAGAGCATGCCAGAAATTATGGCAATGCTTATCAGAAGCCTGGAATATGGGTAAAAAGTTGTGTATTGCCAAGCTTTGTTCTTTGAAAATCTATTAACTATGGCCTTGATTTATCTGTCCCATGAATATTAGAGAAGATATCTTGTAAATATATTTTTTATAATTAGTATATAAAGACATGTCTTAAAATTTAGCAGAATATTTCATGACAACTCAGCTCACACACCTAACTCTTTTTCCCCCCTAAATTGTAGAGTAGGATCTGGCTATTCTTTAACACTGACAGTAGTTTCCTTGTTTTGCCTGTTGATACCTCTGATGCAGTGAACATAGAATCTTGCAGTCTGTCATTGATTCTTACAAGTGTTGATCCCCTCCCAACAAAGCAAGGGTGTTACAGACTATAGTGTTGATAACATATTTCTACATTTAGAGCCCTTGAAATTTTATTGAAGTCCTTTCTTGGAGATTCTGGGAGGCTGAAATATATTTATATCACATTATGCAGAAAGTCCCATGGTAAAGGTAACAATTTTACCCATTATATAAAACATTTCCTCATTCTGTCAAATGACCTATACAAAAGCATACGGCAAGATATTGCTTGGTTTCCACTTAGTCACCTGCTGTGGTATTGGACTCCTTGGGACCTACAGTACTGTCCTGGAGTTATAAAGATGATATGTTTTGTGGTTGTGAACCAAAGGCCAAATGCTTATAATACCCTTTATGTACAGTTGTAGAATAATAGCAAACCCTCAAGGTGAATTTTTTTTTTGCTGATGTTGAAGATCAGAATTTTTGGAAAATAGAATAAACACGGAGAAAGAAACCAGTAGATTTATTTTTTTGCCAATGGCTTGACAGTTAAGGTTATAACAGGATGTTGGTGTGTTCATAGCATTGTAATTGCATATCCTGGATTCTCTTTTGATTCTTACTGTATTTTTCACAATATCTGAAAGTAAAAAAATTACAGGATTTAATGTTCAGCTTTTATTCATACCAGGTATACCAGGGGAATCATGGATAATCTTGCCCTTGTAACCACTGGTTTATATTACTTCTCTGTATTAGTGAAAAAGATAGACATTATGAACAGTAATTTATTGTTTTATTATTTTAAATCCTACAAACAATTATTATGTTATTCTATATTATATAACTATATTATTAAAAATGACTATATGCTCAGTTCATCACAAAATAATAGTATCTAGTCTGAAGTATACTTTTTATTGAGGTTTCAGGGACCTAGGATAGACATGGGTGATTTATTTCTTGTGTTTTACAACTAATTACTAATGTGGATTTTTACCAATCTACAGGTGAAAAATAATTACACTTGTAACCTGTGAGAAATATTTTCCAAGATATCTGGGAAAAAAAAGGCCTTTAGTTAAATTACCAATGTCATATATATGTGTACTGAAAAACTATTTTAAAATAAAAGCCATTGAGAAATTTCATAGGTGCATTTTTTAAATGTTTTACTGAGGTTTAGCATACATAATGTGTATAGACACTAAGTGTACAATCAATGGTTTATGCGTAGATACCCATATGACATCTAAGGTACACGTAATACTAAAATTCTAGCCCCTTGTTACATAACAACAACAAAAATTTGGCTCTTTTCTAGCAGGAAAAATGGATTAGCTAAGCAAATTTATTACTTATATTATTATTTATTTATTTATTATATTATTGCTTTGGGGGGTAGGTAGAGGCCAGGCATGATGGTCAGTTTTATGTTTGTCTTGGCTAGGCCACAGTACCCAGTTATTCACTGAAACACTAATCTACATGTTGCCCATGAAGGTATTTTGTAGTTATGATTAACATCTAGAGTCAGTTGACTTTAAATAAAGGAGATTACTCTTAATAATCTGGGTGAGCCTCATCCAATCAGTTGTTTGGCTGGAGAGAAGAACTGAGGTTACCCTGAGGAAAAAAATTCAGCCTCTGAACGCAGCACCACGGAATGAAATGAAGGATTTTTCAGGAGCTACATTTATATCAAATTATAAAAGGCGATGTCTCAGCTCCACAATAACTTTAGTCTCAGATATTGTTGATGTTGCAGTGGGGTCTTTGACCCTGAGTTCTCCTGATTTCCTTCACTCTTCTGGTTACTCTTTCTCAGTGCAGATTCCACTGCATGCCCACCCTCCTCTATGTGCACTTAAGTGGTGGATTTGACAAAGTAAATCTTAAACCCTCTTCTCCTCTCACTCTGTACTCTCCTCCTAGGCAATTCATCCATGATTGTGTGTGCAATTGTAACCATAGACTAATGATTTCCAAATTTGCCTTTTCAGCCCAAATCCCTTTTCTGAAATGTAAGATACACATACATAAATCTCTATCTGGCATCTTGGTTTTAATGTCTTCAAGTTGCCTGACGGTCGACAAATTCAAAACCCAACTCTCAACCTTTTTCACTAATGCTTCTTCAAAGCACAGCTGAGGGTCCTTCATTGCCCAGGAGCCTTTTGAAATCACTGCAAATGCATACGTGCCAATGAAAGAGTAGTGTTGAGGAATAAAATTTAGTCAGGAGAGTCAGCAATAACCACCTTTAGCCACTCCTTCCCCAGCACATCTCTGTTGTGAGACCAATCCTTTCACTCTAAAAAACAGCTCAATCTTTGTCGCAAGCATTGCAATGCTTCTATTTCCGAGTCCTTGAATATGCCCTCAAAAGCACAAATAATTTAATTTTGTGTATAATTATACACAATACAGGGGGTAACAGAGATCTGAATAATGAACATTTTCAAACATTACTTCAATTAATTCTCATAACAGTTCTTGAAATAGGTAGTTACCCCTATTTTGTAGATAACACAATGTAGGCACAGAGAGAGAAAGTATTTCCTCCAAGATCATAGAAGCTAGCAATAAAGTTAAGATTTAGATATAAATGTATCTGATTCAACAGTCCATGAGCTTTCAACTTCATGAATCTAGGAATTGACATTCCCTTTGCTAATCTACAGCTTAAGACTTACATATTCAAGAATGGCTTAGCTAATAGCAATTTTCAAAAAATTGAATCTAGTGTTCACTTTATAGATTCCTAGAGATTGTAACTTTGTATAACTTCTCATGTAACATAAAATGGCATCGAGATATAGATTTATTTTAGCAAAAATATTGTATTCTAGTACAACAACTCTCTCAGGCTGTCTTTTTAACTCAGAGTAATGTGGTGTCCACACACTTGAGTGTGTGTGTTTAATATGTCACAATTTCTTTCTGTTTGACCATTTTTTATTATTTTGTGTACTTAAGATTCCACAACTGATTTATACTTTTACCCACAGTATTTTAAATAAGGTTCTAAATTAGTTCATGTGAAAATGTTATTAACTATTAACTTGCTCTTCCAGATCATGACTCAATAAAATATCCTGTGGAGAAGAAATGAGAATAATACTTTTTATTTTTTCTTGCATAACAATTGAAACTTACTCAGTAAGATTTTTTAATAAAAAGGAGACATTTTCCTCTCACAGTTTGAAAATTACAAACACCTCAATTCTTATTATAAAATAAAAACTGTCATTATGTCTCTCAAGATAGTGCCATTTGCAATGAGCAAGATTTGAATACTTTTGATTTTGAAAATGAGGGTTTTTTTTCCAGATGGTTTGTTTCCTGACATCTATTTACATTACCAATCACTTTATAAACTCTACTTTCAGTTGCCAATTGTCCTGGCTTCTTCTTTCACGTCTGGAAAGCTCTAAGTAGCAGACCCTTGCACAAGTGTGACCCAGCCAAATGCGTTCCCTATCCCAACTCCCGTCACCTAGTACCTGCTCTCAATTCCATTTTTTTTTTAGTGTCCTACGACCACATTATCTCTGATTCTTCCAAAAAGAGTTTTTAAAAGAAGAAAAGAAAACACAGGTAAATGGACCAGTATAGACCAGGAAAACCAAACAGATCCCAGGCATATGTATAAGAGAATGAAAACATAATTTGTGGTAAACATTTATGTCTTTAAGGGTGCCAGGGTGGCTCAGTCAGTTAAGCATTGGGCTCTTGGTTTTGGCTCAGGTCATGATCTCAGGGTTGTGAGATCCAGCCCCATGTTTGCCTCCTCGCTCAGCAGAGACTCTGCTGGAGATTTTGTTCTCTCCCTCTCCCTCTGCCCCTCCCCCCATATGCTGGCACACCCTCTCTCTCTCTTAAAAAATAATTTATTTATTATTTATAAAATAAAAATCTTAAAAAAAGTTTATGTCTCTTTATGAAATAAATTTAAGTTTTACTAGCTTTTTAATATGTTACCTTGGCTTAAAGAAGAAATAATTTTTCTTTTTTTCATTTTTAAGCTGCTAAAATTTTAAAAAGAAATTATAAAATGTAGTAGAATTATACTCATTTTAATGATTGAATTAGATTATGACCAAAACAAGACATGAAAAAATATTTTAATATTTCTTTATTAGATAATAAGAATGATCAGTGGTAGGAAGCCTATACACAGTTTTCTCAACTAAAATTAAGTTATATATACTTAGGCTTCTTTTTAAATTTCTCTTTCTTTTTTTCTTTCTTAAAGCTTTTATTTTTTTTTCTTTTTTAAAGCCTTTACCTTTTTTTGTACTTCTCTTATTCTGTTAACTCTGCTACTGAAAATACATTTTTATCTATTATATTTTAAATTTTCTGATTAAAAGTAGCAAAATTTTTACATAGATTGCATTAGTTATTGAAAGATTCTTTAGATGTTACCTAATTTGGTGTCTTTCTTTGTAATTTGTAAATATATATAGTCAATCAGAGTCATAATACTTTTCTATAGAACTCACTCTCTTCAAACATTGTTAAAATGCCCTTCTAGAAAATGGCACACTCAGAATACCACATCATTTATCTCCATTAAAAATAATTTTCCATGCATGATATAAAAAATGAACAAGTGTTGCAATAAATATATAATTATTGGAATATTCTATATGTAGTAGGTCTTCTGGTCTTCTCACTTAACTTCAGGAAGAATTGATTTAGCTTGAATTATTCAGATTCTACATCTCTTTGGTGTGGATAATTTGGAAAGTTTTACCATTTTAATAATTGAGTGCCAATTCAATTAGCCACTTGGGACTTCGGATCAACCATTTAGACCACACTCCAACTGAACATGCTAAGATCCTTTTGTATGTGTTCAATTCTTTTTTTTTTTTAATTTTTTTTTTTAAGATTTTATTTATTTATTTATTTGAGAGAGAGAGAATGAGAGACAGAGAGCATGAGAAGGAGGAAAGTCAGAGGGAGAAGCAGACACCCTGCTGAGCAGGGAGCCCGATGCGGGACTCGATCCCGGGACTCCAGGATCATGACCTGAGCCGAAGGCAGTCGCTTAACCAACTGAGCCACCCAGGTGCCCTGTATGTGTTCAATTCTTAAAGCTCTCTGAGTCCCATCTCTGTGCTGTGCTTTATAGCCTGAATAATAGCAACACGGCTTACTTCCTTTGGGGAAGGTGTTTTAATGGCTGTAAAATGCTGCCTTGTTTTTAAATGCATAATTATAGGTTTTGCATTTGCCTGAAGATTTTAATAATTTAAAAGATGCTTTTCTAGTAATCAAAATGAAATAATTTATCCTGATAATTACCTCAGTCAACTTTTAAAGAGTCAATGATGAACATATTCATGCTGTGAGATATAAAAAGGTGATTAAACAGAATTTAGCATTGAATATATTTTCTCTCTGCCACCTACTGAAATCGCTATTTAAATTTAGTACTGGTGAGAAATTGGTATTTCTGTAACGGAACATAATTAATAGCATCTTTTTCATTTCAGGAAAAATAAATTTTATGCAAGTTTTTTATTTTCATCACTGATGATTGTAACATGAGGGAGCACCAAGTAGGTATGTACAGAGCTATTGCCTGATTCTAGAGAATGAACTCACTTCAAAGACTACTTCAGGACAGTTTCATAGACTGGACACCATCTCTAAAGAGACAGAACTATCTCAGGCTTAATTTGAGGATAGTTCAAGATAAGGAAAATTTAAAATTATGAGCAGAGTACTAGGGAGTCCCCATGATAGTTAATACATGGGGATACATTAAAGAGAACTTGATTTTAGTCTTAGCCTTCAAACTTGGGTTAAGGCACAGAGCTAGTTTGCATTCCCTTAACGAAGATAAAAGCAAGGCTTGGGGAAATATATTCAACCTACAGATTGGTACTGGGATATTTTTAGGTAAGAAGTGGGGTAGAGGCACATACAAGAGGCGGTAAGAAAGTATCTAGTCCTTTGGTTCTTTAAGATGATTAGAAGGAGTGTAATTAGAAACAGGATTGGGTAAAGGGTGGTGGTGGTGGTGGTGGGTAAATATGACTATGAAATAACGTAAAATCTGAGGTGTGTTCCTTGAGAAACTGGGTCCGGGTCTTGTAAAAATACACAGGATATCACTTTGGAGCTTAGTGGTCGTGATTAAACAGCCAGATCTCAAACAGTTAAATCTGGGTTGTTTAATTCTGAGTTTGATTTGGAAACAGTGGATGTTGTTATAAGAATCCTGACAAGAAAATATTAGGGGATCAAGACAAGGAATCAGAGTCTTCTCTGCAATGCTAGAACAATGTCTAATGATTCTTAGGCCTCCTCTATTTCTCAAACAAACTTAAAATTAAATAGTGTTCCAAGATTTTGTTTTTTGTGTAATGAAGTTCCTCAAATATATCCTTTTTCTGGGAATAATTCTGCTTACCCACGGAACTGCTTAATTCTGCTTTATAAAATAGAATGTTCATGAATGCTGATTCCCTCCTCTAATGGACAAATTTCTAGAACCCAAGACTTCAACTTCAACATCAGCTGACTGGCAATGATTAGGAAGAATTGAGTAGAGAAATCGAAGAGAATTATTATTATAACTTTGGAAAAAATAATCTAAGTGTACATTCCTTTCATGGAGGACAGTGGCACTGTTTTATAACTCAAGGAATTTGGAAGTGAAGGCATTTTGTAAAACAGTCTTATACTCTCATAAGTTAAAATATGATTTTTTCATATTCTCATTCAATAAATATTCATTTTAAAATATTTATTTAAAGCAACTATGTATCAGTACTACAGTAGAAAGTAATGTACAATGATAATAAAAAAGTCATACACTGTATTCAAGTTTATAATATGGCACCAATGCTAATTTCCTACTTTGACAATGTACTAGTTATTTGAGATGTTACCGTTGAGGGAAGCTGTATGAAGGGTACAGGGGAACTCTGTACCATTTTTGCAACTGCTTGTGAAACAAACAATTTCAAAATTAAAAAGTAACTAACAAAAACAGACAAGATAGTTGTCCTCACAGATGTCATGGCATACAAAATGAGACAGGAATTAAGTAAACAATCACAACAATCTCAACTGTAACCAGTGTTATGAAGCAAGACAATAAAACATAGCCTTGGAGATTTATACCAGTTATATAACCAGGAAATACTTCTTTCTGGAAGTCTAGATGCTAAGTGAAAATTAACTAAGTGAATGGGTTGGGGGGAGCATAGCAGGTGGGATAGTCATGCCAAGACTCCGATGTGAGAGATCTTGGCAAATATTTGGAGCTTAAAGAAGTCCTCTTCATCCCGAGTACACAGCAAAGTGGGGAAGGATGCTCGGTGTGGCTAAGGTACTAGATAATGCAGTACTTGTATGGTATGATAGAGTACTGATTTTGTCCTGGTAGCAATGAGATTCTTATGAAAGCCTCTGAGACGGTCTACATATATTTTTTTAAGATTTTATTTATTTAGG
Organism: Mirounga leonina; assembly: GCF_011800145.1. Taxonomy (NCBI): domain Eukaryota; kingdom Metazoa; phylum Chordata; class Mammalia; order Carnivora; family Phocidae; genus Mirounga; species Mirounga leonina. The sequence continues at coordinate 24,676,698 of NW_023270807.1, read as the reverse complement.
GGTGCCTGGGTGGCTCAGTTGGTTAAGCGACTGCCTTCGGCTCAGGTCATGATCCCGGAGTCCTGGGGTCGAGTCCCGCATCAGGCTCCCTGCTCAGCAGAGGGTCTGCTTCTCCCTCTGACCCTCTTCCCTCTTGTGCCCTCTGTCTCTCATTCTCTCTCTCAAATAAATAAATAAAATCTTTAAAAAAAAAAAGATTTTATTTATTTATTTGACAGAGAGAGACACAGGGAGAGAGGGGACACAAGCAGGGGTGGGAGAGGGAGAAGCAGGCTTCCTGCTGAGCAGGGAGCCCGACGCAGGGCTCAATCCCAGGACCCTGGGACCATGACCTGGGCCGAAGGCAGACACTTAACGACTGACCCACCCAGGCGCCCCTGAGACGGTCTACATATTATAGGACAATTGATTAGCCTTAGGAAAATACATGTACTCTTTTTCCTTAGGGAAGTGGACAAGTCTGCATGGCACAACAATCTTTTCTCAATTCAGATATACAATGACTTATTATAGCATATAAGGATAGCTCACAATCTCAAGCTAACCTTTATTAGAACATACATTTTTAAAAAAACTTTTTATCCAAACATACCACAAATACATACACAAATCATAAAAATATAGCCCCAGTATTCACAGTGACCACTCTCATGTAGCCACCACCCAGGGGAAGAATTAGAGCATCAAGAACACTCCAGGAGCCCCTCTCATGCCATAGGGTACCCACCCTTCTCCCAAAAGATGGCTGCTATGCTGACTTCCATTCTGAGGTCTAACTTTTGCGTGTTTGAATTTATATAAGTGGAATCATCATGTATTCTTTTGTATGTGCTTTCTTTCCCTCACTATCATGCTTGTGATTCATCCATGTTATTGCATGTAGCACTAGTTTATTCATTTCCATTATTGTTATTCCTGTTGGAATATGTACTGATTTATCGGTTCTATTCTTGATGGAAATTTGTGTTGTTTCTATCCACTTACTTTCAAGCATAGAGTATGATGGTTTGGGTCATTACTTTAGTGTAGCAGATTCATCTGTGACTTTTTTATATACATAATTTAAGCCACAATACATAAATACAATGAATTATTAATAACATAATTTAACAACAGAGTCAAAATATGCTAAGGATACTGGAGAAAAATAGAAAATTAGGGAATTTCTTATTGATGAAAGAGTCTGAAATGAGTGGAAACAAAATTTATAGGTTGGGAGACAGGCATTAAATTAACAATGTTCGAATCAAACATTTAATTTTACATTTTGGTGATTCATGTATAGTTACGTTATTCATCTCTTAATTGTTATTTCTTGCAGAAAAAGGGGAACTAAAACTGGTAATTATATGGTTTACAACTAACATTAGGTTTCAAAAAAATTCCTAAAAGCTTCCTTAATTTTTTTCAAGATACCCTGCTGTGTTTACCTATTTGCTCTACTATCCTCATCTTTGATATGCATTGTAAAGAAAAAATGTCTTCAAGAACAGCTCCCTTGTTTGTCTGTTTTTGTTTGTTTATTAATTTTTTGTGGGATTCTCTTCCAGAGGACAGACTTAGAAGAGAGAAGATACTGGGATGAAGCTACCACTATCACCACTGGAGTTGGTCTGAGAGCGCATATGGTACTCATCCTCTCCCTCCTCTACTATCCATTCTAAATTCTCATCAAACTCAGCTATCACCTTGGCAGATCTTGATGGCTTACCTGGAGATGTGACCCAAAATGCCATTCCTACAGAGTCTGAGACCTCAATAATAAACTTCGCAGGCTAGGGTTTCTTCAGGTATTGATCCCTAGTTACCATGTTGCAAAGGATTACCAGAAGGCTCTCCAGTGGATCACCAGCAATCCACACAAACTCCTCCCTGACCTCAATGTGTAGCAGTAGCCCTAGCTTTTATCTGATCAGGGCTAACTAACACTGCAAGATGGTGATCCCTAACACAAAAAATTCAAATTACTCTGGAGGCATCCATAAATTAAAGCTGAGTGGTATATTTGCTAGTCTTTCGAGTGCAGTCCTTCAAGTATCAGGACTTATAATCATTCAGAGCTCAAGGTCAGAAGATGGGGTACAATATTGTTTTTGAGTTCTCTCTTGGCCAAGGAGATCAGGGAAGTTTCCGAGGTTTCCACTTGACCATCTCTACTATGATAAATATTAACCCACAGGCCAATACCACAATGTGGAGGTTATTCTAAGTACCAAATATGGCAATCCCAATTATAAATGACAGCTGGTGGGTCCACAAATGTGATTTGGATTTGGAAATGGGTTCAGCCCTGGGAAATGAAAGAAAGTTATCACAACTTTTTACTAAGGAAACCTTCCTAGGCCTCCTGCTCTTCCTTCTTCTGGCTGTAAATATTAAATAGCAATCTTTTATCCACCCTGTCCACTTTACCCTAGTCATACCATGCTCTCTTAACCGTCTGCACAAATCCATGCCAGTTGAGCTCCTTGGTGCCCCTCCACTACTGCCAGTTGTTGCAGTACTTCTAAGCCCCTTGTATCCAGAGGTGAGGTTAGTCATCATCACCTGTTCTCTATTACTAGGAGTTGGGGGGAAGGGAGTGAGCATCATTTCTTTGGATACTATGAGCTCAACTGTGTGATCATCTCTCCTATTATCATCCCTTGCCTGACCCACTTCAGAACTACTTAGTGATACCCATGCTGTTCCCACCAGCACATTCTTGATGGCCTTGGTGAAAGGTATGCACTCTGGGCCCTCCAGTGGAGCATAATCCATTGTGGCCTTACACAATATGTTCATTCAGGCATGCCCATTTCCCTCAGCCCCTTTATTCCTTCCTCTGCTGTCTACCAGAGCAACTCAGGCATTTCTACTGCAGCATTGGCTCTTGATTTCTCCAGGCTTCTAAGAGCCAATTTGACCTCATCCCCCAGGGTATTTTCCAGGGTATTAAGTCCTATGTCCTGAGGATATGCCAAGTTAATGAATTCTCACTTATCCAGTCTAATGTCCCAGCTCCCTTGATCAAGCACCCTTAGTACTACTCTGGTTCCTGTCAATACATGCTGGATAGTTCTTACAGCTCTTTTGGTATATACTCTCTTTTCTTCCTTATTAGGCATAGCAATTCCTTAGCAAGTTTGTAGTTACAGGTCTGTCAGCGAGGAGAAGGAGTAGGGGCTTTCCTAAATGGAGATACTGGTTAGCTTGCAGGGGAGAGGCCTCTGCAGTCTTCCAGCATGGGGGAAGCACTAGCTTTGGTAGGGAAGGGTGAGCCAACTGTGCATGCTAAGGGCATCAAGGAGATCTGCAGAACCAATAAGCTCAGAGGCACATCAATGTATCCATCCTACATTTTACAGTCCCAGGTGTTCTCAACCAGGATCCTGACTATAACACAAGACATCTGCCTTGGATGAGCTTTTAAATGTCACCGGGGAGCTCTGTGACTAAATTATCAGAACCTCAGTTCTACTTAGTTGCATCAGCTATTCCACTGCATGTGATAAGCCTTTTAATAAGCTACCAAAGACACATGAAAGAGATTTATTGGGGGAGGCCTATGAAGGAAAAAAAGAAGAAAGCAAGAGAAGGTGGAAAGTGCCTTCACATGTTAATGCATGTCTGACCCCTTTTAAGCAGAAGAATGTAAAACCACAGTGCGTACTAAGAAAGTTTGTCTAAGCCCATGGGAAGATCCTTGAACTAAAGCCATGTTTTTTTGTTTTTTGGTTTAAAGTCCCACATCTTGCAGGAGTGAGCCTGTATTAGTACCTCTGCTGTGTTAATTGGCTATGTACTGCCCTCCAGAAATATGGTGCAAATACAGAGATAGAACCAGAAGAGAAGCACCTGAGGACCTCAATCTTATTTTCCCACCACACAAGATCTAGTCGCACATTTGCCAGGCCACCACAAACACATTTTTCAGGCTCCGTTTTTAACTGGCTACCTATTAAGACAATGGAAAGCACTGATGGGATATTGATAGAAGACAGGGAGATACCAGGGAATTACTCTCCCTCTCTTTTACTTTTGTCTGATGATCCAAAGCAACTGCACCTCTTTTGTGGTTTCATCTGAAAAGGGTTACAGTTACAGCCTCTCTGTCTATGGTCTCAGCAATTTCTGGGCAGCCCCTGCTATGGTTCCAGGCTGTCCTTGGGACTCTGGTTTCTATGCTCTCAATGGGCTTCTCTTATTGTCTCTTTAGCCCTAGGGGAGGTTGAGTTTCCAGTTTATTCATCTCTAGATTCAGTCACTGCTCTCTCTGGCTTCACAATTTTTCCCTCATCTGAATAATCAATTTCTTTTAGTCAGTTTCTTATGATTTGAAGAGTTAAAGTGGTTTTTATCTGCCTGCCTGGACCTTAACTGATAGAGTTAGGATAAATAATGTAGAAACCCATGTCGCTTTTATAAAATAAAATAAAAATAAAATTTTTTCTTTATATCTAGCTTTCAGAAAATATGACTATTACAATTTTCTTATAAAACCTTCCTAAATTAATATATTAAAATTATTATCAATTTTAGGGATATTCTTTTCCTATAACTTACATTTCTAATTAACATGTTCTTAAAATCACAGCAAAAGTGAGTTAAGAAAGAACAAGAAATTACCTTCCATAAAACATGTTTAATTGTTAAAGATATACAGTATTTATACTTAGAGACATATAATTCAACTTCTATACTGCTGAACTTGACATTTTAAAAAATTTATTAATTAGTTTAAAACTAAATCAATACACATACATTGAAAAATAGAAATGTGTATTAATTTGGATATTTTTCTTCCCTACTTACTGCGTTTTCAAGCCAATAGGTAAGGGTAATAAAATGCTCAATGATGCATTTAAAATTGTTAATGCCTTTTTTAATGGACTGTCCAAATACAGATTTATCTACCACATAGATTCATGTTCACCATTTAGGCTGAACTATAATGAACACATTTATCTGTATCTTGATCTCTACTGATACGTTTCACTAGACAAGTAACCTTTCTCAGTATTTCTGATCAGTCTGTGTTTCAAGCATTATCAGTTAGCAAGATTTGCACAGTCTAACATCATCTATGATAAAGAGTTCTTCCTTCAACACACACACAGAAAGGAGGGAGGGAAAGGAAAAAAAGAAAATAGAGGTCAGTGGAAATGGAGATTTTCTTTGCAGTTTTACTTTATACATAAGGAAAAAATTATGTAAATTGTTGACTTTGAGAATGATCTTGACTCTGTAGACTTATCTTCTGGACACTGGCCTCCACCTTAGAGACTACCTCACAAGTCATTTTTGGCCATGCCTGAACCCATACCAAGACCTAATCACTGAAGTTCCCCAGTGGATTTTAGAGAGTATAGGGTTCAATGACAAATCTAATTGGGATGTTTTTCCACTCTTATCCTTAATAAATTTTCTACTATAATTGATCCAATATAAAAATGCTCTGTACACTAAGTGAACAGATTGGCTGTCACCTGATGTTGGAGTAAGCCAATAAGCATGAAAATCAAGAGGTCTTTGTAGATCTCAGAGAATTTCTACCTCTAAGATAAAATTAGCAAAATCTTCCTGATATATGGTGCATTTGAACCCTCTTTGATTTTTTTCTTAAATCAAAAAATATAATCAGAATACCAACTCCTTTTTATTTGGTCGAACTACAGGAATTGCTGATATTTGACCCCTTTTGGTCTAAAAAATAGCAATTTCATAAAGTTCAACAAAATAGGCTTCTAAAAGCTGAAACAAGATCACCTAAAAACATCTGTTGAGCATGTGAGACTTGACGTACATGTGAAATAACCTAATGCCATTTATAAAATGAAGACATTTAGCAAATGTCTATAATCTGTGTGAATTCATCCAGACTCTGCAAAATGCCAAAACCAGGTTCTTCAAAGCATCACCTTTTCTCTCTACTGACCTAGTGATCTTGCAAGGTTTCAAGGTCAATGTGCCTGTAAAAGAATTAGTATAGTAAATCCATAAAGGTTCAGACTCTTTCATCCTGACCATTTTACTTATAGCAAAATGCTGTTATTCAGAGAGAAATCTGGGTGCTTTCTCCAGGTCTGTCACCAACTAGTCTTATAAATTTTAAGAAAACACTGTCAGAATATCCTTTTCACTTGGAAAGAAAGGGTATTAACCTGATGATTTCTGAGGTAATTTTCATTCTAAAAAATGATTCATTATATAATTCTGTTCTTAAGAAGTGACTTTATTGGCAAATTGCAACCTGCTTTTGCCTCTTGAAGAATTCTTCTGAATTAAATTCTCAATTAGGGCACAATAGTGCTTAATTTTTATCACATCCCTACAATTATAAGACCTGTTAATCTGACTTTATGTTACTGTGCCATTCATAAAAGGTGTCTTTTGTAAATTTGTAACCCTGCAGTGTTGGTTAAAGTTCTTTTGTGTTTAAATCATACATAAAAACTAGCAAAACAACTTTAACCAACATTAAAGAGTAATAAATTTAAGCTTAATTTAGCTGTTCTTGATATGTTTTTCTATCCCTCTAATTTTCACAGTTCTCTGAGAGACATGTTCCCACCTGCAGTCTACATAAAAGCCCACACGCTTCTGGCAGAAGCTTGAAGATCTGATAGCACCCACAATTAGCACTGTCTCAGCCACAACCAGAGCCCACGAACACCACACTGCTGCCGAGGTTGCTCTAGCATCCTGCCACAGGTGGGAATGGGACTCTACTGCTTGAGAATGATGATGAAATCCAGATTGTTCCATTGCTGCTGCAGCTGCTGCTGGGGCAATCTAGAAGCAGAAGAAAAATCACTTTTCTTTCCTACCTTTCTTTTTTTTTTTTTAAGGTTTTATTTATTTATTAGACAGAGAAACACAGAGAGGGAACACAAGCAAGGGGAGTGGGAGAGGCAGAAGCAGGCTTCCCACTGAGCAGGGAGCTTGATGTGGGGCTCGATCCCAGGACCCTGGGATCATGACCTGAGCCGAAGGCAGACGCTTAATGACTGAGCCACCCAGGCGCCCCTCTTTCCTACCTTTCATACTCAGACCAGGATTTCCCACTAGCAGAAAGTAGCTAGGAGTCCATTGCCAGGGAAATCTAGGATTTGTAGTTTCTGGCTTACTTCTATGGCTCTTGATCATCTATTCTTACCTTTGTACCCCTATTAATCTTCCATAGACCATATACAAAACACTTCATACATTCACCTAAAAAGGCAAGTGTTCTTTGTACAAATTAAGTTGCTCTCAGAAAAAGGGAAAGTACAAGGACCCAGAAGTCTCCATGTTCATCTCTGAATGGTGTTAATTTCTTTTCTAGTTCATTCAGTATCCATCCTCCATATTCAGCAATCTAAAGACTAAATCACACTGTCAAAAACACATTCGGTACTCCTTACACACAAAAGTAGGCAAAAGGGAGAAAGTGAAACAAGAAATAAAGCAACTAATGAATATACACAAATGCTTACAAATAATATACATTAAAATTACAAATACATAAATAATACACAAACAAGAACATGTGCACAGATGCTACTATTTTCTTTTCTACACATGGTTACCTAGCCACACTTGATATTAATAACTATATAGACAAGTAGGTACAGAGAGTGAGGGAGACATATAGAAATGGAAATGGATGCAAAGAAAAGGACCATAAAGTATAAATACTTAAACATTAAGAGATATTTACTAATCAGTGGCTTGAGCACCAGTAAATCCTTTTTCCCTCCACAAACCAGTTGGAGAATCTGTAAGAATATAGACCCAATCCCCCCCCAAAAATGTACATGAGCAGATACATGTAGTATCTCTCACACGATTTCAGAAGGTTCACTGACTCTCTGAAGTCCATCAACCCACTATCCATTTTTTACATTGATCATTTATTGTTTTTTTCTAACAAGAGAAAACTAAGTAATATGCTCTTAAGAAGAAAAGGAAAAGCAGCCTACCTGGTAATAGGGACATTTTCTATATTTCTAGGAAATGAAAACAACAAAATCTTTCTAAGATTAAAATGGCCACATAATATCAAAACTGGTTTGTCAGAAAATGAGTGGATAATCATTTGTTTTGAGCAATTTCAAAGGATATAGGGTTCTGTTCATGAATGCTACATCATCTTTGTAACACTGTAAATTTTACCTTTTAAGTAATGTAAAACTAAATTAAAATTACTCATTCAAAATTGCTTATAAGAACTCAAAAATCTTCCATAAAAACACTGTATTTTATTTAGTTTATTTTCAGACTGACTCACTGGAAATCTTTTTGAATTACAAACTGGCAAATACATGAAGCCTCTGGTGCGGGAGAATGAAAATTATTTTATTGTATATAATAATACTTCAGTGATTAATATCTGTTATATGTAGAGGTTTAATTTCAATTTTCTTTGAAAATACAGATCAAGGAAAAAAAAAAAAAGAAAATACAGATCAAGGATTTTTTTTCAGAGTTTTAATCCAGTATTTTCCCTTTTTTCAGATCTTGTTGAAACCTTTAGAGCTATGTGTCCACCCAGTGTTTCTTCAGCTATGCTCTTTTAATCATGAAATAAGGATAGAAATTGTTCAAACTCATAAATATTGCATGTAATTCAATTGATTGGTGATGACAGTAATGCTACTTAAGATGACAGTAATGCTACTTAGTTTATGTTGCGGGGCGCCTGAGTGGCTCAGTTGGTTAAGCAATTGCCTTCCGCTCAGGTCATGATCCTGGAGTCCCGGGATCGAGTCCCGCATCGGGCTCCCTGCTCGGCAGGGAGTCTGCTTCTCCCTCTGACCCTCCTCCCTCTCATGCTCTCTGTCTCTCATTCTCTCTCTCTCAAATAAATAAATAAAATCTAAAAAAAAAAAAAAGAATAGTTTATGTTGCTAAATTCACAGGAGGAAGCAACCACCTGAAAGCAAATACCCAAGAAAAAAAGAATTGCACATTACTTATTTGATTTAATATATAATCTTGAATAAGTTAATTGCATTTGTTTTTTATCAATATTATTTTTAAGTTATTTTAGGAGGTAAGTGAAAGAAAGATGGAGTGAAGAAAAATAAAACTAAAACTTAGTTTATGTAGATTTATAATAATTATTACCTTAATCAAACATCCAAAATTTAAAAAATAAAAATATCTAATTCAGATAATGAAATTAATTTGTTACAAACCCAGTTTGATAATTTTGTCATTATTAATGTCCATCCTTCTCCTACCCTGGGACCTACCTCATGTTTTGTAGCCCATTATTTGCTTTTTAGGTATCTGCTTTTCACCAGGGACTAATGTTTTCTCAGGCAACAGGATAGGAGTTATTTGTGTTGGTAATAACCCTAGTACTCCTCCAGATAGTTCTCAGGCACAATACATAATTCATGGGGCAGGGCTTCACTAAATAAAACAAACACCGCAACACTATTTCAGGGCCCCCTACATTTCCAATTTTATTTCCTACTTTTATCCTTGAGGATTCCAGAAAGTCATCTCCAGTAAGCTGAGAACCATTGTTTCTATATTTTGGCGTTAGTTATGGAATCAAAAAGGATACCTTCTCTAGTGGGTACCCAGCAAATATTTACCAATGTAAAAATCTGGGAAATCTCCAGTCAGATCAGTCACCTCAGTTTGACCTCTCTATGCAGGAATACTTTCATCGTTCATCTGCACACATATCTATTACCATCTCTCCTTCCTGTGAATTATCTTAGTTGTTATATTGAAGCTCTGAATCTATCACATAGATTAGATTGTATACCATTGTTGGTATTTTATATAAATTTATTTTTGTTTGTTAGCTTTTTTTCTCCAATACAATTATAGGCAGAAATGTTAGCTGTGTTCTTCAGCAACCTCCTATATCACCTAAAACATATTTTCTCATTGAATGAAACATCGGGGGGTGAATTGAATAAGTAAGCCAAAGGCATAAGCAATTGTAGATATTTATTCAACCCATATTTATAGCACACTTACTTGATGTGAGACACTGTGCTTTTGATGTTGAGGATTCAAAGCAGAATAAAACAAAAACATTGATCTCATGGAGCACACTCTGTTGATGTAGAAAGGAAATCACACCAAAAAGTTAAAATTCAAGGCAATTAGTACTATCGTAGAGGAAAACACGAGATGCAATAGCAAAAAGGGGGAGACTGTGGATTGTGTGTAGGGCAGAGTCAGTGAGAACTTGACAGAGGGTAAGGGTTAGAGTCTGAACTTCAGTACAATAGAGACTTAATCCGATTACTTTTATTTTTTTTGGTTTTTGTTTTTATTCTTATGTTAATCCCCATACATTACATCATTAGTTTTAGATGAAGTGTTCCATGATTCATTGTTTGTGCATAACACCCAGTGCTCCATGCAGAATGTGCCCTCCTCAATACCCACCACCAGGCTAACCCATCCTCCCACCCCCCTCCCCTCTAGAACCCTCAATTTGTTTTTCAGAGTCTTTTTATTTGTGTATGATAATCCCTGGTTCCCGGGTAATAAATCTCATTTATGTACATTGTTTTACCAGTGTGAAAGAACAATTTATTCATTGTTAAAGTTCCATCTCTACTAAATGCAACAACACAGTTGAGGACAATTAGAGAGCTTTTAGGTGTTAATTTTCTCATGAAAAGAAAAACTAATAATGTAGCTGCAATAGGAGTACATTTTTATTTCAAGAGCAGATTTATTTATCAATTTATTTTTAATCCTACCCACAAAGCAGTACAAACTGTGGGCTCATACTTTCAGTTGTAGATGTGATTCATTCAAGCAATACCAATGAGATCAACCTCAGTGCAGCTTTATCTTCCGTGTTCATTTACTCCAAGTGCTCGACTTAAAAACTAATTCAATGTTGCCTAATTAAAAATTACATGTTTCATCTCCTAAGTTAGCAAAATTGTGCTTCTTACTTTCAACACTAGCTTGACATAGCAATTTCTTTACATAAAACCACCAAAAACTTTTATAATCCTTATAATAAACATACATAATTCTTAATATTTGGAAACAACTTTTAAAATACTTCTGAGCTTTCATTTTATAGCCCTGTTTTGGCCAGGGCTTCAGGGTCCTAGAATAAATTGTATCACAGTTGTACTTGGGAGATGTTGGAGTTTGGGCTCAAAGTTTGCTTTTTGGGATTTTTTTTTCTTAAGTATGGAAACTATACATGCCTGACCTCGTCAGTCTGTAACCACACAAAATCAAATTGTATTTCTTCATATAAACAGATTATTAGAGCAGGAGCCTTACACTAGCTTCATTGAAGAAACCTATCCCAGACATGTTGTCCAACTCTGGGTGAAAACTATTTCCTCTGTCCTTCCACTCTCCAGAATTTGCATCTTACCATGGGCTGCCGGTTCTACAACTGCCTGGCCCTGTGAGGAGCATGGACTCTGTGGGAAGGAGGCTGGTAGCCACAGGGCAGCCCTGGGGAGACGAGGACAGTGCCCTTCTTCCACACAATGTACCACTTCAGCTGCTCTTAAGGTTCAGGGCACCCTGTGGTGGATGAGGTTAAGTGGCAATCATCAGCCATTTCAACCTCCTTCTAATTGCCTTCCTTAACCGTGAGAGGCTGGAGAGCTAAAAACTACTTTGCACAAACTCCCTTATATCCAGAGTTATGGACGCAGATTAGTGTTTGCCAATTAAATGCACTCTCAAGATGAGATGGGCAGAAGTGAGGCTGCAGATAAGCTGCTGTTGCTGCAAGCGAGAGGGGCATGGAGGGGTGGAGCGTGCCTGCAGTAGTGTTGCGGTCATGGGCTCTGGGGTTACTGACATGTAGGTATGCTGGATCACTGCTACATAAGTAGGTACCTAAGCCCCATAGTGTACGGGACAGCCTCTGGATGCTCTTCCATCCTCACTGGGACAAAGGTAGCAGCTCTTCTGGAAGTCCAGTTAAGTAGTGTGTTTTGGGGGATCATTCCTGAACACTCAGACTATAATTCTTATGAAAACGTCCTTGTTTATTTCACTTTCTCCTTAAAATAACTAGAATGGTTGCTATTTTCTGCAACTGAACTATGACAGATATTCATTAGGAGTCTCACTCATGGCTGCCCAAACTTGCTTCAGAGACTTTTTCTGCCTCATTTCACTACATTTGCAGCTGTTGCCATGGTTGATGAATGGTACACTCATTTTAGTAACCTTGTTCCCAAACTATTTTCACATGGTGAGGGATAGTTGGAGATCATTCCTGAAATAGTTCTGGGACATGTAATGTCTTATAATCAGGGACCTATGAGCTCCAGAGTACAGAGGAAGAAGGAGGTCCCCTACTTCACCCCACCACTGATCCAAAAATCTACTTCATTAATTGTCTTAGAAATAACCTCCTCCTGCCTAGTTGTCACTGGCAGCCTCAACTCCCTTCAGTTGAAACCCAACCCCCACTCACAAGTTTTCCTATCCTAAAGATACAGGATAGCAACTGACACATATATACTCCCTGAAGAAAAAAAAAAAATCCTCTCTATTTTGTCTCTGTTTGCTTTATAATACTTACAATATCAGAACAAGCTGTAATTATAACCTTATACCTGTTGGCAAAATCCTAAGCCAGAAAAAGTGTAGTTCTTGCAAATACAACAAAAGTGGGCATTTTTTATATACACACTTATTCTTATGTTTTCTATGACTGAAAAAGCTACTCATCTTCTTAAAGACCTAGACACATTAGCTAATGTTAAAATTAATTTTTGTTTTTATGAATATTTTCACTTTTACTGAGTTTGCTTGAAATACAATAATGTACTCTGTACACTGAATGGGAGGGACTATGATTCACTTACATACATATCCACTTTCAGATTTTGACTCCCCAAACCCATAGATCATGTTGTTTGCCCAAATTAATATGGTATCTGGTACACTTGAGTGTATAACATTTTAACTTTACAGTAGAATTGTTTGGGGGATTTTATTTTTAATTATTGATATATTCACTACTCAGATCTTGACACTTTAGAGTATGCTCAGTATATCCATTTATTTATTGTACTATATTAAAGATGCTACTCTTCCCATTGACAGATGGACTCTTTCCCTTGAAATCAGGCTTGCCTTATGACTTACATGTCTAATAAAATGCAGAGGAAGTGGTGTTCTGGGAATCCAGGGCAAGATCATAACCAACTTTACAGGTTCTACCAAGACTTTTTTGGAACATTTGGTTGAGTACACATCCTTGTGGAAGTCAGCTGCCTTGAAGAAGTACAACACTGAAACTACCATGATGTGAGAAGCCCAAGTCACATGGAGATCCTCTGGAAGATGAGACACCATGTGGAGGTAGAGGAGAGAGAGAGATGGATATGGAGATAGTGATGTAGAGATAGGCCAAGGAGCTCTGAGGCCCAGACATGTGAATGAAGCAGCCATTATGGAAGAGGATCCTGAAGCAGCCCATTGCCCCAGCTGATTCCTCAAGGATCAAAGATATAAACACTGCAACCAACCCCTTCACAAACTTCTGACCTCTGAAACTGTAAACAAAATAAAATGGTTGTTTTAAGACACTAAATGTTGGGATTGTTTGTTATGACACAATGAGGAAAGCACAATCATTCATTCAGTAAATGTCTTCCCAGAAAATGACTGCATATTAAGTAATACAAAAATGACCACATTAAAAAAGAAAAATCCCTGGTCTTAAATGAAAAAACATCCTAGTACTGACAATAAAAACTGGCAAGCAAATAGTTACACAAAGACTTGCTAGGAGAAATATTAGAGAAATGTACAGAGTGTTGAGGAGAAGAGATGAAACATATCTCACTCCAAGTCGGAACCAGGGATGAGGTGAAGAATCACAGAGAGATATTTAATTTGAGTCCTTGTATATTAATGGAAATCCATTTTGTAGATAAAGAAGTCAGACATTTAAGGTACACGAAATAACCTACAAAGGGAAAATGACATGATTCATCATGGTACCAGTGAGATGTCTTAGTATGGATACACAGCATGATATGCACAGAAGGGAAGGTGAAAGCAGATTTTGAATGAAGAGAAAATCTTATAATTATCAAGTGCCTCATGGGTCATAAATAGTATCCTACAAGTAACAGAATTTTTTTAAAGGATTTTAAAAGTAGTCAAAGCACTATAACGAATAGATTCCCAAATACTTGGCAATTCAAACACATGTATATTTCTTGCTCAACTGAAAAGTCCAAAACTCTAAGGCAGGTCTACATTAATTGTGAATGCAAAGATGGCAGTGATAGTGCAGAGGATCATAGGGGAAGGGAGGAAAACTGAATGGAAAGAAGTCAGAGAGGGAGACAAACCATGAGAGATTCTCAACTCTGGGAAACAAACTGAGGGTTGTGGAAGGGGAGGTGAATGGCGGATGGGGTAACTGGGTGATGGGCATTAAGGAGGGCACATGATGTGATGAGCACTGGGTGTTATATGCAACTGATGAATCATTGAACACTACATCAGAAACTAATGATGTACTATATGTTGGCTAATTGAATTTAAATTAAAAAAAAAAAAGGAAAGATGGCAGTGGGACAGTGATCTGCTCCACACAGTCATTCACAGACCCTGAGTGAAGTAAGCTCCATGTCTTCAACAAGTGATGTCCAAGGTCAGCCTGAGTGCAAACACAGCAGGTGGAAGGAAAAGAGTATGGTGAATCAAACCTGCAATTCTTTATAAGCCATCTGTGGAAGTGGAACATATCACTTCCACCCATCTTTCCCTGGTTAGAGATCACTCTTAGGACCACAACTAACTACAATGTCATCTAGCCAGATGCCCAAAAAGAAGAGGAACCAGTTTTCCTGAGCAGCCAGCAGTCTCTATCACAAGGGTAAAATTAATAGATCTTGACAACTAATTAGTGTGACAGAGAAGGTGTTTAGGCAAGACTAGAAACAAAGATCAGATCCTAGAAAAGAGTTTGCCCTGAGCACTAAAACAAGCTCTTAAAATTTATGTCTTATTGCTTCCTCTTATATCAGGTTAATGACCAAATGCTACCATATTTGCGTTGTAGACTTCCACCATGCTTCCACTTAGATATGACAGAGACTACTGTCTTCACAAAGCCTGTGTCCTCTTCCTTTGAACCCACAACTAGACTATATTTCTCAGACTTCTTCCGATTGAGTCTGGCTATGTGACTGAGTGCTACTGGTCAGTGCCATTGAAGCAGACATGATGCAAGACACTTGAGGGATGACCTTGTGCATAGTATCTCCCCCCATCATGCTCTTTCTCCATCCACTAACTGTACATAAGTGATTCCAATCCTAGAGGATGTCAGATCCCCAATATGAACAGAACTGTATAAACAGGTAGACTGCAATATTAACAAGAAACACACTCGTATGCAGTTAAGCTAGGGTAATGTTCAGGATTGTTTGTTATAGCTAACGTTACTTTAATGCAGAGGATAATGAAAGATTCCTACAGCTCAGACATGAAGGCAGTTAGGATTCTTTTAACAAGGGTGAACGTATCACACGTGTCACACTGCAAGTCTTGGGGGTTCTAGCCATTTATTATACTTCCAAATTTAGGCATTTGCCCTTATGATCTGCCATTCTAGCCCAACAGAATTCTGTAGAAAAAATTTAAGTGGAAGATCAAGGGAAGTCAAAGGCATGAAGAAGAGAAAGGAGTATGAGAGGTAAGAAGAAAACTAGGGAGAGAATGGCATAAAAGCCAAGGAAGAGTAGAAATTAATGAAGCTAGAAGTGATCCAGAGTTAAATGCCATAGTACTATGGATTAGTTAAAAAAAAAAAAAAAAAAAAGAAAGAAAGAAAAGAAAACCCAAAAACAAAACTTTGAATTTACCAGCTGAAGTCATGAGCGCCAAATACTCAGAAAATATTTACTTAGTACTTAGAATGTGCCAGGCAATATACTAGCCAGAGATGCAAAAAGAACTGAGGGAGACAACAACAGGCTTTCTTAGGGTTTGCATTTTTTAAGAGTGGCTTTTAATTTGAGTTTATTTGAGGTAGATTAAATGTGATTAAATACAAAAGAAGTAAACACAACAGGGTAAAGAGATGAGGGTGAAGGGGTAGACAGAGTGTATAAACCAACATAAGCCAGGCAGCTTGAACAAGCTGAAGGAAGGAAGATACTAGGTGAGCTCAGAGATGACAGACAGGGGCCATATCACATAGAGCTCTATAAATAAGGATCAATATTTGGGGTATTTCTTTTTTTTTTTTTTAAGATTTTATTTATTTATTTGACAGAGAGAGAGATAGCGAGAGCAGGAACACAAGCAGGGGGAGTGGGAGAGGGAGAAGCAGGCTTCCTGCCAAGCAGGGAGCCCGATGTGGGACTCGATCCCAGGATCCTGGGATCATGACCTGAGCCGAAGGCAGACGCTTAACGACTGAGCCACCCAGGTGCCCTTGGGGTACTTCTAAGTGTGATTAAGAAATCATCATCTAGCTTTAGAAATTCTAGCATTAGAAATTACTTTGTTTTCTTTAAATATCTATCTTTCTTGAGTTATACACTTTTGGAGAATATAGGCATACCTCAAAGATATTACAGGTTTGGTTTTACAAAGTGAGTATCACAATAAAGTGAGTCTAATTAATTTTTTAGTTTCTCAGTTCATATAAAATCAAGTGTGCAGTGTGTCTTTAAAATGTACATACCCTAATTTAAAGACACTAATGCTGCAAATTGCTAATCATCATCTGAGCTTTCAGTGAGTGATCTTTTTGCTGGTGGAGGATCTTGCCTCCATGCTAATGGCTGCTGACTAATCAGTGGTGGTTGCTGAAGTTTGAGGTGGCTGCGGCAATTTCTTAAAATAAGACAACAGTGAAGTTTGCCACGCTGATTGACTTTTCCTTTCACAAACAAGTTCTCTTAGGCATGTTTGTTAACATTGTACCCACAGAACTTCTTTCAAAATGGACTCTGAAAAACAAACTGAGGGTTCTAGAGGGGAGGGGGGTGGGAGGATGGGTTAGCCTGGTGATGGGTATTAAAGAGGGCAAGTTCTGCATGGAGCACTGTGTGTTATGCACAAACAATGAATCATGGAACACTACATCTAAGACTAATGACGTAATGTATGGTGATTAACATAACAATAAAAAATTTTTCAAAAAATTGGAGTCAGTTCTCTCAAAACCTGCCGCTGCTTTATCAACTAATTTATGTTTTATTCTAAATCTTCTGTTGTCATTTTAATGATCTTCACAGCACCTTCTCCAGGAGTAGATTCCATCTCAAGAAACCACTTCCTTTGTTCATTCAGAAGAAGTAGCTCCTCAGCTAGAGACTTTTGAAACATATTTCTTACATAAAAAGACTTGAATTTTGAAATCACTTCTTGATCCATGGGCTGTAGAATGTTGTTAGCAGACACGAAAAAAACATTAATCTTGTAATACATCTCCATCAGAGGTCTTGGGTGACCAGATGCATTGTCAATGAACAGTCATATTTTGAAATACAGGAATCTTTTTTTTTTCCTGAGCAGTAGTTCTCAACAGTAGGCTTAACATATTCAATAAACCATGTTGTAAACAGATGTGCTGTCATCCAGGCTTTGTCGTTCCATTTATAGAACACAGGCAGAGTAGAGTTAGCATAATTCCTAAGGGCCCTAGGAATTTTCAGAATAGTAAATGAGCATTGGTTCCAACATAAAGCCACCAGCTGCATTAGTCCCTAATAAGAGAGCCAGCTGGTCCTTTGAACTTTTGAAGCCAAGCATTGACTTTTCTTCTCTAGCTATGAAAGTCCTAGTTGGCATCTTCTTCCAATAGAAGGCTGTTTCATCCATATTGAAAATCTGTGGTTTAGTGTAGCACCTTCATGAATTATCTTGGTAACCTATTGCTGCTTCTATATCAGCACGTGCTGCATCATCTTGTACTTTGATGTTATGGAGATGGTTTCTTTCCTCAAACCTCATGAACCAATCTCTGCTAGCTTCAAACATTTCTTCTGTGACTTCCTCATCTTTCTCAGCCTTCAGAGAATTGAAGAAAGTTAGGGTCTTGCTCTGGATTAGCTTTGGCATAAGGGAATATTGTGGCTGGTGTGATCTTCTATCCAGACCACGAAAACTTTCTCCTATCAGCAATAAGTCTGTTTTGCTTTCTTATCATTTGTGTGTTCACTAGAGTAGCACTTTTAATTTCCTTCAAGAACTTTTTCTTTGCATTGACAATTTGCTTAATGGTTTGTCACAAGAGACCTAGCTTTCAGTCTATCTTGGCTTTCAACATGCCTTCCTCATGAAGCTAATAATTTATAGCTTTTGATTTAAAATGAGACACATAGGGCAGTCAGTTAAGCATCCAACTCTTGATTTCAGCTCAGATCATGATCTCAGGGTCCTAGGATCGAGCCCTACACTCAGCATGAGGGAGAAGGGGCTGCTTGAGATTCTCTCCCTCTCCCTCTGCTCCTCCCCCTGCTTGTGCATGCTCACTCTCTCTCTCTCCCTCTCTCTAGAATATATAAATAAATCTTTAAAAAAATAAAAATAAATAAAATGAGAGACATGCGACTCTTCCTTTCACTTGAACACTTAGAAGTCATTGTAGGCTTATTAACTGGCCTAATTTCAATATTGCTGTGTTTCAGGGTATAGGGAATTCTGAGGGGGGGGGCAGAGAGAAAGAGAGACCAGGGATTGGCTGGCTTGTGGAACAGAGAGAACATGGTGGAACAACATTTATGGATTGTTTGTGGTCTTATATGTGTGTGGTTCATAGTGCCCCAAACAGTTACATTGAGTATCACTGATCACAGATCATCATAACAAATATAAAAGTATGTAATATTACCAAAATATGACACAGAGACATGAAGTGAGCAAATGCTGTTGGAAAAATGGCACCAATACACTTCCTCAACTGGAGGGTTGCCACAAACCTTCAATTTGTAAAAACCACAATTTTTGCAAAACACAATAAAATAAACCACAATAAAATGAGGTATGCATGTATTGATTTGTTAAACTTTATTTAAAAACTTGCTGGTATTTTTGTTAGGATTACATTAACTTTTCACTTTAGAGGGAACTGACATGATTATGATGTTGAGTCATCCTTAACAAGAACAGATCACATCTCATTTTTAAGAGTCTACTTTAGTACCTTTCAGGGTGTTTTAGAGTTTTCCTCATATATATTTTGTATAATTCTTGGTCATTTTTTAAAGTATTTAATCTTTGTTGCTATTGTAAATAGGTTTGTTCATACATTACGTCCTCTAGCTGGTTATTGTCTACATAGATGAAGACTAGTGATTTTTGAATGATAATTGTTTAGTCTACTAACTTATTATTTTATTGTTTTATTAGTTTTTTATTATTGTAATATTAGTAGTTAATTGTTAATTTTAGCATTGATTCTTTTGGGTTTCCAAAGTTCACTGTTACACCATCTATAAATAGATGCACTCTTATTTTAAAAAATATTTTGTCGGGAGCACCTGGGTGGCTCGGTCGTTAAGCGTCTGCCTTCGGCTCTGGTCATGGTCCCAGGGTCCTGGGATCGAGCCCCGCGTCGGGCTCCCTACTCGACGGGAAGCCTGCTTCTCCCTCTCCCACTTCCTCTGCTTGTGTTCCCTCTGTCGCTCCCTCTCTCTCTGTCAAATAAATAAATAAAATCTTAAAAAATATATATATTTTGTCTCTGATTGATTTAATTTCTTTGACAAATATATATAGTAGAATGTTGAACAGTAGTGGAGATAGTGGGCATCCTGGCCTTGCTTGTTCCTTGTCTTGGTAAAATGCCCTAGTGTTTCCTCATTCTACAAAAACTAAAATTGCCTATTTTCTTGAGTTGTTTGTTTTGTTTTTAATCAGGAAGAAGTATTGAATTTTGTTATAGTTTTCAGCATTTATGGAAATATGTGATTTTTTTTCTTTGACACATTATCATAGTTTATTATATTAAATGATTTCTTAATAGTCAACCAAATATTCATCACTAGAATAAATTCCACCCGAACACTTGTATTATTTTCTTAGTATGGATTTAGATTTCTAACATTTTATCTAGTATTTGCACCTGGTAAATATGTTTCTGTATTTACCAGTTTTATTTATATAGAATTCATAAAAATAATTAGGGAGTATAATTCATTATAATTCCCTGAAACCACTTATCGAGAGCATTAGGTCTATCTGGTCTTTGAGGTTTAATAGACTTTGTAAAAATATCTGGGTTAGTTGCTCTTAGGAGGAAAAGAGTACAGTTATTTAATTACTATCTCTATTTCTTGTATGAAAATTGGTCTGTTTAGACTTTCTTTATATAATGGGATCAATTTTGATAATCTGTATTTCCACAGAAAGTTATCTGCTTCAATTAGGTTTTCAAATGTATTCACATAGAAGTAAATATGAGCAGTCTCATGATTTTTACAATTTCTTGTTTCAATGATTTTTCTTTAATCTTTTTCATTCTCTTAGTTGATTCTCTACCTTTCTCAATGATCCTTATTAAATTACCACTTCAGTTAAACCTCTCACATGCACTTTGTAATTTAATTGTTTTGGACATAAATTTTGTTCTTTTACATCTATTTTCCTGACTTCTAACAATTCTTTTCATTCCTTACTTTTTGTCTATTTCTGTTTCTAGTTTTGTTAGTTTCTCACTCAGCATGGTTTTTCTTATTGACCAATGCATGTTGAAAGCTATTTATTCAGTTTGGAAAGTTGTCTTATAGTTTCTTCTTTCCACAGTTGTGTTTCAGGAAAACTTATCAAAAGTTAAAATTTGTTGGATCTCATTTCCTGATTTTTTTTGTGATAACTCAGAATAAGATTTGTTTCTATGCGTTTTTTTAATTTCCTTTTTGATTTCTTCATTGACCCATTAGTTGTTTAGCAGCATGCTGTTTAGCCTCGACATATTTGTATTTTTTCCAGTTTTGTTTTTGTTTTTGTTTTTTTTTTGGTACAACTGATTTTTAGTTTCATACTATTTGGCTGGGAAAGATGCTTGATATGATTTCAATCTTTTTAAATTTATTGAGACTTGTTTTGTGGCCTAACATATGATCTCTCCTGGAGAATGTTCCATGTACTCTTGAAAAGAATGTGTATTCTGCTGGTTTTGGATGGAATGTTCTGTATATATCCGTTCAATCCATCGTTCTATAGTGTAGTTAAAAGCCACTGTTTCCTTATTGATTTTCTGTCTAGATAAGATTTATTGATGATTTGGCTGTGAGAGATGATGGAAAGAAGGAATAAGAGAGTATATTTCTGGCTTGAGTAAATATGTGGCTGGTGATGACTTTTATTAAAATGAGGAAGACTGAAAGACAAAGATATTTATGACTGAAGAATTCAGCTTTGATCTTGTTAACCCTGAAATGTTTAATATGTATCCATTTGGAGTTACAAGTTTGACAACTGGCTTTATTAATCTAAAATTCTGGGATGAAAATCAAACATGGAATTACCTTGTTATGTTGTTTATCAATGGCCTTTGAGCTCTATTTCATTGAGTTTTCTAAAAAATAAAATATTCTGGAGAAATTTTCATCTTTGAGCTTCTTCCTCTAGATCAGTATTTCATCTTTCATTTACATGTCTTGTAATTTTACTTGAATTTACTTCCTTCTTACAGTAGCAGGTTTTGCATTGGCCACTATGCCTCTTCTCTACATCATATTCATGCTGAACTTACACAGTTTTGTCCAGATAAGGAGAATTCAGCTGGAATTACTTCTGTACTCTTATCTGAGATTATTTTAATTGTCTTATGCCAGGCTATACTTGACCTGGTAGGGAATGCTGTCACTTATCATGAGGAGATAAATAAATCCTGATGGCTCCCTAATTTACCAACAGATCCTAGAGGCTCTATTTCTGTTAGTGATATTCAGATGCCATATTTCATTTCTACTACCTAGCCAGACTCTCTATGGCAACTATTTCTATTTTCACTCAACCATACTGTGGCTTTCCACCTTTTCTAATCTTCATTCCCAAGTCAAGAAGGGAAAAAATAATATTCATAAGCCTAATTACTTGCAAACATGATGATCTAAGTGAGAACTGTGACCATTTTGTTTACTCAGAACACAGCTTTTGAGGTTGGGTTAGGGATACTTAGGAGTGTATTACTCCACAATATACCAGTTCTTTTCTTGGCTGTCACCTTTGAGGTTTATGACATAAAGTTAAAATCCTTGTTTGTTTGATACTAGTGAATTTTTGGCTTAAAATTTTTAAATTTTGCATGTTATCAAGCATTGGGGAAGGAAGATTTTGTAATCTGATGTCACCATACCATCCGTATATGGAAGTCCTAAATTGAAAAATCTACATAGTGTTGTAGTTAAAAGTCAGCTGCAAGGGTCTAAAGGACTCAGTAGTAAAGATATGGAGGCAATAGGTTAGGCTATTTTTTTTTCATTTTCTTAAAAAAATAATTTTGAAATTATAAAGAAGAAATATAATTGAAGCAAGAAAAGTAACAAGTTCAAGTAATTTTGTTAGTTTTAACATTGGAAAGATGGATGCATGATGCAAGTTTAAACTCAGAATGCAAGGTGATTTTTACCATGACTGTAAAAGTCACTTATATTGTGGGCACTGATTTTTAGCCTTTCACAATGATTATACCTCTTATTTTTAAAGTGTTTCATGAGAATCAATGTACTAATGTCTACAAAGCCATAAAACTGAGGAGTTTTTTTTTATTGTTTACTGTGAGTTTTTGTTTTTCTTATGCATTCTCAAGTATTTGGCCCTTCCTGGGAGTTTTCTAGGAGTAAAACTTATGCAACCTGGGCTTAACTATATAGAAATAAAGCCAAATTATTCATAATAGGCAGAAGAAAGCAGTTTCTAAAAAACACGGATATTTCAAAACACTCTCTATGAGCAGATGCTACTTGTTGCTTGGAAAAATTGTACACAGAAAAAAACATGAACCAAACAACAAAAACAAAAACAAAAACAAAAACCCTAACGCAGGGATGGCAAATATGTGGTAACATGTCCTTACTCAGTTCTCACAGCTCTTCTTCGTGCTGAACAGAATGATTTCGGAATCATTCTTTTTTTTTTTTTTTTTAAGATTTTATTTATTTGACAGAGAGATAGAGAGAGAGCACATGTAGGTAGAGAGACAGCCTAGGTAGAGGGAGAAGCAGGCTCTCTGCTGAGCAGGGAGCCCCACGTGGATCCCAGGACGCTGGGATCATGACCTGAGCTGAAGGCAGCCGCTTAACGGACTGAGCCACCAAGGAACCCCTGATCTCGGAATCATTCTTGGTAAAGCTACCTCTGTAATCTTTTCCCACCAACCACTGGATTGAGTAAATAATTAAAATGAAAATGAGTTTGCCAATGATGTGTGAGATCAGTGGTTTTCAGCCTTGTCTATGTCCTGGACTCACCTGACAGCCACCTAAAACCCACTTCTGCTTGTGTACCACCCTGAGAGATTGATTTCCTTGTTCTAGAGTGTGGCCTGGGCACCACTGTAGTTTAGAACTCCCTGAGTGATTGTAATATGTAGCCTGAAAAAAGCCCGAAATGGACTTTCCTAGCAAACACAGACTGCATATTCAGCCTGTGCTGATCTTCATTCAGGGAACTATAATTTTTTTCATTTGGGCCACCCTAGCTGCTCCCGTAAAGCAAAGATTTTACTCTCCCCACAGGATATGGTTCCTGCAGCAACCAAAATACAGCCTCAGCTGACATGAAGAAGCCCATCCACATCTGAGGGAAACCTCCTTCCTGCCTGGCCTTTGTGCACACTATTTCTAGAGGCATTTTTTCTTTTTCACATTAATTAGTCTACATAAATGTGTCTTTACATACATACAAATCCAGCTTCCTGTCCAAAAAAAGAAATTAGAGATACCACCTAGTCTGTTTCCTTCATTTTAAAGAAAAATATATTGAAGATCAGAGCAATCAATGATTTGTAAAAAGTAACAAACCTAAGCAAAGCTTAGTTGAGAACTCAGTCCCCTTTTCCAACTCCCAGGATGGTGGTTTTCTAGGTTAAATATTCCTTAAAACTAATGTTTACTTCCAAATGGTAGAAACAAAAGCATAGGCCACTTTTATTATAATCTGATGCCATCTTCAGAAAAATAGTAACAAACAGCACTCTCTAATTTAACAGAAGGATCCTAAGGAAAAAGTGCTCTAGTCAGCAGGCTTTATTTTCTTCCCCCTAAATTCTTACTGACTTGCAGTACTAAAGAGAATAGCAAGGTTTACTGTAGCCCTCCTTACTAATTTCCGATGTCTCAATGAGATTTTTTTCTTCTGAACTTTGACAGATTACTCTGAAGTTCTGAGTTTATTGAGACTCAGTCCTCATTTCCAGAATACATTAAGTCTCACACTACTAAATAATTTACCCTGGAAAATAATGATACTCTAGGTAATAATTGGCTAGATGAATTCAGAAAAGACTAGAGGTGTGACAGATCTGGGAACAAAAGAAAACAAAACAAGAATAAATCTAAACTTAGAGAAATAATAGGGATGGACAACTTAACTTCATATTTTACTAGTATGCAAATTAGAAATCTTTTTATGTAAAACCCAAACCCAATCAAATATTATAAGATAATGAATTGATTTTTAAAAAGCTATTGTTGGGAAAATTTATTATAGTAAGACGTTCATTATGACATAACTTACTACCCTAAGAATCATCACCAGGTTCAAATTATATTCATAGATTAATATCAACATACAATAAAAGCTTGACATAAAACAAGCAGCTCATGAGGCATTCATGAACGTTAATCTTCTCTAAAGTAATCATATTAAAAGTGTTGTTGTAGTTGTAAATAAGTATTTTTTAAATAAGTATGTTTTCTGGGAAAGGTTAGAATTCTTGTTTAAAACGATTAACAATTTTACAGTGGAAATATTAACTCTGAAATGAAAATCTTTATTATTCCTCAGATATTTGAAACCTGGGTTTAGGCCTATTCATTCAGCATTATAATAGGCAGACAAAATAAAAAAACACACATAAAGGATTAACAAATAATTTATAATAACAATAATACATATGATGTCAAAGAACTTGCCTTGGATATTTATTTTTAATGAAGATCTGTAGATGAATGGTAGAGAGGAAGAACAAAATGATTACAATTAGATATAAAAGAGTAATGATTTCAATAAAATTTCATGTTCAGGAAGTAGTATAGTCTAATCAAAGGAAAAATCCAGCACTCTTATTAGCTAACTCTGTAATCTTAAGCAAATCTTAATATTTGGAAAATGTGTGTGCTTTAACAAAGAAGTAGCCTTCAAAATAAATCTGGGTAACGTGGTATGGACTTGCAGGTTAAATAGCAGCACTTCCTATCACCAAATATTAGTATGTCAAGCCGTCCCAGTGCCTGTTATTTCAAAACGACATTCTCTCTTTTGGGTTAAACTTTATCTTATCCTTGGCAGCCCTTCTTGAAAAAAGGAAAGATCTCTGCATAAACAAGGAATTCAATGAATGCATTTCCAGACAGGAAGTTGGTAGTGATTCCTGGGTGGAAAATTTCCTCAAAAAGGACAGAATGAGAATAACATGGCTCCAAAGAAGGAAAGAATGTCTAAAAAGGGCAAAATATGTTTAGAAGAAGACATGTATCATAAATCTGAGACATATATCATAAATTTTCCCAGGACACCCTTATTCCTCAAAGAGCAATTTTACTTGAAGTAGAGAAAGCTTTCTTTACTGTCATGTAGTCTTTGGGTTGTTCCAGAATTGAGTCAAGAAGAAGCCAGACTGCATTCTTTAGAATTATTATTTAATATGTGTTATTCAGAAATATTAATTTCATTAAAATGCATTGACTTTAAACCAAAATGAAAACGAAAACTGTATTCCATTCAAAGGAAAAAGATAATTTTTTAAAAGATTTCATTTATTTGAGAGAGACAGACAGCACTAAAGAGAGTGAGCACGAGTTGTGGGGGGGGAGGCAGAGGGAAAGGGAAAGCATGTGTTCAGCAGGGAGTCTGATGTGGGGCTCCATCCCAGGACCCTGGGATCAAGACCTGATCGTGCCCTTCTGAGCCAAAGGCAGACGCTTAACCAATTGAGCCACCCAGGTGCCCCGAAAAGACATATTTTAAGAAGGAAATAAAGCACATAAATACTGGCAGACAGATAAAAATTAGCAAAAATAGATAACGGAAAAATGTCTATACTTTAAGCATTTACCTCACCATTTAAAAATTTCCTGCTATTACAATGTTTCTGAGATAATAGACCTCATCGGAACAGGATTTCAAAGAGATAAAAGGTCAATCTCCCTTTGCTATAATGCTACCAGCCTTATTGAAACACATCTCCTTATTTTAAATGAAGTTGTCCCTATGCCTTTTCAGTCTGTAAAAGTTATATAGCAGCATGTAAAAGTAATGCAGTAGCCTCTAAAAAGAAGCTGAACCTGTGCTAGCCAAGTTGGTAAGACAAGAATCTCACTAACTGCAACAGAAGAATTTGGGGTAGAGATTTGGAACGTAGCACTTTTTTTTTAAATGGAGATTGCTAGAGTCAAAGAAAGAGAAAGCGGATAAAGAAGCAGTTATTCAACAAAAGTTCCTATTTCAGAGATAGTACAGCCCGACTATATATATATATTGGCTCTGTCATTGTTTACCTGTGCAGTGTAAAGCAGAGCTTCTCATTTGGGAAAATGTGTGCTTTAACCACAACATAAACACTCAAAATTATTTAGTCCCTCTCTGTGACTTCCTCACCGTGACAACCTGGTCAAATGCCAACCTTTGATCTTTCAATCCTACTGATTAGGAAAAGCCTTCCGTATGGCAGGGATTAGTTACAGTTGTTCTGAGCTGTTTGGTTGTCCAAAACACCTGTTGAGTCTTCTCTCTCCCTGAGCATTCTGGGTAGCACAGCATATTGCTCTGCTCCCTTACCACCTTTCAAATCTGTTCATCCTCTCTGATGATGGGGTGCAATAAGAATACATCGTTCCATTATTTGATGCTGTGTATGTCCCTTCCAATTGCAAATTTCTGCATGAAGAGGCACTCAAGCTACTCTTCTAAATCAGAGGTTGGCACTTGGATAAATTAGATTCGTAAGCAGGAGCCATTTACAGGTTGCTTTGCTTTCAGATTTTAACTAATGAGGAGGAACAAACACATATTCAAAGTTACTTTATTGCTTCTACCAGAAGGGCACGATGTGATGGTGCAGTTAACTGTGGAAAGATATGAAGTGAACGCTGACAGTCAGTGGGTCCCCAGGAGTGGGATCTTCCTCATCTCGTCTCTTAAGTCATCAGATCCCAATGGATGTTTGGTATCAGCAAAGCCAATGCACCTGTCCATGCTACATCAGCTATTTGAGGAGAGGGCTGAAGAGACCTCCTCTTTGGGAAAAATGGTCGAGGCTCTTCTTAGTAGAGTCCAAGCACTTGAACGTGCTACCTCAACCCCCAATTACCTTAAAGCTTTCTAATTTAATCCAACTCTTATCATTGGCTCAAAACTGGTTTTTAGCCACAGAGTTTTACTAATTAGGCAGGAGTCCAGGAAGCATCTGAAAGGAGCAAAATTGCTTGTTATTTCAAGCCCAAGAAAAGCCAGAGAGAGATTTTTCCCTAGGATTCACTCAAGCTACAGAACAATGGCATCAAATACTGTTTTGTGTATGGCTTAAATAACCATAATCTTGGCAAGCCAAATTTTGATTGTGTCCTGGAAAAGAGACAGCTGGGGTCTTATGATGTTGCATGAAGGAAGAGAAGTGAAGTAGCTCTCAGCTTATGCAAATCAGATGAGACCCCAGAGCTGACCAAAGCGAATGAGGGAGGTGGGTGGATTGGATTGGTGAGGATAGGTGGTAGTCTGCAGAAGATACAAAATACCGAATGGAAGAAAGACCACTCTTAGCTATTGCCACATGCATGTTTTCTCTTTATTCTCAACATTTACCTTTTTAATTTTATCTAAGATAACTATTTTCTTCAGAAAAAAAGTTGGAAACCACCCCAAAATTCTAATGTTAGAAGACTGATTGATGCATATGAATGAAATGATATAGCTATTAAATGCTTTTGTTAATACTTAATGAAAACATATGCATGATATATTCTTTAGTGAAAAAAGGTTATGCAGAGTAAATACAATGAATATTTTAGAAATTATTTTTGTATATATATAACCTATAATCATGTAAGAAAATAAAGCAGTGATTTTTTTTTTTTCATTGTGGGATTATACCTGTTTTTGAGTCTTTCTTTGCTTCTTTAGGCTCAAACAGCTCTTGGTTTAAGGAAACAAACTCTTTTAGAACTTGCTTTTGTTTTGAGAGACATATCAGTTTTCCTCTGGGGGCTCACAATACTACTGGGGAGCCTGACAACACAATCAATATAAACTATAAAAACAGCCACAACAATGACAAAGTCAAGATAATATGCTATTATACTGGAGAATACAGTATATAAATGTAGAAGTGCTCTGCAAAAGGTAATGCAATTATACTAAAAAAGTATTTACATGTTAAATTCTGAAGAAAGATCTTTCTGATGGCCCTCTTCTGAATAAGACACAAATAATTAACAGTTGATTAAAATAACTATTACTCAAGTTTGGTGCTATAATTCATTAAAGTAATCCATTTACCACACCCACATTAATATGGCATCATTATTTATAGCAAGATTGAACCATTTATCTTATGAGTTACTAGTCTTTTTCTCAGTAATTTCCAAGAACTGTTTGTACATTAAAGAAATTCTTCCTTAGTTAACTATGTGAACTAATTTTTCTAGAATTTCCTTTGCATTTAAAAATTCTTTTATGATATTTCCCAAACAAGTGTTTAAAATTTATGTAGGCAAACTTATCAACGGCTTCTAGGCCATTACTCATCTTCTGTAAGTGTTTTAAATGATTTCATTAGGGTCAAACCTGAAGTTATTAGGTAAGAATGATATACATAGATGATGAATAAATCCATAGTCATATCCAGAAATAAAAGTCATAAATGTGAAGTTGCGAATTAAAAGGAAAATGAGATGAAAGTAGTAAGCCTTTGAAATAATGATTCATACTAACATTTAAAGCAGGCTTGATTTTTTTTAAGATTTTATTTATTTATTTATTTCAGACAGGGAGAGAGTGAGAGAGAGAGAGAGCACGAGTGGGGGGAAGGTGCTGAGGGAGAAGCAGACTCCCTGCTGAGCAGGGATCCCAATGCAGGACTACATCCCAAGACCCTGGGATCATGACCCGAGCTGAAGGCAGACACTTAACCAACTGAGCTACCCATGCACCCCAAAACAGCCTTGATTTTTAAAAACTGTTTACAAATAAGAAAATGAAATTTAGTAATGTCTAAAATTTAAGTGCATTTTTCATAAATGAAATTCCATACAAATGTTCTTGAAATAAGCTTACTATTTCTTGGGGAGACATTTAAGAGAAAAAATAGAACTTTAAAAGCTGAGAGAAAAAAGTTTATTTTTTCTGAGAATCCATGTGGCTTAGAGATGGTACAAGTAATGTACTCAGAACAGTTTTAAGTAAGTAGCTTATCTGTATCCTGAGTTAATCCACAAAGGATTTAGGATGGCTTATAAGAACACAACCAACAAAATAGTAAAACATAAATAAAATATCAGGATCAGGGAAAATATAAATTAGAATAAAAGGAACAGACCAAGGGGAAAAGAGAACACAGATAAGCAGATATAAGGTCCAAAATGATTATTATAATTGAGACATAAATTTGTGTCTGATATCCCAAAAAATCAAAGCAAAAAGAGAGATGTTTTTAGTTACACAGTTTTCGTTATCCATGAGAAGAAAATAATCCAGATTTTTGGGAGAAGCAAACCTATTCCTAGATAACATTTTAAATATATTTCTTATGTAGATAAGCAACATGTAATTTTTGAGTTGCAACTTAAATTTTTAACTGGAAATAAAAGTCATTTGTCACACATGCATTTGCATCCAGTACTGGTTCCATCTACAGCCATGACATGGCATGTTCCCTCCCACAGTCAGTCATTGATTTGTGTTGTCATTTATCTCTGGCAGACAGCAGACTGCCGCCCTCTTGGAGCTCATAGTCTAGTCAGGGACATGGAATCCCCAGAGATGAGTAAAACGCGAGAGCAGGGAGGGAGCTTGGGGTTTAAACAGAACTGAAGGACAGGAAAGGTTTTCCTTGCAAGATGAAATTTGAACTGAATCTGGAAAAATTTGTAGAAATCTTCAAGGTTAAAGGAAAAGGAGGAGCGCCTGGGTGGCTCAGTCGGTTAGGCGACTGCCTTCCGCTCAGGTCATGATCCTGGAGTCCCGGGATCGAGTCCCGCATCGGGCTCCCTGCTCGGCAGGGAGTCTGCTTCTCCCTCTGACCCTCCCCCCTCTCATGCTCTCTCTATCTCATTCTCTCCCTCAAATAAATAAACAAAATCTTAAAAAAAAAAAAAGAAAAAGGAAAGGTCATTTATCACCCCGTAAGATTATAAAATGAAGGCAATTTCAATATACATTAAAAGCATACAAATTCAAATACGTTTATGTTTTGATCCAATAGATAGTATTTTCCATAAGATTTTTTTATATTCAATAGACCCACAATATTTCTTAAAGCCAATCTTGGATAAATTGAATTAATAACTTTAAATAGAAAATTGAATTGTATAAAAGTATCTTCATCCTGATTGATCTTCCCCATGAGGGTATTTAGTTGCTGATGTTGAAAAACTTGCTTCACACACAGAAGGCCTCTATGGAAACTCTCCACCCACCCTCTGTCACATTACCTATTTCATTTTCTTCATTATAGTTCTGACTCTTTGAAATTATCTTAATAGTTGTTGATTGTCTCCTACATAATGCACACTTCACAAAGGCAGATTTACAATGTTCTCAGCATTGCTCAATAAATATATGTGGACTAAGTAGATGGATTCAGATGTTCATGATATGAATTTAAGTAGACAATTTTAAGAAGGGAGAAGAGGCAAGGTCAGGACTCAGTGTAGGAAAAAAAGACAACATATCCCCTGGCAAGTACTTATCACTAAAATGTTATTTTGATGGCTGCTTCCCATAGCTGCAATAGTGCTTCCCATAGCTGCAATATCATAGAATTTAAGGATGTCCATTTCTTTACCTATTTAAATTCTCTAATGTTGCCCAGGACTTAATTTTTGAAGATCACAGCAGTGAATTATAGAACTATACTGGACGAAGTTATCAAATTTGGAACACTCTTTTCTCTGACCCCCAACATTTGTTATGAACTAATAATAAGAAAGTGAAGGTAAGTGTGCCTTAGTTTGTTGAGAACAACCTTGTAGAAGAGGTAGCATATTTATCCAGTGTTTACCAGTAGGGAAAAAACGAAAGGAAAAACAAAAAAATGAACTTTGCAGTTAGAGCTAAGTTGAAAGTTGTAGGTTTAGTCACAAACTAAGGGACAAACATTCCTGATCATGAGAATTGCTTAGCAATGTAAAGAAGTCTTTTATGAGGTCATGATTTTTAAGAATTCAAGCAGAGATCAGATGTCTTGTATGCATACGAGAACTTTCATATAGTCTGAAAGGCTGGGCTGCATCTGAGGTATAGTGTGTTCACTAGAGGGGGATGAGTGACAAAAATAGATAAGTCTATTAATTGATTTGTGAATTAATTGTGGTTTAGGGCCAACAGAGTCTGGTTAATACATCACAGCTCAGAGCCTAAATTAATTTGATTAAAAATCATATGTTGTTTTTTGCAAATTAATCTTCTTCATGTGTTGCTTTCTGGTATGTCAAGACACACCAGTGTCATTATTAAAAACTCACTAATTTAGCACATGCTCATATCTTTGACATAAAAAAAAGCATAAACAAGGTTCTTGTAGCTATTCACAGTTTCAGTACCTAACATCCCATGAATCATTCTATATGGGGAAGTAGTTCCACCCTGGTATACTGGTAACTTTGCACAAGTCCACATAGACCATGTAGGCAAGGATTGACAGAAGTCCACCCCCAAGTCTTTGTGAAATACCCTGTGATTTCTCTGAAACAGGGAAAGAAAAGGAGGTTGGTGAGGAGATGCCATGAGGCCATTTCTCATCGACCTCCCTATCTTGAGGGAACTGCCACAGGTTGTTTCTGTTCCATCTCCCTAGTTTCAGTTGGACACAGGACTTTCTACCTTATCTTCCACAGACCTTGAAACCCCTTGACTTAGTGTTTAGAGTTGACTCTTCAATGTCAGAGCAAACTACCACACATGCTGCCTGTTTCCTGCCCTCCCGGTTGGTATCTTCCTGTGGATCTTGGGACACAGAAGCTGACAACATGTGGAACTTGCTGTTGCCATTTGTGCAAGTAATATATTGTCTGAAATCATTTGGGATATTTTTCTTACTAGCCAGATCCATTGAAGTGTGGCAAGGCAAACTAGCAGCTCCAATAGTGGGTGTGGTGGCCCTGGTAGCCACCATGTTACTGCCTAGTGACTATCATATCACTTAATATTTTACACTCAGCAAGAGTTACCCTGTCTCCAGCCCCTTCTTCTGCCTGCCTGGACTCGGTAACCGGGCTATAGTCTTTTGGAATGTCACGGAACTTAAACCGGAGATTCCAACAAACAATATCCACTTCTGACATACCCCCTTCCCATTTGTGCATTACAACATGGTCCTCTGATCTTGAGTAACACCTCGGAGGACAGGTAGGACAATGTATTGTGGAAATCTAATCTTTCTCTGACATCTGTGTTACTGCCTGAGATATTCATGCATACATGCATGGAGATGCATTATCTCGGTTTTCCAATCTGAGCTCCATCTTGAATTAAACAAACTTTGCTTTTGAGTTTTGTCTATGTATAATCCATTGATGCACTATACATTTCAAAGATCTGCCTCTTCTAACAGCGTAGTGGTCCTTCTAGGTCTTTACAATTTTTGCAGCATGAGAAATTTATAAATATATCACAGTTTGATTATCTAAAAGTATATCATATATGCAAATATTAGAGCTTTCATATCCTATATTTTGATAAGGTTCAAAGACTAACAAATCTTCCTAATGATTCATTATTCTTTCGAAATCCACTGAATAGGAAAAAAGCATTGAAGATGACCATTTCGCTATAATCACTACATTTGTAAAAAGAAGAGAAGGAGCAGCATATCATTCCAGACAGGCTGTCCTGGCAGCACCTTAAGAGGTGTAAAGAAGAAATATAACAAGAATCTAAAACTCAGTTTAAAATTGACACAAAGATCACTATGGCAACTTTTCTCCAAGAATACTGTCACGTCTTTTGTTAAAAAATATTTATATCTCTTTCTGATTAAAATAGCTTTATATGTATATATGTATTTACTGTATATACATAAATATATAGAGATCATATTTAATCGTCATATTACTAAGTATATAAAATGGTTAACTAAATTAAGTGGCAGATGTTCAGTTATTCCACAATGTGCATATAAAATATATAATTATATAGAAAAATGCTTATAAGTGGTAAAGCAAGATATAAATACAGTATAATCCAAATATATACTTCATTTATAGATAAAGATACACAAATATAGAGTAAAAGCTTTTTAAAATTTAATCTAGTAGCTATTAGCTATTTGTACTATCTTGAGCACGGAGTACTAAAAAGTGTTTTTTAAATTGCTTTTCAAGCATTGGGTGTTATATGCAAACAATGAATCATGGAACACTACATCAAAAACTAATGATGTACTGTATGGTGACTGATATAATAAAATAAAATTTAAAAAAATTGGTTTTCTAATGTTTTTCCAACATGCATATTATACATGTTGGTGACAATACTTTTTAAAATATGCACACAGTAAACTCATTCTTCTCCCCTCCCTTTCCCTCCTCCACTTTCTCCTCCTCTTCTTCCTCCCTGTCCTCCTTTTCATATACTGTTCTATGAGTTTTAATACATGCACGGATTCTGGTAACTACCATCACCAAAAAAATACAGAACAATTCCAACACCCCCAAAGAATTCCCTCTTCCTACTCCCTTGCACTCAGACTCTCTTCCTACAGATCCTTGTCAGCCACTGATGTGTTTACTCCTATAGCTTTGCCTTTTCCAGAGTATCAAGTAAATGGGTAACGCAATTTTTATTTTCATCTTAA
This sequence comes from Mirounga leonina, assembly GCF_011800145.1. NCBI lineage: Eukaryota > Metazoa > Chordata > Mammalia > Carnivora > Phocidae > Mirounga > Mirounga leonina. Next base: position 24,642,554 of record NW_023270807.1, on the reverse strand, counting down.
ATGTTTTCATATTATTTCAAATTAAGAAATGAGGTTTTCACAGAATTATTTATCTACAAAATGACTATTTTCTAAGAAGTGATTTCTGGATTCAGAATTGCTTATTCAATGGGCATACCTTTTAATTGTTTCATATGTATTTCAAATTGCTTTCCAGGAGTTCAGCATCAATTTTGCCTCTCCCATTATTGTACAAGGCTGCTCATCTAAGAAAATGCTTTGCTATCATAGATTGAAAATATGACAGGTAAAAATTACATTTTATTCACCTGATCTTTTTTTTCATTACCAATTTGTTGGATTTTTTTTTCTAAGCACGCTATTAGCCATGTACATTTTCTTCTATGACTCATTGGTTCATGTCTTTTGCTTACAGTTTCTAGGATGTTAGTGATATTTTTAATTATTAACTTGTAGAGGACACCTGGGTGGCTCAGTCAGTTAAAGGTCTGCCTTTGGCTCGGGTCAAGCTCAGGTCACAATCTCAGGGTCCTGGGATCAGCCCCAGGTCATGTATGGCTCCCTCCTCAGCGGGGAGTCTGCTTCTCCCTCTCCATCTGCCCCTCCCCCCTGCTAGTGCTTGCTCTCTCTATCACTCTCTCTCTTTGTCTCAAATAAATAAAATCTTCAAAAAAATTATTAACTTGTAGAAATTCTTTAAAAACAGGCATACTAACCTTGTGCCTGTTTTATTTGTTGCAGAATGTTTCCCAGTTTGTCTTTCCATTTTCATTATTATTTTTTAATCTATTAAAGTTTCATACATTTTTTGTTAAACCTATTGCTCTGGGAGTTTGTAACTTTTTCTATTGATTTTATTTGGAGGAAAATCTCCCCTACCTGAACATCAGTTAAATATTTACTTATATTTTTATTTTGTAAAAAAAAAAAAAAAATGAAACAAAACACATAATTCTGTATTTTCTTTCATAGACCAAAATGTAGGTTATTGGATTTCTTTATTTTTGTTCTAGTCATCACCCACTTGGCTGTGTGTAGATCTATATTTGGACAGCAGATTAAAATATCTGATTCCCAGTTCTCCACAATTCACCCTCTATACTATTCCAATTCTTAGAACTGATGAGGAATACATTCCAGCAGCCTATGTCAGCCACAGTTAATCGTTTTCCCTTTCTCTCCTTTTTCTTGAAAAAAAAAAACAAAAAACAAAAAACAAAAACAAAACTCCTTTTTTTTTTTTCCCAGACAATGTGCTCAAGCCTAAATGATAAATCATAATTGGTTTAAGATAGTCATGACTGTATTATTTGATTTCCTAACTTCCCATATAGTAGGGTAGGAGTGTGACCCAGTTAGGATTGCTAGATGGAGTACAGGATATCCAGTTAAATTTGACTCTCAGGTGAACAATGACTAATTTTTATGTCCTAAATATTGCATCGGACATACTTAGAGTAAAAATTAGCCATAGTTACAGTTACCTGAAATTCAAATTTAACTATGTGCCTTATATTTCTATTTCTAAACCTAATGGCAAGTCTGTTGCAAGGATTTCTGGGAAAGTTTCTGTCTCCAAATAAAAGGGTCACATAGGACTAGTCCTGCCTTTTTCCCATTCTTGAATGTAGATGCAATGTATGGTGATGTAATAGCCATGTTGGGATGAGTGTTACCCCAGAGCATTAGAAATGAAAATCACAAACTGAGAAGGCAGATTGAAAAGCTACCTGAAACCTGGTCTCTGACATAAGGGGCACTGGAACCTGACTCCTGAATTTTTTCCTTTACAAGAAAAATAACTCCTATTTAGTAAAACCACTGTAAGTTGGATTTTCTTATATTTTAAGCTGAATGCAGTTCTAATGGTTACATACTGCTTGGGGACTATTTCTACACTAAGAGTGCTTCACTTATAATAATAATAAATATAATCATTTCTTCATTTAGCACTTACCTCTTGAGCACTGACTTTGTTTGAGAAGCACTGATTTACTATACCACTCTCCTAACTGTCTGCCAATTATTTTCCAGAGTGATGCAAAGTATTGAAAGTTTCTGGAATTACTAACATACTTCAAATTCTTCAAAAATAATGTTATCCACATGCCAGATGCAATATTTAGGTCAGGGTCAGAGAATAGGGAATTTATAGTGCATCCTCCTACTTTTGTTCAGAAAGCTAGCATAGCTCTTTGACATGAAGTAAAAAGTATATGGTCACTGGTAATTTTCTCAATCTAATATTTTTGGTTTTATAAGCTGTGAAAATTATTTCTAGATTCTGGGGATAGGTCATCAGGCATGGGTTTGGTAGTGTGGCTTTTTCCCACTTGCTATTTTGAGCATCATCTTAAAATTGGGTTGTCTCAGGAGATACTAGATAATGCTATTAAAACCCGATATTCCTATTCTTGGAAAACTTGACACAGTTGTCTTGAAGTCATGACTTAGTTGCTGATAAATTTTACATCCATGTTGTAGCAAAAGGTAATTCCTTCTAGGAACTGGCACATTTTTCCATTGTTATATATTGAGGGAAGAAGTGAAGGAAATCATGAACCAAGCACAGCCAATCAACTTCATTCCCAACCAGATAATTTTCCAAAAATAAATTTAAGTTCTAGTTTGCTTAATATTTTTAAATACTATATTTAAAATAAATTTTATATTAATAGTATATTGCAGGGGCGCCTGGGTGGCTCAGTCAGTTAAGCGTCTGCCTTCGGCTCAGGTCATGATCCTCAGGTCCTGGGATCGAGCCCTGCCTCGGGCTCCCTTCTCAGCTGAGAGCCTGCTTCTCCCTCTCCCTCTCCCTGCTCATGCTCTCTCTCTCACTCTCTCTCATATAAATTAAAAAAAAAAAAAAGTTTAAATAAATAAATAAATAAAAGTATATTGCAATGCCAAATACTCTACGAGACAGTCAATAAACTCTTTAGTAACTGAAAATATTAATGGGAAATTAGTATGTTGATTTACATCATGTTGATTACCTGAACAATTGGTTTTGGAGGAAATGTAATAATTATATGTTATACATTTGGTGATTGCAAAGCTATATTAAGCTTTTCAGTGCCATCTCATTAAAAAAATACATCTTTTTTATTTTTTTTATTATTTTTTTATTCTTATGTTAATCCCCATACATTACATCATTAGTTTTAGATGAAGTGTTCCATGATTCATTGTTTATGCATAACACCCAGTGCTCCACGCAGAAGGTGCCCTCTTTAATACCCATCACCAGGCTAACCCATCCTCCCACCCCCCTCCCCTCTAGAACCCTGTATGTTTTTCAGAGTCCTTCGTCTCTCATAGTTCGTCTCCCCCTCTGATTTCCCCCCCTTCATTCTTCCCCTCCTGCTATCTTCTTCTTTTTTTTTTTCTTAACATATATTGCATGATTTGTTTCAGAGGTACAGATCTGTGATTCAACAGTCTTGCACAATTCACAGCGCTCACCATAGCACATACCCTCCCCAATGCCTATCACCCAGCCACCCCTTCCCTCCCACCCCACCCCCCACTCCAGCAACCCTCAGTTTGTTTCCTGAGATTAAGAATTCCTCATATCAGTGAGGTCATATGATACATGTCTTTCTCTGATTGATTTATTTCACTCAGCATAACACCCTCCAGTTCCACGTCGTTGCAAATGGCAAGATCTCATTCCTTTTGATGGCTGCATAATATTCCATTGTTTATATATACCACATCTTCTTTATCCATTCATCTGTCGATGAACATCTTGGCTCTTTCCACAGGTTGGCTATTGTGGACACTGCTGCTATAAACATCGGGGTGCACGTACCCCTTCAGATCCCTACATTTGTATCTTTGGGGTAAATACCCAGTAGTGCAATTGCTGGATCGTATGGTAGCTCTATTTGCAACTTTTTGAGGAACCTCCATACTGTTTTCCAGAATGGTTGCACCAGCTTGCATTCCCACCAACAGTGTAGGAGGGTTCCCCCTTCTCTGCATCCACGCCAGCATCTGTCGTTTCCTGACTTGTTAATTTTAGCCATTCTGACTGGTGTGAGGTGGTATCTCATTGAGGTTTTGATTTGGATTTCCCTGATGCCAAGCGATGTTGGGCACTTTTTCATGTGTCTGTTGGCCATTTGGATGTCTTCTTTGGAAAAATGTCTGTTCATGTCTTCTGCCCATTTCTTGATTGGATGTCAATGCTACCTAGAGCAATCTACACATTCAAAATACCATCCACTTTTTTCAAAGAAATGGAACAAATAATCCTAAAATTTGCATGGAACCAGAAAAGACCCCGAATAGCCAGAGGAATGTTGAAAAAGAAAAGCAAAGCTGGCGGCATCACAATTCCGGACTTCCAGCTCTATTACAAAGCTGTCATCATCAAGACAGTATGGTACTGGCACAAAAACAGACACATAGATCAATGGAACAGAATAGAGAGCCCAGAAATGGACCCTCAACTCTATGGTCAACTCATCTTTGACAAAGCAGGAAACAATGTCCAATGGAAAAAAGACAGTCTCTTCAACAAATGGTGTTGGGAAAATTGGACAGCCACATGCAAAAGAATGAAACTGGACCATTTCCTTACACCACACACAAAAATAGACTCAAAATGGTTGAAAGACCTAAACATGAGACAGAAGTCCATCAAAATCCTAAAGGACAACACAGGCAGCAACCTCTTCGACCTCAGCCGCAGCAACTTCTTCCTAGAAACATCGCCAAAGGCAAGGGAAGCAAGGGCAATAATGAACTATTGGGACTTCATCAAGATAAAAAGCTTTTGCACAGCAAAAGAAACAGTCAACAAGACCAAAAGACAACTGACAGAATGGGAGAAGATATTTGCAAATGACATATCAGATAAAGGGCTAGTATCCAAAATCTATAAAGAACTTACCAAACTCAACACCCCCCAAAAATACATCTTTTTCAAGTAAGGTTACTCAAACTTTATTCAGTTAATAGTAGTATACATGGCTTAAAAGCATAAACTATGTGTGGCAGGCCGAATAATGGCTTCCCAAAATATCCATGACCTAATTCCTAGAACCTGTGAATGCTACCTTATATGGCAACAGGAACTTGTCAGTTAATGGTTAAAATGAAGATCTTGAATGGGTAAATTATTCTGGATTATCCAAGTAGAACTGATGTAATCACAAGGATCTTTATAAGAGGGAGGCAAGGGATCTGAGAGACAGGTGATGTAAAGACAGAGCAGAGATTTGAAATGCTGTACTTCTGTCTTTGAAGATGGAGGAAGGGGCCATGAGCCAAATAATGCAAGGAATGCATCTCTAAAACCTAGAAAAATCAACCAAAATGGTAACATGTGTCATTCCTGAATTGCTACCCCTGATAAGAACGACTAACCACTATACAATCATAGGACAGCATTGAGAGGTCCTAGAGTCCTAGAATACAGGGATGAGGCTGAAGCACCATCTTGTAACAAAGAGATCAAGAGACTGCATTAGAAGAGTGAGAGAAGTGGCTACACGTTGACCATACTGCTCCTCCCCCAGGCCAGCACAGAACCACAAGGAGAGGTCTTCCCTAAACGTTTGGCTTCTCTGGTGGGGAGAGAAAACCCATGGGGGACAACCAGTGCTCCCCAGCATTATCGGTCTCTTTGTGGGAGGCACCAGTCTGATCTCATCCTGCTGGTATTGCAGAGCAATCTGTGGGACCCAGCCACTGGGAATCTGACTATAATGGAGAAGGGAGGAAGGATTTACAACAACCAGCACTCATATTTTAGCAGACTGAGTTCATGCCAGCAGTGCCCAACTGGTAATCCTAACTAGCAGCTTTGCTCATCTGAAGAACCAAGTCAGTGATGCACTCTGACCAGGGAACTCAGCAGGGTGAGGATCTGCTTGATTTGGATCTTCAAATCATGAGTTTTGTCAGTCCTCGAGCCTAGTTTTGCACACACCCGGGCAAGGAGTTGAGTCATAGCCCCACCAGTTGCAGACTGTCTCCCAGCCACATCTGACAAGAGGGGCTGGTAGAACACCTGGAAGCTGTATAGCCCAGCAGCACTCAAGCTCAGAGAAGGGCTGGCAGAGCTGATAACTTGCAGAGCACAGCCAGTGGGCCTGTTCAACCAAGGAACTTGAGGTGCAGGTCAGTTTGAGTTAAGACAACAAATAGAGATCTACTAGCCTTAGAGCTGCTTCTCCTGCTGTAGTAGGGCAGAGAAACTAATTCATAGCCCCTCCTATTACTGAATACAGCCTCCAGAGCACATATGAAAAATATAGAAAAAATACATATGCATATATATATGCTTCCCATTATAGTAAAAATTACACAGGGATAAGGATGAATGCCTAAAAGCATGCTTGCTGGTACAGATTTCATGCAAAGGTATTGGGAAACTGGATTTTCAAGGGAAGTGGGCTACTCTAAGTGGCAAGGTCAATGATCCCTTATTTGAAAAAAGCAGATTTGACTCAAGGATGAGAACTCCTGCAGAAACTTCCCTCACATTTAGTTCATGCTAGGAATTTACAAGGGAAGATGAGAAAATCCACCACCTTTGCAACTGCATGGCAGAGTGGAAGAAAACCTGTGGGTGGGGAGCAATTTTCAGCTAAAGAAAAACATGTACCAGGGGAAAAGTTGTACTATGTACGGAGTGAAAATCAAGTAAGCAGTATAAGTGTGTTTAAATGTACGGAGGTAACCTCTAGAAAAGCCAGGAATTATATAATCTACAGAATAGTGTGGAACATTGGAGATTACAGAGATAGAAGAAAGTAGATGTATAGAAATTTCAACATCACTTGCAGTAGGAAATTAATAGGCACCGGTAAAGACATAGATTAATTCCACTAAATAAATCACAATTATAAAGGACCACAATAACTTTAAGAGAGCATAAACTTTTAAAATTATCAAAGGTAAACATACACAGTGAAGGAAACACAGACCTTATTGAGAAAGAAAATAATAAATAAAATATAAACTCTAGGAAAAAAAATAAATTAAGATGGCAAAATTAAACCAAGAATTAATTTCATCTCCATAAATTTAAATGAGCTTTGCTTATCTATTAAAAGAAAAAATATGCTCACATTAGATAATTAAGCAAAACCCAACTACATGTTTTGTACAGGCGATATAAAATAAAATAACTTGGAAAGGCTGAAAACAAAAGAGCAAACAAAACATAGCAGGAAACTGAAGATTTAAAATTTCTCAGCACGTTATCAGATAATACATAATTCTAGTAAAAAAAAAACTGAATGAAATAAAAATACTTTATAAAATAAACAGTGATCATTAGTGAAAATTATATAATCATGATCTATATACAAAATAATTGCATCAAAAATCAAGAAGAAAAATTCATTAGTATAGGCTACTCTCAACCTATAATAGATTGAATTAGAAAAAAAGAGCTAAATAACTTTATTGCTTATATTGATCTAACTGATATAACTCAACTGAGCAAAGAAGTAACATTTTCTATATACCCATAAAACAATCACAGTAGTTGACAAAAAAATTAACAATAAGTCCAAACAGTAAAAATATTAAAAACACTGTTTTATTCATAATGTAACAAAAGAAAAAATTAATCAGAAAATCAGTAAGAAGAGCAAAAATGAATAATTTATATACTTACATTACTTCTCACTTTCTACCTTTACTTTAAAACATGTTTTAACATTTAATATCTTTCAGGATGAATTGTTACATGAAACAGCAAGTGTTTCATTTAAATGTTTATAATATGCTACAGTGTGTTTTAAAATTATAGTTATATATTTAAATTATAATATATACATATTCTTGTATATGCATAGTTATTTCTGAAATTATGTATCAGAATTTGTAATTTTTAGACAATGAACTTGAAAAAATGGGAAAATAGTAGGATGAGACTTACCTTTCTCTTGAATTTTTTATCATCTGCCTATAAAACCTGTTACATATTTAACAAGTACTAAAAGGGTTTGTAAAACTGTTTTATAAAGATACTCTCTCAAAATGCAAACATACATAGAAGGCATACAGCAAAGTTTAGTTGTTATTATCTTCATCTAGTGGGGTTTTAGACAACATTTATTTCTTGTTTATATTTTACCATATTTTATGTTTTACCCTAAAGTATCTGTCACACAACTGGAAAGAGCAACTGTAAGCCTTTTCCCATTGTGGAAAACAATAGCAAGTCTATACTGCAATGGTGTCCCATGCCTTTTGAGAAAAAATGTAAACTCCTTAGTGTAGCATTCAAGGCTCTCCATAACACCATCCCATTTTGTATTCCCAGCATTAGTTCCTGCCTTATCTGCTTCACACACCTTGTACTGGGCAAAGAACTGACTCCAAATTTTCGTGGTTTATTGATAACTCCATGCAATTTTTCATGCTGTTCCTGCTGCATAGAATAAATGTTCTTTCCATTACTGAGTACCAACCCTTTCATTTATTTTATTTTTTTAAGATTTTATTTATTTATTTGAGAGAAAAAGAATGAGACAGAGAGAGAGCATGAGAGGGGAAGGGTCAGAGGGAGAAGCAGACTCCCCGCTGAGCAGGGAGCCCAATATGGGACTCGATCCTGGGACTCCAGGATCATGACCTGAATCGAAGGCAGTCGCTTAACCAACTGAGCCACCTAGAAGCCCCAACCCCTTCATTTTATTTATTTTATTTTTTAGATTTATTTATTTATTGCAGGGGTGCAGGCAGAGAGGGAGATAGAGAACCTCAAGCAGACTCCAAACTGAGTGCGGAGCCCAATGTGGGGCTGGATCTCACAACCATGAGATCATGACCTGAGCCAAAATCAAGAGTTAGACACTTAACCAACTGAGCTACCCAGATGCCCCTCAACCCCTTCATTTTAAAAAGTTCATTTAAATGTTACCTTAGGCACGCCTGGGTGGCTCAGTAGGTTAAGCATCTGCCTTCAGCTCAGGTCATGATCCCAGGGTCCAGGGATTGAGTCCTGCGTGGGGCTCCTTGCTCATCAGGGAGCCTGTGTGCCACTCCCCCTGCTTGTGCTCTCTCTCTCTTTCTCTCTCTGACAAATAAATAAATAAAATCTTTAAAAAAATATATAAATGTTACCTTAGTGATACTGACAGGTAAAATTAATCATTACTTCCTGATTTCTTTTATAACAGTAGAATTAAATGCATGTATCTTATATGATGTGCTGTGTAGCGTGAATGTGTGTGTGTATGTGTGAGCATCCAGCCTCAACTCCAATCTCGCACACATTGGGAAAGCACTGGATGGTATGGAGAGAAGAGGTGGTAGTGGAGGAGAGATCAAGGGTCCAGTGTGAAGGAAGAGTGCTAAAGGGAGGGCAGGAGAGAGAGGCGGGAAGGAAGAGGGAGAGAGAGAGAAAATGAAAAGAGAAAAAGAAAATAAAATTAGTTATTTATCATTCCATCGAGTCCTTGTCTCCAGTATAATAAGAGATTGGAGTTGAGGCTGGAGATACTCAAATTTAAACTTTTCCAACTACATCCAGTTTTGTTTGCTCAAATAGAAGAGACAGGTGAGGACTTGATCTTCTGACAGCATGTCATTGAATTTGTGACTGTGGTGATGACTATAATGGAAATTTTCCTGTGTTAAGCAGCTGTGGAAATCTAGAGATTGTTGTTAACCAGGTCTTATATTTGCTGATATAGAGGTATTCAGTCCAAATGTTCAACAGAACTGTTTTTCAAGTAAGTCACAATTAATTCTGAAAACTCTGATAAGAACTAGTCTAAGAACTATTTGGTAATGAGTCACCTCATTAATTTTTTCATTTTGACACCAACATTATAAGCATTAAAAAGGATGACTTAAACTGTGGGCTGCTTTCAACTGAATTTGGAAGAATAAAAATTTTATCCTGAATTAAGAATAACTTATTTTTAATCATTGATTTTTAATGCCAAAGGATGTTTCATACGGCTTCCACAGTGTTCTAATGTTCTAATTAAAAACAACAACAACAAAAAAACAAACAAAAAACCCAACTATGGCACTTCTTTATTCATTACTCAATAACAACTTTTTTGTTTGGAATTTCTAAAGGATTTCAGTTTTGAGATATAGTTATGTTAAAATGAATAAAACTATATTTCTAAAAGAACTATGCTTTTTTAATAGAAGTTTTAGCATGTTTAGGGTATTCTGGAATTCTGAATTAATTTTTTTTTTGGTAGAGTCTAGCAATCTTCTGACCTTGCACAAGATATTCAACTCCTGAGCTTCAATTACTCATGATTAAAATAATAGTACTCCCCTCATATGGTTCTTGTTAATAATTTCAAAGTAAGTAGCACAAAAATGATTCCTATGTTTAGCTTCTATTTTACTTTAATACTTTTGGGGGATAGAAGGATTTAAAGACTATTTACAATTTAAATATTGAGATAAAATCTTTTACATAATATTTACAGAACCAGTATTCAGTGCCTCAAATGGCAATGCAGGCATAGTTAAAAATAAATATGATTAATTAGTGACAAATCATTTCTACTTTTGATAACAGTGCAGCGGTTTGTATGAGACTCATCCTTTTATATATGGCAACTGAAAACTCTGTGAAAAAGCTGAAAAAATAACTATTGATGATATTGGAAAACAACCTAAATCAGGCAGAACTGGAGGGTAGATGATCTCAGGAAGAGTAATTTTCACTGGGTGATATTTGAATTTAGATGACTTTTCTCTCCATATAGTGTGAGGAAGCGCAAAGTCAGAGTCTAACTAGTTTGAAAAGGTGAGAAAAGAGTTTAGGAATACCAGAGGAATTAAAACATCCGGGGAATATTGGCAAAAGGAGTATCCACAGAAAGGATAGACCAAAACCTGTCTATAAACTTTCCCAATATCCTTGATTCTTCCATAAATTATGTACTCAAAAGTGTCCTACAATAGATGAAAGATTACAGCACTGAGCAGGGATTTTAACTCCTCCTTTACTGAAGATGAGACAGAGTTTAGAATTTAAGTCCAACCAAATTAACTAACTGAAAGAACAAAATTCAACATTCTTCTAAGAGAGCTAATTGAATTCAGTGTCTACAATGTAATATTCACAATGCCCCAAATGCCAAAACAAAGCAAAATACTGTGAGAATTAGAAGGAACACAGAACCATTAGATAAAAGAAAAAGTGATCAGTAGTAACCAAATATGAAGTTACTCAAATGTTGAAGTTAAAAGTAGAAAACCAGACATTCAAAGCAGCTATTATAAAAATGTTTGGACTTAAAGGTAAATAGTGCCATAAAAAATAAACAGACGGAGAATCTTGGCTGAGAAATATAAGTCATTAAAAAAACTAATAGATATTCTAAAATTAAAAAGTAAAGTATATGAAATGAAATCAGGTATCACTCAAATGGCCTTAACAAGCTTAATGGACATGCCAACAAACATGATGAGCTTGGAGACAGAGCAATAGAAATTATCCTACCAGAAGAACAAAAAGGAAAACAAAAGATTTTTAAAAGGTAAATAGAGTCTACCTGTCAGGCAACATCAAGCAGTCAAACATATGTGCAAGTATAATCCTCAAAGATGAGAGACACAGAGAAAGAGGGAAGGAGGAGAAGGGAGAATATCAAATAAGACAATATATAAACAACTGGTCAACTGGAGTATAGGTTATTTAAATTTTTTTATTCTGTTCTTGCAATTTTTCCATAAGATTGAAAATACACAAAACGAAAAAGGAACTAAAATAAAAAAAAATATTATGCTGCTTTTATTTTTTTTTCTTAAAGTGCAGTTTAAACATTTGATTCACCTCTATAATAAGTCAACACCTCTGGGCTATTTAATAAGACAGTTTAGAACAAATTAAATTAGAGTATTTACAGTAATGGTTAAAAATTCAATTAAGGAAAAGTCCAACATGTATATAATGCATGATGGCAGAGCTAATTATTCACATTCATAATAATCTTAGAGAGAGACTAATCTTTCCATAACTCTATTTTCAAAGACAGGGTAATATTGAAAACAAAGATGAAGACTTAATTAAGTCTTAAAAATAGATTCTGAAAAATTAACTGCATTTTCTAATTAATTTGTAATGCAGAAAGCTGTTCTACTGAGCAATATTAAATAAATACACTTTCAGTGTGTCAATGGCCTGAAACCTTTATTTTTCCAGATTTAGACCAACCTGCTTCTGAGAGTTTGGCTAATTTTAAAAAGAATTGGGAGTCTGAATTTGGGTCAGATTGCTCAAGGATATCGCAAAGCAGAGCCTTTGCTTATCTTGAATTTTATAATTTATGCAGAGTCATGCCTTCTTATCCATCCATCCATCCATCCATCCATCCATCCATCCATCCATACACATACACAACTACAGAGCAATTAAACAGAAAGGTTAAATTGTTCTAGTACAGAAAAATGATTTTCTTAAAGTTAGCAGATTTTTTTTTCCCTCTGAGAGCACATTAAAGAAAATGAAGATCTTTAAAGTGTCAAAAATAATACTTTCCTCTAATTTAGGCAGCTCTATTTTCAACAGAATATTTTCTTATCAATATATAAAGTATGTTTAAAATTACAAGTAATTTGCAAATTTAAGATTGTGGTATGAAAACTATGGTAGTAGTGTTCTACAGCATTAATGTTAATAGGTTCATTAACTTCGATTTATTTGTATGTATGGTTATATACACGTCAAAGCAACAGCCTAAAAAGAGTAAATGTGAACAATGCAGGAAATAATATAATTTAATAAAGTGAGGTTTATCTAGTTTTTCCACTTTTTAATGTGTTTTGAATTATACAAATTATAGCTAAATATGTACTTGTTAAAAATGTCAAATTGTACAGAAAATATAGAACAGAAAGTCTGCCTTCACTATAGCCTTGCGTCTATTTTATTTCTTTCTCTAGATATAAATATGTTGATGTTTGTTTTTGTTTTTCCAGGCCTTCTAAATTATTATTAAACTTTTATTTATGAATGTATGTACATATATTTGTTTCACATATTTTCCCCTAATGAAAACTACTAAATATTATTGTGGAGTGCCTTTTTTACTTAATAATATAACCATGCCATACATATCCTAATATCTAGGAAATAATTCCATGTCTATATGCCTTCCCTTAAAATTATTGCTCAGTACTCCATTGTATAGATATAACATATATGTTATCATTCTCCATCGAGAGAAATTTAAGTTATGTGCAATTTTTACTATACAAACCTGAATGCAATGATTCTGCTTCTTCATACATCTTTGAGTACAGGTGAATTGCAGTGTCAAAGGCTTTGATAAATCCTGAAAATGTTACTTCAAAAAGATCACTGATTTATAATTTCATCATTAGCATCAGTGGTACTGTTTGCTATTCTCTTTGCAGCACTGAATATTATAGAACTGTTCAGTATCCTAAGGTCAAGGCAATACTATGTTATATTAATTTGCATTTTCCTGTGATTATTTTTATTAGCCATCTTCTCTTTCCTATTTTTTTTTTCAATTTTTAGGACATTTTTCTTCAATGCTATTAACTTTGTTCTTACTGATTTTTTAAAAATTATCTTTTGTTTTAGTTTAGTCTTTAGTTAGAATTTATTTTCCTGAACTGTTGGTGGAGCTCATGATACTCAATGATGAACGAAAAATAAAAGGTGAATATTTGCTTATTGTCAGACATTAATAATAATGATGAACTCTGGAAAATTTAGACCAAACATTTACCTTTATATCCCTGGATCTAGAAACCTCTCTAGGAATATGATAGGCATCCTTGAGGGCCAAGTGATGTTCTCTAGCAGGCCAATAAATTCTCTCAATATGTATGAAAATATTTGTGTTCATGTGCTTGTTCTTTTTCTGGGGAAAGCATAGGTTTCTTTCTTTTCTTTGTCTTTCTTTCTTTTCTTTCTTTCTTTTCTTTTCTTTCTTTCTTTCTTTCTTTCTTTTTTCTTTTCTTTCTTTCTTTCTTTCTTTCTTTCTTTCTTTCTTTCTTTCTTCTTTTTCTTCTTTTTCTTCCTTCCTTCCTTCCCTCCTTCCCTCCTTCCTTCCTTCCTTCCTTCCTTCCTTCCTTCCTTCCTTCCTTCCTTCCTCTATAGGATTACCAATTTACTATAAAAGGATACAACTCAGGAACAGCCAGATGGAACAGATGCATAGCGCAAAGTATGTGGGAAGGGGCCTGGTGCTTCCACCACCTCTCTGGATGGGTGACTCTCCCAGTACTTTCTTTTTTCAAAAGATTTTATTTATTTATTTGAGACAGAGAGAGCATGGAGGAAGGGGCAGAGGGAGAGGAAGAGAGAGTCTTAAGCAGACTCCGCACTGAGCGGGGAGCCTGAAGGGCTCCACGTAGGGCTTGATTCCATGACCCCGAGATCACCACCTGAGCCGAAACCAAGAACCAGACGCTCAACCGACTGTACTACCCAGGTGCCCCACTCTCCCAGTACTTTCATGTGTTTACCAACCAGGAATCTCTAGATAGATTTCATCAGATTCTCAAAGGGGTTCCAAACCACAGGAGCTTATCACTATTTAAGACCAAACATGCAAATATTCTCACAATTTATTACATGTGACTCATGTAACCTTGATTCCAAACCAGACAAACTGATACAGAAAAGAAAAAATATGACTAATTAACATAAATGCAAAAATACTGAAGCATTCATATATAGATCCCACCCATGCCTAAGAGAGATAGTATACCATGATAAAGTTCAATTAACACAGAAACTCAGTATTATGGCGGTAGCAAATTAGGAAATGTCAGTCCCCCAGTAAATATATCATTCCCATTCTAATAGGTAAATATGATAACCTGAATATACTAAAAACCTTTGGAAATACTATAATAAAATAGCAAAAGCCTACTATCTCCACTTTTATTCAACCTGGGAAGTCTTAGAGCAATAAAACAAGGAGATAAACAAGGATTAAAACCCAAGGCTATCATTATTTGTAGATGTTTTCATTGTTTACACATAAAATACAAATAAACCTATAAATAAGTTATTGGAATTAATAACTGAGCAATTAATAGTTAAGTTTACTGGAAGAAAAAAGTATACAAAACTAGTTGTGTTTTTATTTACCAAACTGAAAATACAATTGTAATGTTATTGATAATAGGGTATCTGAGAATAAGTCTAGATTCTACATAAGCATACTTACATTCTTGTAACATTTTGGGAGTGTGAAAAGAGACTATTTAAAAGATATCCTCAAAGTACATACATTATGATACTATTGATGTCAATTATCTAAGTGCATATGATTATATGCATAAATATCTACATAAGATTGTGGTGATTCAATAAGTTAATGGCAGTTATTTCTGGCTACTAAGATCTCAGATGAATTTTGCTTTCTCATAAAACCATGTATTCACTTTTGTGCTAAATTTGTGCTATTTACCTAATTAAAAACTAGAAAATAGGTATAATATCACTGTGGCAAAGCAAAACTCAAAAACTTCACGGTACTATGAAAATTTATTTATCATCATGTCACAGTGTTTTTTTTTTAAACTAAAACAGTTTATGTGTTTTAATAGTTGCTGATAACAAGCACAGCAGTTTATATCATTCTGAAAATAAATTTGTTCCCAAGAAAATGAGCTAATGTTACTCATTCTACCTTAAAGTTGATCTGTTTCAGAAATCACAGCAGAGAGTGACATATGTAAGAATATAGCAAAATCTTTTGTAAGCTGAAAAACATGAGTTCCTTAATGAGGGGAGAGTAAACACCAGAGAAACTGTCATACTGGAAGTGTCATTTAAGCTGGGACACTGATAAAATTTGGGGAGTCACCTGTGAGGAAGAGACAATTGATCCTGTCAAAGGAGAGTACAGAAAGAAGACAGCCAAGCATGGAAACCTAGATAATCTCAACACTGAGAACCCTAACGAAGTTATATATAGAAAATCCATAAAATACTCTTGTGGAAAGACATGCCATTGAACAGGGAGTGTAATGGAGTCCAAGCTCCAGCTCACTACAGGACAAGCTAGTAAGTCATGAGGCAAGATGCTGGGGAAAGGAAAGCAACTTTATTTGGAAAGCCAGCAACCGATGATGGACTATTGTCCTAAAGAACCATCTCCCCTTGGCATGAAATTCCAGCTCCTTTTATGTTAGCAAAAGGAGGAACTTGGGAGGGGGCTGGAATCACAAGATGACTGACATCTCTAGATATCTGAGGAAGGTCATAGAACTTCTTTGTCCTTGGTCAGTAGATCTTTGTGTACAGGAGTCTGGTCATGTTGTTTCTGAAATCTTAAATAGCATAGTTATTTCTGTGTGTTCTTCCTTTTCTCCTTAGGTGAGGTAGATTTGGGGTAAAAAGCAATTTTTATAAATCTTAGCTGTAACATGCCTTTGTGCAGGGCGAAGCAGAAGTTTCTAAGCTACAAGTCACAGCAACAAGGGAAACAGAAGCAGTATGGAGTCAGATGTGCTAAATTTCTCCCTGCTATAATTCCCCACTGTCAAAGGTCCATTCCACAATCATGTGGGATCAGGGACAAAGGGACATCATCACTCATCTGACTACTTCCTGCTGAAACAGGGTCAACAAGGGGCAATTGTGGAACGGAATCATCTGACTTGACTTATGAAATATTCCTTAGCGCCTCTTTTTGACATTGGAGTCTTAGAAGTAACTGTAAAGATCACTATGGAAATAAAAGACAAACAGGGGTTAAATGGTTGAAGCAATTAATAAACACAGTGCCTGAGTCCCAAGTGCTTCCAGTGATAAGATTTTTAGATGCTGGGCTTAAAGCATTCTCAGATGGAGTGAGGGCATGCAGCAGTATTCTGATAGATTTTTCTGGTTTGTAGTTCAAATGTCTCTGGTGATCCTTTTGAATGGCCCACACAATAGGCACGAAGATTGTCTATATATGAGCTATTGTGGCAAATTTTTTGAAGTTTACTTCAAGTTGTCTAGCTTCAGTTTGCAGGACTTTAGGAAAAAGGGGAATTTTAGTTCTCAATGATTTCAAGTGAAGAGAATGGGAGAAAACTGGAAATTTAATTCGGGGAGTTATAATCAAATATTTGAGGAAACTGGAAGAATTCAGGATCCGGATTAGTTTTAGAAGCAAACAACACTCTAAGACAATTAATCAGAACTAGAATCTAGTATCCACAAAGGTGTGTTTCTGAAACATAATTTTTCACTCTAAAATCACCTTCATTTTGATCAAAGATAGCCAAGTTGTAATAATTTGTTTGTAAAATAAGTCCAGTTTTAACAGACTTGACCTAATTATTTACATAAATGCAGCAAGAATGGTGACTAACCATATAGGTTCTTTTAAATCTGCCTCACTAGAACTTTTTATAAGGAATTTCATTTTGGACTTCTAACAGCCTTATTTTAAAGCCAAGAGCCAAGCCAAATGTCTGCCATCAGATTTGCCTGCAATACCTGTGCTGGTGATTTGGGTGAATTCCTTTCTTCTCGAGGTTCCCAAAATATCTTGAGGTTCCTGCACCTGCCAGGAAGTGACATTCTTTACTCACCTGGTAAGGCTGCTGGGAATTTTGTAAGCAAAGTGTCAGGCCAATTTTTTTCCAAGGGGCTTTATTGGCGGCATTAAGTCAACCTTAGTTCCTTAAAGCAGTCTGGTCATCTCCAAGTCTGTGCATGTCTCTCTCAAATATGACATTCCAGTCAAAGCCTTGATAATATAACCAATGTTTTCAATGGTGTTCTGTTACAAGGAGAACAGATTCTTATTGAATTATACAAATAATCATAATTGCCATGAAAGAAAGAATACTCACTGAGAGTTTCTGAATTCTGGAGAGTTCAGGTAGGGAGAAATGATAAATGTTTCAATCTGTGCACAAAGGAATATTTTATCAAATTTCTATAAATCATAGATAGCTTAAGAGAAAAAGTTTCCTTAAATCTGGAAGGGCAAATATTAGAAAACCAGCAATGTTTCAGATGAAAGTCATAAAAACTATCATCATTTTTCTCAATGTATTTAGTCCCATGTAACTAATTCTTGTTCTGTTTGAATGCAGGTTTTCTATTAGTTCCTGAAATCCCTACTTCAGTTTAATGATCTTAAAGATAGCAGAAACCAGTATTTGTCAAAAGTCCTTTTCATGAATCTCCTTGAAGCTAAACACATTTGCAAGAGTATCAGAGTGAAACAATAAATGTAAATGACAAAAGACTCAAAAATGGCCATGGGTAAAAACCTGATGAGAGTTCATTATAATTCCGTTGACAAGGAAATCTGGTTATTTTTGTGACACACAACATTTCAGTAATTAGAATTACATTATACCAAGGCATATTAACACTTTAATTTTGTATAATTTCTGCAATAGTTATAGCATTCACCCATACATTATAACCTCAGAAGGTTTTACAATGCTTCCCATGTCACTCAACATACCAAATAAACCAGCCTAATTAGTCAAAAAGAATTCATTTAGAATTTAATTTGGGGGACTTTTGTTAAAAACTTCAGAAGGTTCTAAAGCACATGCCTAAGTAGGATTACAGATTATTAGAAAACAATATTTAATTTTCTTCCAACAAAGGTGGCAATAAGAGATTCTACAGAAGGTTATATAGTTAATAAAACTTAGCTCCTTTAATGCTGAGAAGTTTTAACTTTCTTTTTTTTTTTAATTTATTTTTTTATTTTAGAGAGAGTGCATGTGACCACGGGACGGGGTAGAGGGAGGGAATCCTCAAGCAGACTCCCGGCTGAAAGTGAAGCCCCGAGGCAGGACTTGATCCCAGGACCCTGAGATCATGACCTGAGCTGAAATCAAGAGTTGGACACTTAACCAACTCAGCCACCCAGGTGCCCCAAGAAGTTATAACTTTCTTAAGTATTCAAAGACCCGATGAAGGCAAAACATAGAAACTTTGGTTTTTCTGGGCCAATAAAGAAAAAAAACCTTATTTGCAATTTCTTATCAAAAGCAGGCCAACAATCTAAGAAAACTTTGTCTTTTTAACAGAGAGGAAAACCAAATTCTGATCTTATGCCAGTGTATTTTTAAAATCCATTCATTTCAGTCTCAGTCCTGACCATGCATAAAATTATTTTCAAAGATTCTCCTTCATAAATCTTCTACAACTTTCTTTTTCATTCAAATTTTGTCCTAAGTTCTCCCTCTCTAAACTACCAGTCTCATTTCAGGACGATACCTTTTTTCCCCCCTCAGCAAAAATGTATTCTCATTCCTCATACCTTTTTTATCAATAACACATCTTGTTTTCCTTATCATTTCTAACAGTCTTAATTATGTTTTCAGAACTTTAATTTTAAAAAAAAACCTTTGTTTCCAGTGAAAACTAAATAGTAACCAATGGTGAACTATTATACCAGAATTCTTTAGATTGGCAAATTTATACATATAGTTCATAATTTTTAGAAACATGTGTTTTTCATAGTACAACTTCCAAAAGAGCCTAATACATGTTTACTAACAGACCCAAGTGTTTTTGGTTTCTCTGTAATAAGACAAAGGCATACAAACCTATGTTTAGTAATTAATGTTTCAGTCTTTTATCTTTTTTGGAAAAAAGTCGACTTAAGATATTCAATGAACTCAACACAATTTATCATTTAACCAAGCAAAACTTCAGTTTTAGGTTCCCAAAGATAGCATTTCACACTATTTAAAAGTTTATTTATAAACCTTTTTAGTTATTTAACCTACTTGCTCTTAACAATTACCCATGAAAACTTTATGAGACAAAATTAACCATCATTTTGGGTCATTTTCACTGACAAAGTGCAACAGAGATAACATGAGCTTATTTGACTTTTAGTAAACCTTGGTAGAATAAGTTTTATATTTAATGCTGATAATTCTAAAGGCATGTCTATCTTAACTAAACCAACAACCCTAAATTAGCTTTAATATCAAAATGTTGCACCTGTGGCCACTAAAAAGTCAATTGATTTGTTCCCCATTGTCAGTTTGGTTTTTTTTTTTAAGATTTTATTTATTCATTTGGGGGAGGGGGGTGGGGAGGGGGTGGGGAGGGAGAGGCGGGCTCCCCGCAGGGCTGGGAGCCCGATATGGGGCTCCTTGCCAGGACCTGGAGATCATGACCTTAGCGGAAGGCAGACGCTTAACCGACTGAGCCACCCAGGTGCACCCCACCCACTGTCAGTTTTACCTGGGCTTCTGTGGGAAAATCTGGAGTGGGCAGTTTAAGCCCCTGGGCTCCTTCACGTTGATTTGGGGGTGCTTCAGTTTGAACCTCCGAAGAAGGTGGCTCAACAGGTTGGGGTGCTTTTTGCTCCGCCATACTGCGGGTGGGAGGAGCAGGAAGCCATGGCACAGGAGGTGCTGAGGCTGGTGCAGAAACCAGCCGCGTAGGCAATACTGGTAGTAGTACAGGAAAGGCGGTGAAGGTGAAGCCGGAGCGGGCCGGGGTTCAAAGTGTGGACTAACATTCCTCCACCTCCATCTCCTGGCTCCCCTTCCTGCAAATTAGGCTTTTTCTCTGGTTGCTTTTCAGCATTCTGCACCATTTATTCAAAATAGTTCCTAATGGACTTCCTTTAGGAACAGGAGGAATATATTCTTCTCTTCCTAGGCAAAAGCTCAGAAAGAACACAGAAGAAACAACACCATAACTAAATGAAACCCAGAGGACCTCTGTGGGACTTGTTCCTCCCCAAAAGTCGGGAGTTTCACGGAACCAAACGGCTTTCTAGACAAGCTCAGAGAGCCAAACCAAAACCCCCTTTTTGCAGGCAACCAAACGGTAAGAAAGCTGAGAGTCACTAATATTTGTGCAGAGAACATTAAAGTCCCAATTTCCAAATACCTCCCTTCGAGGAAACAGATCTAACACAGTTTTGTCCAAGGATACCAAAAGCTGCAGCAACAAACGAACCAAATGCAAAGGAACTGGTGCACAGACAGATCTCGTAAACGTCCAACAACCATTCCCCTCTGCAACCGGGAACCTGAGACAAATGCAAAGTGGCTTCTCCCCAAGGAAAAGCCCAGACGGAGTGGGAGGCAGTTCCCGGATGTAGACGCCGCAGTGACTCACCCTACTTTCGATTCAGGGACTGGCAGAGGTTTGGCGATTCCTGCTGCGACAGCCTGGCACAGGGGCGGCCGCTCCAGGAAGTGACGGAGGAAGTCCCCTGAACAAATGCTGTCGTCCCCCCGCCCCCAGTAGGGACTTCCCGGAAGTACGCCTGGGCCGGCTGGCTACACACGGTTGCTCTGGCTGGGTCGCAAAATTGCCCCCGGTGCAAGCTCATTCTGCTCGCCACAGGGCAGGCCAGTAAGCCGAGAGGCAAGATGATGGGGTAAGGAAAGCGACTTTATTCGGAAAGCCAGCAACCCGTGGAGGTGGTGAGCTATTGTCCCAAAGAACCATCTCTCCTTGGCCTGAAATTCCAGCGGCTTTTGTTCGTGGGAGGGGCTTGGAGTCCAAAGATGACGCATGTCTCTGCACATCGGAGGAAGGTCGTGTAACTTCTCTGGCCTTGGTCAGTTGATCTTTGCACAGAGGAATGTGGTCAGGTTGTTCCTGTAAATCTTAAGCATAGCATAGTCATTTCTGCATGTATTTCCTTTTCTCCGCAGGTGAGGTGGGTTTGGGATAAAGAGTGGTTTTTGCAAATCTTAGCTGTAACCTGCCTCTGTGCAGGGCCAAGCAGAAGTTTATAGGTCAACAGCAGCAAGGCAAATTGAGGCAAGAGTCACATGTGCTAAGTTTCTCCCTGTTACAGGTGTGGTGTGTGTTGCAGATGTAAAAACTATATGGGGCCCTGCCCATATCTTTGAGCCATACTCACGTCAAGAGCTGCTGGAGAATTTCCAATGCCAAGCCACTCTATGTGTGTTCACAATAGGCTGAGGTACTCCAGAATTAACACCTCTCCTGGTTCCCTGATTAGCCCTCAGTCAATACCTGTTAGTGGATTGGTGTATAAATATGCCAGTTCTTTCACCTCTTGGGTGAATAATTCCAAGGCATGGGTTCTATATCACTTCTCAGAGTTTCCGCATGTTTTTGAGTTGTTGCCTCAGTGTTAGCTGAGTTCGTAATGTACACTTTATTGGCTGTCCTCTCTTTCCTATCTCAGTTTCCCATTCCTCTGTTAGTCTTACCTTCACTTCCCACATAAGTCACTTGCACTCAAATCCTTGTCTCAAGACCTACCTCCAGAGGAACCCAAACCGAAACAGTGGAAAGTTTGCAAATAAACAGTAAGGTCTTAGTTAGGAAAGGTACAGAAGTTGATAATTTTCAGGTGATTATTGGCCAGAAGAGAGTTTTTTCAGATGTCAAATTTCAAGGTTAATGCTAAATTATAAACTACAGTCACATGAATAAGTGGAGAGGAAGCAGTGGAAACACAATAGGGATTTTTTTCTTTTTTTTTTTTGAAATGTCCATGAGCGAAAAGAGGAAAAAATACCCTTACTTGCCATTCAGGATTCTTTGTTGAATGTCACAGACCTAGCTGACCTCTGTAGATCAGACCATCTCTCCCTACTTTGTACTGTATGTAAATAAGAAAATATATCCAGCTTCCAGCTAAATTTATAGTTGGCAAATGAGGCAAACCTGTATTGTGATGCTGGTACTACAAGCCAATGAGATGAGGTGGGTGGGGACAGACATAGTGTGGACAGAAAGTGCTGGAAGAATAAGTGAAATTATTCTCAAAGCCTCAAATTAGAGTGTTGTTGTTAGAACTGACAGGTTAATTTCAAAGTGTTATGAGAGACTTTTGTAACAAATTATTTTCTAAGTCAGAGATGATGCAGGTAAGTTGCACTTGAATCTGGTTAAGAGTGGCTATGGAAAACTGGAGAAGCAGCTCATCTTTTTGACATAAGCCACTGTCTTAGTGGTCCTGTGGTAGGGAGCGGTTAGCAGTCAAAATTAAAAGAGCTTTCTTAAAAAGGCACACCTATGTTTTATACTCTTACACTAGCAAAGGGAAAATATATAGGAAGATCTCATTGTGTTGGTAAATGAATGATGAAACTGGTTCTAAAAGATGGCTTATCTTCTTCATTTTATTATTTTAGAAAATCCCCACCTGCTTTTAGAAAAATAAACGATGCTGTCCCATTTATAGGCAAGCTATTTTATTTTATTTTTTAAGATTTTATTTATTTATCTGAGAAAGAGAGTGAGAGAGAGAGAGTGCACAAGAGGGGATGTGGTCAGAGGGAGAAGCAGACTCCCCACTGAGCAGGGAGTCTGCTTCTCCCTCTCAGTGCTTCTTTCTTAGTTCAATGACTTGAAGATGTTGAGATACAATATTTGCACTAAATTCTTAAAAGACACAGTTGGATTATTTACTTAACTGTCTTAACATATTTTAATTTGATAATTGGGAATGGACTATCACAACTGGCTTTAGAGTAGCCAATAAATGACAGTTTTAACAATGACTGGATTTAGATCATGATGCCTTCAACTACCTATTATCAAAGCAGAAGCAAAGCTTCACTCCCTGCAAGTTCATCATCCTAATGGACCTCTTGGTCCATGTTCTCTCTATGCTCTGTCAATTTTGTGATACCCCTAAGGAAGTTTCCAACAGTCTGCCCTACCTCAGTAAGATGGAGAATAGCAATATTAATTAGGAAAGAACCAGATGAAATGGTAATCTGAGCCATTAAAAAAAATCCCTTCTTAGGAGATAAGAGTAATATGCTGTTGAACAACTCCAATGTGTGTTGAAGAGTAGAAAGGTCTCTCTGTGTTATGGCTTCAAATGTGCTTATTGAGAAGAATTACCTGGAATAGCATAATCCACAATCTGCATAATGCAGTACATTGAAGTCGTGGCTCATTGCTACTTCCTCTTCTACATCACTTCTAGAATTGTGGTTCTGGTGACCCTATTCCCTTTTTGATGACTAATATTTATCCTTGGCAGTCCACTTCTATGAAATCTGGTTGGCTTAACCTTATCCCATCAGCAGTAAATTGTACTGAATGTGTGGGAAATGAGGCCACATATATGGGGGCCTCGGAGATAAGGAGTCTGCTTTAAAGTATGGTGAAAATAATGTGAGATGAAATAAACCTTTTCAAGATAAACTTTTTAAAACTCCATCCTTTGAAATCTCTACAAGGAACTTACACTCCTGAAAATTGCCGGTCTGGAACAGAGCAAAGTAGCCTCTTAACACTCTTTTTGAGATATGTAATTGCTGATTATTGCCCCTGTATAATCACCAGCATTCTCTAGAAGAAAATGAGCATTCTACAATCATGCAACAAGACTAAATGAGGCAGAAGTTTTTACCTTTGTGAAATGAATTTCTTCAAGTAAGTTTTTTCTAAATCCTTGAAAAAGCCAAAGTGAAGAGCAAAATACTATTTTCAGTGCTTTCAAATTCTCCATGTATAGGATAACATTACATTAGAGATGATTGAGTGAGACTCACTAAGAACTTCTGAGCAACATGTCTAAAAAACAAATACAAGGACACATTTAAAGCTGGTTTCAGTCCTAGCTCCTTGTTTGCTTTTATGTTGGGGCTGAGTTTAAAATGCTTTTAAAGGAGACTCTGGTGTATGCCTTAAGGGGACAGCAAGGATGAAAATGAAAATGGCTAGAGAAAATGAACAGATTCCAAAGAAAATGAAATACTCTTGTCACTCTTAAATGTCATTTGATTTCAGAGATCCTATTTGCCATCATTTAACAACTTAGGAAAGAGTATGCCTTATTAAAATATTACCCTTTTAAGCAGAAATCTTCAAAATCGACAAGGAATCATACTTAAATGCATAGCCTAGAGTGCAGTGCATTTTACATACTAGTTGATGCCCGCTCTTGGTAATAACAGTCAATCCTAGATTGCTGTAGGAAGAACTATAAAAATGTAAATTACTAAGATCTGATTTGGTGGTATTGCCTTAGCTAAGTTCTAACACTTAAACTTAAAATCTATGGCTGCTGGAGCTAATTAATACTGGTTAATTTGCATATTCAAGAGTCTTCCCATAGTATTCCTTCTCTCTTTTAATATGAGATGACTCTTTCAAAGCTCATGAGGCCATTTAAATAGTGAACTGGATTGAAATTTGTGCCTTCATTTAAAAATTTTTCAAATTTTTCTCAGGCACCATATCCCAGTTTGAATTCTATCTTATATTCCTTACTAGTTCTCCTCTCTAATAAACAGAAGACAAGGACTATTTGGTATCAAATTACACAATTTAAATAGAAAGTAATGTCTTAAATTAGCATAATAAAAAGTTTTAGAAGTGATTGTATACTCATAAAATAATTTAATCATGCATTTAAATACAGCAGAAAGGGGCGCCTGGGTGGCTCAGTTGGTTAAGCGACTGCCTTCGGCTCAGGCCATGATCCTGGAGTCCCAGGATTGAGTCCCACATCAGGCTCCCCGCTCAGCAGGGAGTCTGCTTCTCCCTCTGACTCTCCTCCCTCTCATGCTCTCTGTCTCTCATTCTCTCTCTCTCAAATAAATAAATAAAATCTTTAAAAAAATAATAAATAAATAAATAAATAAATAAATAAATACAGCAGAAAGCAAGCCTAGAATATATACTTGCAAATGGGTCATGAGAAAATATCTACCAGAGTAGATTCATAACACAGCAGAAATGGGGATACAATGGTTACGTATTTGGAATAAAAGGAAAGTGGTATTTCCTTTATATCAACATTAATTTTCCCAATTCAGCAGTCTCTGATTTTGAGGTTACTTGGTTTTTCAAATAAATGAGAATTAAGAATAGTTAATGTTGAAAGAATGAATAATTTATTACAAATTACTGAATGAAACTAGCTGGATATACAATTATATATTACGAAATTCAAGGCACATGTGGGTATATGTGCCATCTATACAGAAAGAGAAAAAAAACATGAGGGTAACTAATGTTACATGCAAGATCTGGTAGCCCAAATTTAATCTTTTATAATATTTTTTTAACTTTTCTTCATAAGATCCATCAATATTAACATTTTTATTTTTTTTGAAATATTGAGAAACTACCTCCAAATTTGTTATTTTACAAAGTTAACATTAGCGTTTACCACAGGACATAATGCGTCTCTTACTATCATCACCAAAGTATATGAGGGACATATATTTAAGGACATTGTCATTACTGAAACAAGTGTATGGTCACACCTTGTTGACTACTTTGCAAGGAAGAATATAATATCCATAAAAGCTTATAGCCATACATGATCTATAAATGGCTACATTAGAGATATGTATCTGAATTTGCCCTGACACAGATAACATGTCAAACTTCATTTTAGAGTTCCAAATTTTTAGTACCTAAACCAGCTGAGCATGCCTTAAATTCTAGAGCTAAGAAGAAAAGGGGGGAAAGTGAGACAATTGGTCCTTCATTATAAGGCTTTAAATATAGTTGCAAGATTCAGTTTTAAAATATGTTATCTAATGCACCTGGATCTCCAAAGTGTAATTAATTTTTAGGGTTACCTTCCTCTTGAAGGACAAAATGGCCATTGGACATTTTATCCTTCAGTAAGTTATTTTCCTCATCCTTCACTATACTGGACTATCTCTTTCAACACTATTTCAATGTCTAAAACCAAACACCTGGAATTTTCATGAGTCTAGGATCTCTCAACTACTATTTTTAATTGAATGTCTTAACATATTTTGTATCTATTGTGGAAAGGGTAGGGTATACAGTTTCCACAGAAATAATTTAAGGATGCTGTGTTTTCCACACTAATAGAAGGTAAATTATCACTCATGTTCTTCTGCCAGAATTGATATTCCTAATTCAAAAGCATGACTGGGGAATTCAGTTAATTAGAGATTGTGGCGTGTTTTCAAAGTAAAAACCTAATATTACGTATTAGAATGCATGAACCCATCATTGTTTTGATAAGCTTTTACTGCATTCAGCAAGCGCTTCCACTCTCGGCTATGGGAAACTTGTTCCTAGAAGCAACAAGACAATCTATACTCTCTCTTGCTTCTACTCAACCCTGAATAGTACATGTAAGATTGTAGAAATAACATCAACTGATGACAGAACCCAGAAACTCTTGAGAACTCAACTTTCACTGTACTTTTAGAAAACACTAGAAAAAAAGAAGTTGAGGATGAATACTTGATTGCACCTCTCCAACTTCCACACTCAGTATCTGACATCAGTAGTAGTTAGAAATAAGAACGGTGTGTCTTTTGAAAGCTGGATATCATGCTTAGGGTATTGCTTAATGTAAGCACATAAATTAGGCTGTTTGCATAAACAAATTTAAACACTGACTGCTCATATATTCATTTATTTTCCAAATAAGTTAGTTGTAGCTTATTTGAACTTTGCAGCATGTTAAAAAGTTACTCGTGAGCAAACTGAAGCCCAGTAAAAGTAGGTAATATGTTTGATTCACACATCTAGAAAGTACTAGAACCAACCGTGACTCCAGGGCTCAACAGAGCTGGCAGGAGGGGCCTTGCCACAGAGTGGCTTCACACTTGGACAGTGGGTTCCAGCTACCCCACCTCTGTGGGGCTTCCAGGGGGCATGAGGTTGGGGGGGGGGGGGGCCTTGCAGAAGCATGGGGCGGGGAAAAAAAAAAAAATTACCAGAACCAATATAAGGGTCTACCACATCCTGCTCTTTCTTTAGATGCGTGGTACTTCTAGGGACAGAGGTTTCTTTCCTTTGAAAGGCAAATAATACCATTGTTGTTGGGAAGTTTAATTATTAAAAAACTTCTTTTATTGAGCAGCTGTGTAAATGAGCAAGTCTTTTATTGACTGTTATTAAGGAATGAAGAACATAACATTAAATCTGAATTCAATAATGAGTTTCTTTGCTATTTGGAGACAAAATGGTTTTGGTACTTCACTTTACAATGTCACAACTAAAAGTAGGGATTCACTTCAATGAAATAAATACTAACCATGCCTATGTTGGAAGTCCTGTGAAATATGCAAAAATAATTGAGCTAAGCTTGAATGGTAAGAACAGAAACCATCAATTAGTGTTTCCTCTCAATTATTTTCTAACTTAAACCTTGAAGAGATTTAGAGTGACAGTAAAAATTGTGACTGAAAATCTTACATATGCCCATAAGTACTGTTGGTTAATTTTAGATATCCAACATGAAGATGTCAACGTAGTCACTTTCTTGTCAAAGAATAAGAGTGTCATTACCCACTCCCAAACAGAAAGCCAACACACTTCAGTCTGGTGTCATTTGAAAGAATATCATGTAGATTACAAACCATGAGATGGCTGTGCTCTAGGCTAAATTAGCAAATCTTTCATCCCCTATTTTTTTTTAGAAACTCTTCTATTGATTATCTCTTCACTCAGCTGAATCTACAAACTCTACTTATTCCTCCCTGTCAGAGTAAAAATTGCACCCCCAAAGTTAAACAGGTAAAAAAAATTTTATTCAAGCCTATTGTAATACAGAACACACTGTTAACTTTGCTGAAACAAAGTGCACCATAGTTTCTAGGAACTGGAGTAGGGGGATTGTAGGCGATTGGTGTTTGCTGATTGACCTTACCCAAAGGAAAAGTAAATTTTCTGATACCATCACAACAGGAGGTAGTTTTACAATTTGAACAGGTGCCCATCAGATAGACCCTCCCGCAGACACTGGGAGATAGGGTGCTACCTTCCTTGATGTTCACATGTCAAAGGGCGGTTCCCAGGTCCTTGACAAAGTACAGGGTTATAAAATTAGCAAGAGGCTTTTTAAGATTTTGATCTCAAAGGGGCAGAGAAAGACTTTGCAGGTACAAATTTTTTTAAGTAAATTCTCTAAGAAAAGGGAGGCCTAGAGGCAGGAGGAAATCCACCTGAAGTTTAATCACACTGAGAGGAATGCTGTGGCTGTCTAAATGTGCACAAGTATTTCCCTTCTTAAAACAATAAGCAAATAAATAAATCCTCGCGCTTTCTTCGACCCCTTACTCTCTTTTGCTTTGAAGTGGTGTAGGCAGGAAATGATGGCGATGAGTGGTCTGCTCTGACCAAGAGGAATATTTTATCACTGAATTGCCTATGCATGGTGATAATAAACACAGACAGATGTTTACTCTGTTCTCTTATTGTTTCACAATTCTGTGGACATAATGCAAAGTCTTATCCCCTGCATGTTGGGCAGAAAACACCCCCCTTCTCTGCCCACAACTCCTTTATATCACTGCCTCTACTGCCCTATTTCTTGTTTTCCCTTATAAACCAAACATCTTGAAAGTATTTTCAATACTCAATGTATTTGCTTCCTCACAGAGATCGTACTATGCTACGGAATTCACTTTTTCCAGTCACTAAGAATTGAATCATTTATAAGTCCAATTGGTATTTCATAGTCCTTATTTGTATATTCTCTCAGATGCATTTAACAGTTTGTAATGTCATACATCTCCAGTTCTTCTGTTACTTCTGCCTACTCCTTATTCTCTTTGGTCATCTTTCTAGCTCAGCCATGTCTTAAAATGCCCATGCTTCTCTTTCAAACTGTCTTGACTTCCCACTTGAAATATTCTCTGAGCAAACTTAGCCTTTCCCATAGATTTATGCGCATCCATATTCTGATTACTGCAAATTATAATTCCGGCCCATGTCTCGTTTCTAAGCATTAGGTTTATACTTCCAACTTCATTCTAAATATCTCCCTTAGCTCTCCCAAGGATATCCTAAAGTCAACAAAACAGAAAAAATCAACTTGCTTCCAGTCCTGCTATTTTTCTAAACTGAAAACCCAAGAGCTAACCTTGATTTCTCCTTCTATCCCTCATGCCAGATTTAGTTAAATAGAAACTTTTATATCATCTCCAAATTACACATCTCTCAAACCAATCCTCTCTTCTCATGCTATTTTCTACCAAAATCAGAGCACTACACAGTTCATATGAATTATCACAACCTCCAAAGCCAGCAGCTCTGTGCAATCAATGAAATTGTCCATTTTTATTCAAAGTTGTATTCTGTTCTTAGTACATTGCCCAGGACAAAACAAGAATTTCATAGATTTTTTTAAGTGAATAAAGGTAAAACTGATATTTTTCTTGTTTTTATCGAAAAGAAATATGGATTTCAAATCTTCTAACGTTTTTTTTTTTTTTAAGGGGGGATGGAGAGAGGCACAGAGAGAGAGAGAGAGAGAGAGAGACTCTTAAGCAGGCTGCATGCCCAGCATGGAATCCAATGCAGGGCTTAGTCTCACAACCCTGAGATCATGACTTCAGCTAAAATCAAGAGTCGAACGCCTAACCAACTAAGCCACCCAGGCTCCCCTGATTTTGTTTCTTTTCAATAATTACCTGAATATTTTCAGTTTACAATCCAAAGTTACATGCCATATATTACTGAATAGATTACTAGGAGCTATCTTCTCTATCAACTGCATATTTATCTGTTTCATATTTGAGCAGAACACCAGAACGTGGAGTAAGTTAGGACCCTCCTCACCCCCCACTACTAAGTAGGTCTGAGATGTGTCAAGCTCCATATTTCAAGTACCTGTCTAACACCCTTCAACTTAGTAAATTAAAGCAACTATTTTATTGTATGTCATGATTCTGTGAATTGACTGGGCTTGATTGGGAACTTCTGCTCCACAAGCTGTCAGCTGGGGCTGCAGTCATCTGGAAGCTCTACTGGGCCCAGATGTCCAACCAAGGTAGCTCACTCACATAGCTGACATTTGATGTTGGCTATTGGCTGGGGCTGCCTAGTCCTAGTCCCACCTCATATCATGGCAGTGGGTTCTAACAGCATAAAAACAGGCTTGTAAGCCTTTTAAGCTTTAGATTCAGATTGACTGAGCATTACTTAGTCCCATATTGTATTGATTAAAGCAGTTCACATGGTCGGCACTGATTTAAGAGAAGAGAACTTATATGGGAAGTTTTAGGTGATTTTGATTATTGTGAATGATGCCACTATAAAAATTCATGTACATATCTTTGTATGAACATATGATTTTATTTCTATTGGATAAATACCTAAGAGTGGAATTACTTGGTCATATGATAAAGTTATGTGCCAAAATTTGAGGAAATGGCAAGCTGTTTTTTCCCAAAGTGGCTGTACCTTTTTACATTACCACCAGCAATGAATGAAGATTCTAATTTCTCCAGATTTTCACCAAGATGTGTTATTGTCTTTCTTATTATTGCCATCTAAATGGATATAGAGTGGCATCTCTCTGTGTCTTGATTTGCACTTCCCTGATGCCTAACAATGTTGAGCATATCTTCATGTGCTTATTCCATTTATATATATTTGTATATATTCTTTGGAGTAATATCTATTCAAATCCTTTGTCCATATTTAATTGGGTGATTTGTATTTTTATTACTGAGAAGTAAGAATTTTTTATATATTCTGGATACAGTCTGCTATCAATATTTGAATTGCAAATACTTTCTCCTGTTGCATGGGTTTTCTTTATTAGTCTAACCACTCATTTATTTTTAGTTTTATTGAGGTATGATCGATATAAAAATGCACACATTTAATGAATACCTTTTGATGAGTTTGGACATATGCATATGTTTGTGATACTATTACCACAACCAAGGTACTAAATATACCCCACCTGTAGCAATTTCCTTGTATTCTTTTATGGTGTTCTTACTTCCTTTGGTAAAGGACACATGAGATCTATCCTGTCAACATATTTTAAAGTGCAAAATATTATATTATTAATTATAATTATAAGTACTATGTTGTATAGGAGATCTCTAGAACTTGTTCATCTTGCATAACAGAAACCTTATACCTCTTAAAAATAATTTCCTATTTCCCCTTTCAGCCGCTGGCAACTGCCATTCAATTTTATACTTCTATTGATTGGTTTGACTATTTTAGATACCTCATATAAGTGAAATCATGCAGTATTTGTTCTCCTGTGATTGGCTTATTTCATTTAATGTCCTCTAGGTTTATTTATATTGTCAAAAATGGCAGGATTTCCTTTTTTTTAAAGCTGAATATTCCATTGCAGGTGTATTCCGTATTTTCTTTATCCATTATCTGTTAGTGGATATTTGGGTTATTTCCATATCTTGGCTATTGTGAATAATGCTGCATTGAACATGAGGGTACAAATAGCTATCTCTTCAAGATCCTGATTTCAGTTCTTTTGGATACATATTGTCATTTATGCTTTTGATATCATATCTAAGAAAGCATTGTCTACCCATGGTCATGAAGATTTACCCTAGGTTTTTTTCTAAGAGTTTTAATGTTCTGGATCTTATATTTAGGTCTATGATTAATTTTAAGTAATATGCATATATGGTGTGGAGTAGGGATTCAACTTCATCTTTGCATGTGGATATGTAGTTTCTCAGTCTACAGTCTATCAGGGAAATAGTCTTTGTTGAAAGGACTATACCTTTCTTCATTGAATTATCTTGACACCTTATCAAAAACCAAACCATAAATATCTGAGCTTATTTCTGTACTCTCAGTTCAATTCCATTCATCTATAGATTTATCCTTATGCCAGTAGAACACTGTAATGATTATAGCAGCTTTGTAATAAATTTTGAAATTGGAAAGTGTTAGTACTCCAACTTTGTTTTTCTTTATTGAAGTTGTTTGGTCTGTTCTTAATCCCTTGGATTTCCACAAAATTTTAGAAACAATTGGTCAATTTCTGGGAAAAACTATGACAAATATTGATAGGGCCCATGTTAAGTCTGTAGATCAGTTTGGAGAATAATACCAAATTCACAATTTTTTTGACTCATGAGCTTGCAGTATCTTTCCCTATATTTAGATCTTTTTAAATCTCTTTGAAATTTTCATTGTACAAGTTTTGCACTTCTTTTGTTAGATTTATGTGTATTTTATTCTTTTTCGATATTGTTAAAGGATTTTTAAAAATTTTATAGTTGTAATGTTCATTTCTAGTGCATATAAATGCAATTGATTTTTGTATATTGATCCTTTATTCTGCTAACTTGCTGGACTCATTTATTAGGACCAATAATTTTTAGGGGATACCTTAGGATATTCTGTATATAAGATTGATTGTGTCACCTGCATATAGAGATATAGAGATAGTTTTATTTCTTCCCTTAATGATCTGAATGTCCCTTTTTTTCAATTTCCAGAGACTTCAAATGGTTTTATTTGTGTTTTATAATTTTCTCCAGTTAAATGTTTTTGTTAGGAAGCGAGGCCACTGCACCCTTCACTCTACTCCAGAAGTCAGTCTCTGTTCAGTCACCCTTGGGTGCATCTGAGCTCTTCAAACCAGGCAGATTGCCAAATTTCAGTCAGAGTTCTGGCAGGAAATAGATGGCATATTCTAGGGTATTAACTAGGGTATTAACTGAGGAGAGTTTAATGAATGTATGGAGAGTTTTAAGGAACAACCAATTTTAGTGAAGGACTCTGGAATGAGAATATTAGGAAGCCATTACTCTATGAGACAAGAGGGGCAAGAAAAGGAATTATTTAACAGAGCCTGTAGGGAGCTAAAAGGCTTGGAAATGGGGCCATCCAGTGGGCTGCATCTGTAGATCCTACTCTACTGTTCCCTTTCTCTCTCTCTCTCTCCTGAGTTTTTAATCACTGAAATTCTACTGGTCCTTTCCCATAAACCAACACAATTCAGATGCAGGGAGAAAGTGAAAGAAACTCCAGACTATCTCTACTTCCATACATCCATCTCCTGTTGGTGCTTTCTATTGAGCAATCCCCATGAGAAGACAGAGGGGAAGGGAGCCTAAGTGATACAACTTGTAGAAGTCATCTCTTGTGCATAGCAATACAAGGAAAGGGAGAGAATGGATTTGGAGGGTCAAATAAAGACTAACAATCCCAATCACAAACCCAATTATTTTAAAACCTGTTTGATAACGAAGTTTACCACAGTCTGCTACTCTGTGTCCACCACTACATCTGACTCCTTTAGATATTTTTTGCTACTAGGCATCCAGATTGAGATTGTAATTTAGCTTTACATACTGTTATTTAAACTTCTTTACCATTTGCCCTTGGTAAGATTTATTGCCCTAGTTTTAATTTCTGGTCCTCATCATCCCTACCAGCCTGCTGAAAGGCCCTAGGCATTCCTTTCTATACAATAGTATGACCTGTCCCTTGCAAAGTATAGATTATATCTAAGGATAACCTAGCTACAAAATGTGCTCCTAGACAGAAGATGAATTTAAGTGTGTCTTGAGGTTATTTATATATTAAAGAAAGCCTGCCATCAACATGGCAATAATTTAATTTTGTAAAGTTAATGAAAATGTTCTTTTTTTTTAAATACAGTAATCCAATAGAGCCAAATGTTTTAAAACATTTTTCATCTGCTGTAATAAGATTATATATATGAATGGAGAAAAACCAATTTTTTTTGCTTGCTATAGAAAGAGGAAATTCATTTAATTCATTATGAGTACTGAAAAAAAGGAATATAATTGTAAGGAGTATGTGTTAAGGTACTATTAGATACATTTCAATATTAGATGAGTGTCTGACATGAAATTACTCTCACACTATTTTAGCAATACCAGTATGTTCAGTACTCTGAAGCTTAAGACATTATAGGGTGGGAAACTTTTCCCTTCTAACCTTCTAGGTTCTTTGGCTGGTCTAATAATTAAATTAATATAAAACAGATTAACAGAAGGAAAACAAATTTAATTTTGTATGTACAAACAGAGCCCCATAAAAAGTAGGAGACTTAATGAGTGAACAAACAGGCAGCTTTTATACCTTTTAGACAAAGAAACAATAACTTTGTGAAGAATTGATAAGATAAAGAAGGTTGGATTTGGGGTAGTAAATTAGGAAGAAACAAGTTTTGATTATCCAACTTTCTCATCCCTAAATTCATATTTCTGATGATAAGGATACCTTCTGCCCTCCTGGAAGGGCACTTTTCATAAGGGAGATTTATTTTCTGCTTTCAAGGGGACAAAGGAGGATCAGAATGTCCTTGTTGCACTGGCTATTTCTTAAGTAACATTAACTCAAAATAATCAATATGTCCAAGTGACATATTTTGGTTTGGCATATTCTGCTTCTTTTCAATATATAGTAAGAATATATGCTTTTCCTCAATTAAATCAAAGATTAGTATATATTGCCTTTTCCTCAATTAAATCAGATTTTCCTCAATTAAATCAAAGATTAGTATATATTGCCTTTAATTTTTCTCATTCTCCTATGATAAACAAATAGAAAAAATATTTCTTGAAGTTTGTTTATTCTTCATGCAAAATATTAGTTTGAAAACTCAGTTCTACTGACATTAATTTTTTTAAATTGATATTATTTTGAAAAAATATTCGATTTAATGTCCTACAGTATAGTTGATAAAAAATTTTCCTTTTCTAGGCACTTGGGTGGCTCAGTAGTTAAGCATCCTACTTTGGCTCAGGTCATGATCCCAGGGTCCTGGCATCGAGCCCCACATGGGGCTCCCTGCTCAGCGGGAAGCCTGCCTCTCCCTCTCTCACTCCCCCTGCTTGTGTTTCCTCTCTCGCTGTGTGTCTCCCTGTCAAATAAATAAATAAAAATATTTTTAAAATTTTCCTTTTCTAAATGTCTAAATGATTATAATCTATGTCCTTTACAAAAGAAAACTAATCAATAATAAACAAATTTTGATAAATTATGCTAGAGAAAAAATATTTTTTTATTCTCTCAACTAGTTACCTTACAAACAAGCTATCAAAATTTACAGCCAACAAATGTAGAAAAATTAGGTATTATTAATAGGATGGGTTAGGCAATTAAATAATAAAAATGGGGGCGCTTGAGTGGCTCAGTTGGTTAGGTGTCTGCCGTCAGCTCAGGTCATGATCTCAGGGTCCTGGGATCTAGCCCTGCATCAGGCTCCCTGCTCAGCGGGAAGTCTGCTTCTCCCTCTCTCTGCTCATGCTCTCTCTCTCTCTCAAATAAATCTTAAAAAAAAAAAAAAACTTTCTAAATTTAAATGAATAAATAATAAAAATAAACTTTTCCTAGATTTTGTAATGATTTTGATGCTTGTCAGCTTTAAAATTTGTTATTTTTATGATTTCTTTTTCATTTTAATGTGCCTAATCTTGTGTTCGGTTGCTAAAATCGAGTATGGGAAATGGTATGATTTCCATGCTCCACAAAACCTAGATTTGCTGCTTACTGACCATCTTCCATGACATCTTTCTAACTCTTCTCTGAACAGCTTCCCCCATCCTGCCACCAATGAACACTGCCAAATGGGAGCCTGGGATTGGGTGAGGATAATCTCAAACCCAGAAAAATCTGGGTAGAACTCTGTAGACCCCTAACGTAGAATGCTCAGATGATGAAGTGGTTTTTCTCTGGGACCAGGAATGATTAAGTAGGATGGGCATTTGCGGTCACCCTGGATGTTTACTATTAAATACGACCTCATCCAAATACTAATATTTCCATTATAAATGCCTAGATGAACTGAAATTGTTCAGATGGGTTAGAATTTTTTTAATTAATTTCTTTCTTTTTCCTGATTACTCTAGCTAATTTAGAAGTCATTGACAGCAGATAGTCAATATTCCCCTTCTCTAGCAAAGGGAATTTAAGTGTATATAGTCGCATTTACCTAATATTAAATTTTCCCCAATTAGACAAAATGAAAGGCATATTTTCTAATTGTTTTTGGGGAAACTCACCTTTCCCCTTTTTATATGGTACCCTTTCTTCTAGAAAAAAGTAGTGGAGTCAGTGCTATTAGAAATTACTTATATACTTCTCATACTATACCTGGATTTCTAGCTTGCATTTTTGTTTTAAATCATATTAACTAAATTATCCAAATGGTATATAAACTAATTGAGGACAGAGGAAATATCTAAATTCTTCACAAAAATAGAAGTAAAAATATTTATTAAGATACAGAATAATTTGATCTTTCCCAATGTTTTTGTGGTCAGATTCAGAATAATATGATAGTAATTAGTCTTTGGTTACTTGGTGTTGATGATATAATTACATTTTATGTGAAAAAATGTTGATTTCTTTGTTTTTAACATTATTAAATATATGGGATTTTAAAAAAATTAAAACAGAGGACAAAATAATAAGTATGATCCACTATCTTCTCACTACAATATTTACAAAAAAAAAATCTTTACAATATTTAAATTCACTAACATCATTTACAAAATGAATTAAAATATTATTTTATAAACAAATTTTCATTAGATGCAATCTTTTTTTTTAAAGATTTTATTTATTTATTTGATAGAGAGAGAGATAGCAGATAGTAAGAGCAGGAACCCAAGCAGGGGGAGTGGGAGAGGGAGAAGCAGGCTTCCCACGGAGCAGGGAGCCCGATGCGGGGCTCTATCCCAGGACCCTGGGATCACGACCCGAGCCGAAGGCAGACATTTAATGACTGAACTACCCAGGCGCCCCTAGTTAGATGCAATCTTGATAAAATATTACAAAATAGCAGTATAACCTATATAAAAAGAAAATTAAAAATTTAACTTTAAAACAGCTAACAAAGTTACATTTGATACTATGAGATAATGTGAAATTCCTGTAGAATATTATCACTTTAGTTGCACATTTTGCCAGAGAATTAAATAGATGAGATTGATAATAGTTCTTAGGAAAATTTCCCAGCTGAAATTTCATAATGAACATAAGTTTGTACTCAATTTACTAGCAATCAATTGGCCTCTAGGCCATATTGATGCTGAGTCTGTTATAAATAGCACAAAGTAATCCAACTAACAGTGAAATCAGTTCCAGAGAAACTCAGGAAAATCTTATGTTTGAATTGATAATTCTCTTGTATATTTTTAGAAATAGGTTTGTTAAAGGGCAGATAAAAATATTTGAGTAGCTTTTGTTAAATATTTTATTAATCAATCTAAATTATTTTAACCGCACTGTCTCAGAAGACCAAATTCTTTGTCTTGGCAATCAAATTCCTGAATTCTGCCTTTGGCAATGCTTCTTGTTTCATTTTTTTTCCATTTGTCTTTCAAGAATTTCTTTGCTTTAATGAAAACTTCTAGTCTTGCAAATGTGCTGTCATCACTCTTGCAATTTTGTGGGGAAAGAGGAGGGGGAGATATTCTCTGTTTTTCTGCTCATGTTAATTGTAAGCCTTTCTTTCCAGCTCAGGTTTCTCTTTCTCCACGAAGATGTCCAAGATTTTTTCAGCCCACATGAATCTCTCTTCCCCTTCTGAACACTTACTTAACCACTAATTTATAAATTAATAGTGCACTGATTCTTTAATATTCCATGTGGCTTCAGACTTCCTCATGTCTGAAAGAGTACATGCAAATATTTTGCACTCTAATCACAGTTTTCTGTATTTGACCTATCCTGCACCATCACTAGCTCTGTCTCTGACTTTTGACATCATCTGGACTTCTGAACCTATTTATTTTTCCCTAGTTTATCCACCTTGCCTTCCTCTCTTCCTGCCTTCATTGCCTAGATCACTTTCACAATCTTGTTCATGCCTCAAACCTTCCTACCTCACACAATTACCTCGCTGCACTCACTAGAAAAATCTGCCTGGTTATACATGATATTGTGCCTTCAACACGTCCAATACACAGTCCCCTCTTATTCATGGTTTCACCTTCCGTGGTCTCAGTTACCCACAGTCTCAATTATCCGTGATAAACTGCAGTCCAGAAGGAGATTATCCTCTTTCTGACATATCATCAGAAGATCCGTGGAAGCTTCATGCTGTCATCGAGTAGGCATTTATCATCTCACATCAGCCCAAGAAGGGTGAATACAGGACGAGAATATATTTTGAGAGAGAGGCCCTATTCACATAACTTTTATTGCAGCGCTTTGTTATGTTGTTCTATTTTATCCTTAGTTATTGTTGTTAATCTCTTACTGTGCCTCATTTACAAATTAACTTGATCATATGCATATGGGAAAACACATAGTATATATAGGGTTTAGGACAATGCCTGGCTTCGGACATCCACTCAGGGTCTTGGAATGTATTCCCCCCTAGAAATGAGGGGAGGACAACTGTACCTAAAATTTTGATTCAGTAACCGCTGGGGAATTGCATCACCATGTAGATCAGTGCCATTGCACGTCAGGACTTCAACCTCAGCTGCATCCTCAGTGATCTCTGAAAATCCTTCTGTGCCTTACCCCGCTGTACATCATTCTTCAATCATCTCCTCAAGCTTTGCCCTGTTCTCAAGTCTCTTTCACAGCATCCACCACAATCATTTTCTGTGGACTTTCTGGACTTATCTCTGACTCTAAATGAATGGGTTAAGTTGATTAGCCATAAATTCCTTCAAGTTCAGAATTGTAATAACAAAGTTAACAAATTTGCTACAATATTCCTTTGTTTTGTTTAGTCTCTGAGAAAAAGACAATCCTCGTTTTCAATCTGGCAAATTCACCTCCAGATAATAGCTTTTTAATATAACTAATCCCTCTCACTGGTCCCATCTTCTCTTTTACTGCATTGGTTCATCATTTTTAACCTTATAGGGTGCTTTTCCTTGTACCTGTGTTTGCCCCTGCTACCAACCAAATTCATTCTCTATGTCACTGCCGGAGTGATATTTCTAAAATATAGATCTAATATGTCATTCTTTGCTCAAAATTCTCAATGTCTTCTCTCTAATTTTGTTCGCAACCCAAATGTCTTAGCTTCACTAGTCAGACTCGTAGTGAGTCTGGCTTATCACTCAACTTCCCCCAGCCACTAATTCCTCACAATCCTCGTATGTCTTACATTCTCTTGTATTTGTTTCTGTGTTTTGTTTTGTTTCATTTCATTTTTGCCTCTGTACATGTGGCTTCCTCTGCCTGGAATGCTTTCTCCCTGGAAAAATTCATTTACCCAAGATCACATTAAAATTAAAAATAAAGTTTATTCCCCCAAAATCAGTTTATTGATAACCATAAAATGACCCTATTTTGTTTTGTCTTAAACATCTCATATAAAGTAATGCTAAAGTTCTCTTACCCTGTCTTTAATATATCAGGCAAAATTAACAATAGCATTTTATACAACATACTATAATGTCACATTTACATTTCATGATTGGTGTATTTTATTAAAGAGTAGGCATTATTGAACAAAATACCTAGTACTAGCAATCCAATCCTACGCATAAGGGACCAGGTTGAGATGTCTACAATCTGTTGGCATGCGGTTAACAGTGGTTTTAAAAGTATGTTTCGATTTTTTGTTATGGACACAGAAAAATATCCATCATTTGTCTTATTCTTATTCATTCATTTATTCATTCATTTATTAGTTCCTTCAATATATATTTCTTGAACATCCCGTAGGTTCTAGGCACTGTGTTACTTGATGGTTATATGCTGGTTACAGAAAATAGTTATGGCTCTGACTTCATGATACTTACTGTTTTTAATCTTGCCATTCCAGTTACAAGTGTAATGTATAAAAGGATAAAGCAAACACTTCTGATCTAATATAGGTATTTACAGGTATAGGATTGACAAAAACATACTAATGTGTCAACACCTGGTTGGAGCTAGAAGTAAAATTTCCATTAAATTTTACATAAACTTCCATTTATTCTCTATATGAATGGTTAGCCACTCAGTGTCTTTATTAGAAAACATATATGGGGCGCCTGGGTGGCTCAGTTGGTTGGGCGGCTGCCTTCGGCCCAGGTCATGATCCTGGAGTCCCTGGATCGGGTCCCGCATCGGGCTCCCTGCTCTGCGGGGGGTCTGCTTCTCCCTCTGACCCTCCCCCCTCTCATGCTCTCTCTCTCTCATTCTCTCTCTCAAATAAATAAATGAAATCTTTAAAAAAGAAAAAAAAAAAAGAAAACATATATGTACCTTATAGCCGAAGGAAACTTTTCAGTTAGTAGTAGAGATACTAGGTCAGAAAAAAAAGTAGTCAATTCTTGTTCAGAAATAAATGAGGAAAATAACCCTTTCCAAATATTGCCATGAGTTAGTATGCTAGCCATTCTCATATGCTATCCCATTTCATATAGTAGACTTGCTATTTATAGTCTTACACTCATTTACAGATAAAGGTTCAAATATTCAGAAAAGATAATATTTTTTCTAAAGGGCACACATCCAATAAATATCAGGCCAGAATTTTAATTCAGGACAGTGCTCTTTTTATTACCTAGGTGCTATATGATTAACAACACTAAGGTTGAACAGGTTTTCTTCTGATCAAGGAAGGACACAGTGCAGTCCAGCAATTCCTTGCTGAAGAACTGTCTGTAGAGTAGTAAACCAGTGCATCAAGGCATTAGGGTTAGAAAGCTTATTTGCTTTCAAGAAAACCATATCCTATAGTTAACAAAAAATAAATGTGAGCAAAAGTCAGTATGAATATCTCAGCCCTCAGTAGAGAGGACAACCAAGATGGAATTACACTTTTGAAGAGAAAGAATATTATCACTTAATGGAGATGTCAGTGGGAAAGATTTAATAGATGAGGATATATGTCCGTCTGATAGATTCTCATGACAAGTTACCAGAGAGGATTATATCAGGAAAATAATACTGCACTGGATGAATTAGTGTCGAGATCTAATCCTCATACATTTAGAATTATTTTGTAGGAATTAAAGCCCTCAAACCCATCCACGGAGTTTCCTTTTTCTGCTTTAGAACGTGGATAAACTAGCGCAAGATCAACTTACATCATTTTCTATGTTTTT
Source organism: Mirounga leonina (assembly GCF_011800145.1). Taxonomy (NCBI): domain Eukaryota; kingdom Metazoa; phylum Chordata; class Mammalia; order Carnivora; family Phocidae; genus Mirounga; species Mirounga leonina. The sequence continues at coordinate 24,600,956 of NW_023270807.1, read as the reverse complement.
AAAATGTTTTATGGGAGTCCTAAATTGAACCTAATCCAAAAGTGATAGAGATATTTTCTTTTTGAAACTCTACAATTGGCTTTCTTGGGTTCCATATTTGTATATAAACATTTCTATTTTTTAAGATTTTATTTATTGATTTGAGAGAGAGAGAGAATGAGCAGGGGGAAGGGCAGAGAAAGAGGGACAAGCAGACTCCTCACTGAGCATGGAGCCTAACGCAGGGCTGGATCCCAGGACCCTGAGATCATGACCTAAGCCGAAGGCAGACACTTAACTGACTGAGCCACCCAGGTGCCCCTGTATATAAACACTTCTTTAAATAATTTCTGCTTTGCTTTTAGTTCTCATAAGGGAAAGAAATTAGAAAGGTCTACATCATTAGAAACCTGTTAGAGTCATTTCTTGGTTTATTATTCAGTAGTTTTAGTTTCAAGGAAACTATAGTTTATAGTCTTCAAGGAAATCATATTTACCCAAATGTAAATTTTTCCCTGGTTTATCTGTGAAAGTATAGTTATGGATTCTGTATAAAGTTTGTTTGTTCCTTGTCAGTGATATAATTTCAGTACACTCTGCTGTAACCTGCCTTTGTCATTAGACACATATTATGAATATATTCACATTTTATTAAATATTTTGATAAAACTACTTAACCAATATTATATAATGGAATATTTCATTTGTTTTTCTTTTTTTATTATGATAAAATTGCAGTAAATATTTTTGCAAAAATACTTTTGGATGTGAATTAGAATTAAAATCATTTTCAATTTGTGCTTGTATAATATGGTATTTATATTTTATTTTATTTTAAATTCCAATATAGTTAACATACAATATTGTATCATTTTCAGGTATACAATATAGTGATTCAACAATTCCATACATCATCTAGTGCTTATCATGACAAGTGTACTCCTTAATTTCCATCGCCTATTTTACCCATCCTAATACGGTATTTTAGAACTGATTTGTTTCCCTCTCTTTCTTTTGTTGTATATTCCTTACTTTGAAACAATTAATTTCGTCCAATGTGTAACCATATTTCCAACAGTTATTTAGATAATGATTACATTCCACATCCTTTTAGACCACAAATTTACATTCTTGAAATTTCTTTTTTTACTCATTTTTCAATTGAATGGACTAAATGGATACTACACATCCTAAACCCTTACATATGAAGAGTGTCTCTTGGCATTACAAGGTGGTTTGGGAGGGATGAATTTGTTTCCCCCACTAATCTCTCCATTTTCTTCTGTTGTTTAATAAGCAGAAAGGAAAACTGAAGTCAGATATTTTCCTTTAGTGAAAAATTCTGTCCACGTGCTTAGACAGTACATTTTATTTTACCTTATGATTGAATAATTTCAGCAGGATTCACTTAGGAATTTATATTCTTTTTGGAATTTGGTGGTATTTGAAGGATTTCTTTGTATGTATAGAATTAAGTCTTTAGCACAGAAAATTTATTTTTCTAGTTATCCATACTTTTTATTTCTATCCTATTTGTTCTTTCTTGAAAATACCTGTTAACACTTTTCCCTTCTTCCTATCACCTTGAACTGTTTGCATCTATTTGTCATTTTCTTTCAGTCATTTGACCAATTTTACTCCCATATAAATTATTTTATTTTTTACAATGTTAGTTCTGTCTTTATTAGTACAAAAAGGGATTTTGCATTGTTCCATTATAATTTGTGGTTATAATTTTTCTTACCTCACTTAGCTTTCTTTTTAAATGATATTTTATCCCTAGGTAAAAGATTTTATCATTCTCTTTCATTGCAGCCTTCATGCAACCCATGTTTTCTTGAATTTGGCAGAGATCACAAAGCACATAATATTTGAATTGGATTTCTTATTTTATTAAGGCTTATTGAAACTATGCTTGTCTTCTATTTCAAATTTTATTTTTATTGTTGTTGTTTTTCCCCTAATCTCTCTTCTGTTGTCCATGCCTTGAATGGTAAAATGTCTGTTGGCATTTTCTTGAATTCTAAGACTATCCCTCTGCATGCTTTTAGGATCTTCTTCTCATATCTTAAGAAATTTGGGTGGCTGAAGTAAAGTGACATCACCAGTTCAGGAATATCGCATTTTGAGATTAAGTAGGACCTTACGTCAGCAGTTTTCTCAGTTTTCTTTCCCGTGGTAGCCAAAGTATTCCCAAGTCCATTTGTTCTTCCTCATCATTGAGCCCTGTCTTCAGCCTGCCTAGCTCCGTGTTATCAAGAATCCTGCTCAGTCAGTTTAGCAAGAATCCCCCACTCTTGTTAGCTGAGCACCCTGGCCTGCCTTCAGTAAGAGTCCTGTGAAGTCGATTTATCAAGAATACCTCTACCTTTGATGTCTCCTCTTAGTAATTTTTTTATATACTCACCCCGTTACTGTGCTATTTGGCTTTAAATCCCCAGCTGACTTTGCTGTGTTTGGAATTGAGCCCTCTCTCTCTCCTTTATCACTATAGTCTTGACACATATTGCACTAGTTGTGAATGAAGTCTTTCTTGCCATTTTACTAAGTGTCAGAATAATTTTTTCTTTAGCACGAACAGTTGCTTTTTGGCAACTCTTCCACCCATTGCTTCTTTTCCACTCTCTCCCTTGAAAATGAAGAGAATCTAATAAACAAAATCATGAGATTTAAGATTATATTTTCCTTTGTTTTAATAGCATATTTTCTATTACTCTGAAAATTAATTTAACATAAAGTAAATACCTAATATAAATGACTTTGAAATACATCATGTATGATTTGTGTGTACATATATCTGCATTCAACAATTTGTAACAGATAAAGTATAAACCATGGAACCTAACCAATTCCCTGTCTCTCAGTGCTGAAACCAAATTGAGAAATTATTTATTTTTTAACACATGTCACGACTACTGTTCCATTTATCTGATCATATACAGACAAGGCTTACGTGAATGTCAAAAATAATGAATATATTACTGAGCTTGAATGTAGTCACATTTATTTCCACATTTTTACTCCCTTAACCAATTATTTATATATTGGCAACCATATGAAAAGATTTTAACATTGTGTGTTTTTCTCTTATTATAAAAAGACATCTCAGAAATGTTTAGGTATGGGATCATTTCAGTATTATCTCATCTGAACTGTTTGCATATGTCTGATGAAGATCTCTTTTTTTTGAGATTTTATTTATTTATTTGAGAGAGAGAGAGAGAAGGAGATCAGGAGTAGGGGGCAAGGGTGGAGGGAGAAGCAGACTCCCCGCTGAGCAGGGATCCTGATGTGGGACTCCCATCTCAGGATCCTGGGATCATGACCTGAGCAGAAGGCAGACGCTTAACCGACTGAGTCACCCAGGCACCCAGATGAAGACCTTTGATTCAATTTTTTAAAATGCCCTGGCATTAGAATTATTGTTTTAATATTTGACTTGTGCATATATATACATGTAGACCCTAATAAAGGGAATTCTTAAGGTTAAAATAATCTTTTTAAAGTTGTTTTTAAAAATTTGAATCAATGGACTAAAAACAAAGCTTTTTAAAATAAAATGCTACCTTATTTTTTCTGACATCTATCAAGCTCTTTTTTCAGCTAAGTGAATTTTTAAAAGATATATATATCATTTATGAAGTAAAGACAACTTTATGCATATATTTCTGCTGAAGAACAGATAAGCTTATCTTAAACATTATTTCATTCACCCAACTGTCAGCTTACATTTTATTACCAAATTTTTATCAAATGGCAAGAGTGGCATTTTAACGCTCAGATGATAAATCATTTAAAGCATATTTTTCTAGAATTATTATCTTTCAGGAATTTCAAAGTCAGTCATTGATAAAAGGAAAGAAAATAATTACAAGTTAACCAAAATCATCCTTTTGATAGATAAATACATGGTTTCATAGATTTATATTGATTTATTTTGTAGCTGGACTTACATTCACATCTCTAAATCTGAATTCTATTTAATTCATTATCATGTTCAGTATAATTCTGCTCTAATCAATTCCTTGCACAATTTATACTACTCCCCCAAATCCCTACTAATCCTTCCCATTCTTAGAATCTAGTCCTTCCCCATTCTTATAATGATCTCCCATATTGCCCAGTGAACCCTTTGGTAAACACTTTGAAGTGTTCCATAGGTGGTATTTCATCCAGTTCACTTTTTTTCTTATATAAATTTGAGGACTCTACCTTTAAACAAAATTATTTGTTACAGACACAAAATTGATTTATACTCTAAGAGTATGAAGTTATTAATCTACCTTCATTTGCAACTCTAATTAATATTATTCTCAACAAAATCTTCCCAGACTAATCCCTCTATGGTCTTTGACTTGAATGAGCTCCTGAGCCTTTATATTTCCTCACCTCCCTAATCACTTTGTGCTTCCATATCCCTCAAGTGTTATCCTCCAAAATGTGCAGCATTGAGAAAAGAGGAAAATTAACAGGATAAATTTGCTAATTTAAATTTAATTATGTACAATGTAAGAATAACATTTAATTTCACTGCTGGTTTATGAGTATAGATTGTCTTTTCAAGAACATCTGTGTCATCCACTGTGATTTATTCTGCTGCAGAGTGTCTTTGCACTTATAAAGAATGGCCACTAGAGTGCTGCAAGTATCCATTCAAGTTTGAATCCTTGTTCTGTGTGGATATTTTAGTAGTGATTAAAACAATAACGCTGATGTGTCTTTGGAACATTTGGGCCACTATCAGTAAAGAAATGCCAAAAATCATTTAAACCATGCATCGTTTTATCCTTCCCTTTGAAGTCCCAGACTCCTACCCACTTCTCCTTAGTTCCTATGTGCATCATTTTGACTGACTTACCTTTGGAATTTCTGGGTGGATTCCCTGTGTGTATAAAACTAAATTTCAGTTTCTCCTGTTTATCTGTCTCCTGTCAATTTGATTCTTAGTCCAGCTAGAAGAACCTTGAAGGACAGAGGAAATTCTTTCTCCCTGATACGTTTTACTAGCCATGTTTGGATTTTAAAGTTCAGTCTACCACCTTTGGCATTTTTTATACTTAGAAGTGAGTTCGTTGAACACCAGGGACTATTTTACTCATCGTCATAGTTATAATGTCTACTTTGTATCTTTAAAAACCAATAAGACTATTGATCATTTAAAAACAGGAGAATAAAATGTATTTCTTAGTAAGCATTAAGAAAAGCACTTGACCTGGCATTTATGTATTTTATTGTCTGTATCGATTACTGATATTTCCAGTTGAATAACACTTTATATGAGATACCTTGGGATATTGTGAATAATTAGAAATATATATTTGCTCTTTGTACCTGTTTCTGGCACAGAGCTCCTAAAACCTTAGAATTTCTTAAGTGATGATAGTGATAAAGGTGTCTTTTGTGATGTTACTGAGAGTTTGGTAATGCTTCTCGGTCACTTAAGGATGGGGACTGGCTAGGTGAACATGTGAAGATGCTGAGAGAGTGCTGCACCTGGAGAAGGCATGGAAGCTCAGAGCCCTTTCCTCTTGCCTTGCCCTATACATTGCTTCCTTCCAGCGATTCCTAGTAGCACTCTTTCAAAATAAACCAGTGATCTCGTGAGTAAGCAGGTCTCTTGAGTTCATGAGCTACTCTAGCAAATTAATTGAACCCAAGAGAGGATCGTGGGAACACGGTTTATAAGCAGTCAGCTGGAAGTATAGGTAACAACCTGAAATTGCAACTGGCACCTGAAGTCAGGGAGTGGAGGTACTCTTGTAGGACTGAACCCTTAACCTGTGGCATCGGATGTTATCCCCTAGGAGATTGTGTCAGAATGCGTTGGTGGTATAGTGGTGAGCATAGCTGCCTTCCCTAGGAGATTGTGTCAGAATTGAGTTGAATTCTTGAACTCCTACTGGTGTCTGAGAATTGCTTCGTGTTGTGCGGCAGGGTGGGGAAAATCCCCTCATGGTGGAGTTAATCCAAGAACACCAAAAAGATACCTTATTTCTTTTGTTAGGATTAGAAGTCTGGGGTAGTACTATTTTCATTGTAAATAAAAAATGAAATCAAGGTACAGAATTTACTTTATATATTAAATTGTTAATAGATATCATACTGAAATTCGTATCTCCTGAGAAAAGAATTCTTTTTATCATCTTCTTCCTGTGATAAAATCTTGAACTTGCCAAAGTCTCTCTGTTCAATCAGTTCATATCTCAGCAGTATGTAAATTACAAGTATATCTCTATACACCAATTAAATAGAATCAGTTAGCTTCAAATTAATTAAACAAATTTCAGCTAAGACCAGGAACTAGTATTTTCACCGAAGTCAAATGACCAAACAAGAAATCAGTCATTAAGATCCTACTTCGGTTCATTGGTGTCTGAGAATTACAGGTTGCCCACTGTAGCCTGATGGAAACATGTGATGACACAGGCATTCATCTCCTCAGTAAAACCCCTTGGCTTTGGGCGCCTGGGTGGCTCAGTTGGTTAAGCGACTGCCTTCGGCTCAGGTCATGATCCTGGAGTCCCTGGATCGAGTCCCTGGATCGAGTCCCGCATCGGGCTCCCTGCTCGGCGGGGAGTCTGCTTCTCCCTCTGACCCTCCTCCCTCTCATGCTCTCTGTCTCTCATTCTCTCTCTCTCAAATAAATAAAGAAAATCTTTAAAAAAAAAAAAAAAAAAAAAACTCCTTGGCTTCCCACTGCTTACAGGCATCCGGTCAGTTTTCCATGAAACTTGAGGCAAACCTGTATTTCCAGTCTCATTTTCCATAAGAATCTTTCGTAACAGGTACCCCCAGAATTTGTTTCTGCCTGTGTTCATCACGCCCTCTTATGCTGAAAAACCCCTTTTCCAACGTAGCTCAAATTTTGGCTCATTTGTTACGTCTTCCATAAATCCTAAATTGGATATAATTGCTTCCTTACTTGGAATCCTATAGAGTTTTGTTTACAGATCTAATTATAATATCATGTATGTATTTCTCTCTGTTTTACTAATTAGGCCCTATTTCTCCTGATGTGTTTCTCTCAGATAGTTAATTGAGTTTTATCTATTTATTCATTGTACAAGTATCTGATGAATACCTACTATGAGCTCAGAATTGCTACAGGTCCTGAAAATAAAATAGTGAACAAGACAAAATCCCTGCCTTTGTGGAATTTGCTAGAATGTAGTTTAGGCAGATAGTAATAAATAAATGGAAGCATATAAGTATGTATATAATTGCAGGAGATAAATCATATGCAAAATGTAAAGCAGATTAAAAGAATAAAGAGTGACAATGAGCTATGTAGCTGGCCTCTGTGGAGACGACAGAAGTGAGCAGAGATGTGAGTGCCCAAAGGAGAGGGGCAAGCCATGCCACTCTCTGAGGAAGGAGTGATCCGAAGAAAGGAAACAGCAACTGCAAAGCCTAAGGGCAGAAGTGAACTTGGCAAGGTGAAGAACAATGGGGCTTTAAAGGAGACTTGTTTAGGGATGCCTGGTGGCTCAGTTGGTTAAGCATCTGATTCTTGATTTTGGCTCAGGTCATGATCTCAGGGTCATGAGATCAAGCCCTACATTGGGCCCTGCGCTGGGCTTGGAGCCTGATTAAGATTCTCTCTCTCCCTCTCCCTCTGCCTCTCTCCCACCTCTTAAAAAAAAAGAGAGAGAGAGAGAGACATGTTTAGAGAATAGAAAATAATCTGATCACCATGCCTTATCTTCCCTTGGTTTCTTGTATCTCGTATCGCATTTAGTATACAGGGTTTGATACAGAGTAATGCTCAATGGTAATGCAATGTGGTGATTTTGGGGTAAGAAAAATTGGGATTTGAATTAAATTTCATCTCTTTATTAGTTTAATGACCTTGAGCAGATTGCATAACCTGAGGCTTTATGTCTTTTGTTTGATCAATGTTTTCACTTTCCAGTTGAAAACCTTATATTAAGATCATCTATTAAGAGAGAAAAAGATAAGTTAAAAAGGTAAATTCTCATAGGAAAAAATATGTATTTAGGATAATTAATTGAATAGAACTTCTAAAATAAACACTCTGAAGCACATTAATACTCAAAAATTGGACAAAGTTGTTAAATTAACTAGTAAAACTCCTTAGAGAATCTAGCATCTTTCTTCACTGAAAGTCAGCTCCAACCGAGCCTTTCTTTGCTCTGAAGAACAAAGCTCTTGAAAGAACGGGGCTCATTCATCTGGACTCCATTTTTTTTTTTCCTTTCAACTTGATCTGAGTTAAATTCTGAGTCTCACCCTATTTTTATTCTTAAGACAACTGAAAAAGATTAATTCAAATGATGTAAACTGCCACTTGACAAACATTACATTTTTCTGTTTATGTCTATGATAAAAATATTTTGAGATAAAAAAAATATTCATAGTCATTCTCTTCCATTTTTAATGAGCAGTAAAATTCAGGATCCTTCATTAGGGAAAATGGTTTTCCCCAAATCTGGAAAGCAATAAAATTGGTATCAATCTAGCCTGAATTGGTTTATTGTCCTCTCTGAGGTAGAAGAATCTTCTGATAATATCTTAATGTCCTGCACTTACTTGAGGTCCCACCTATCTTCTTACATATGTTAATAGAAAATATTGATCATTTTAAATGTGAACTGAAGCAGTATGTTCATTTACTTTTCTGATACAACCTCCAGAGCTAGCTGCACACTTAATATGCTTCAGAAGCCTGGGATCGCTTTACGAGAAAATACTAAAATGAACAAAATAATTTTGCCTTTTAATACATTTACTTTCAGCATATGCCCTGAAAAATTAATATTGCCTAATTAATTATAAGTTTGGGGACGAATTTCTAATTTCATTTCCTGCTAACATGCTCTTTGTTTCCTTCTTTTGTACCTCTACATCCTGGAAAACATAACTTGTTTATATCTCTGTTAAGTTTGCATTTGTCCTTTGGTACCCTATTCTCCCTGTACCCCTTTCTCTTTGAAAATTCCTAGTGTTACTAATTAAAAAAAAAAAAAGTCTTCCTTCACCTCTCCACTCCCCCATTAGAATTAATCAGATATAAATATCTGTAATTGATGAAAGATAGTTGGAAGAAAGGCAGGCAGGGACAAGAGGCCCCCCGCCCTAAGAGGAAACCACCCTTAAGGATTTTACACCACTCAGGAAAGAGCCCTCTATCCTTTCCCATGTGATAGATAGATGACAAAAACCTGATTGGGTGACAAGCTCATGGAGGGTTAATCAGATTAAAACAGCTTGCCAACAAGCCCCTAAAAACCCCTAGACATAGAAACTCTGGTGGCAACCCTCTCGGGTCCCCTCCCCCTTCGGGAGTTTTCTACTATCACTTTACTATGACTCAATATACTTTGCTTTGTTGCCCAGCACTCTTTGTCTGCTCTACCTCCTCATTCTTTGAAGTGGTGTGGCCAAGAACCATGAGCACTTAGAGGAGAAGAAATCCTGCAACACAATGTTCACTTATCATTTTATAGACATTATATTCTACTCCTTGTGCTAGGATACAACTAATGGTTTACAGTTTACAGCCCTCAGCTACGTTGCAAAACACTCAGACAGAAACCATGCAGTTATTAATTTTTGCAACCCTAGAACTGAACCCAGTGAGAGGCACATAGTAGATACAAAATTATTATTTGATTAATTTCTCCTTAAAAAGTATAGTATTTCTTCCGGAACTAGAGAATTTCTCCTCCGTAAATTGCCTAGTCTCACTATCTTTATTCTCAAAAAGAAAAAAAAAAGTTACCTATCTGTAAAGTTACTTATCTGTAAGATATTGGCTGATAATTCTGCCTTGCTGCACCTAGAATTTATCTCATCTTTTTATGTCTTTACCGTCTGCTTGTAAATATACTGTCATCCATTGAGTCTTAGGACAAAGATACTCTATTTCATGAAACATTTGCTATGATGTCAGCAATCATCTCACACTGGGAACTTCTAAGTACTTACATACCTCTCAACTTGGGCAGTTACCCCAAGTGGCCTTTGTGTAGAGCAGATCACTCAAAATTTCTAATAGATTTTTAAGCCTCTTGAAGATAGAAGCTATGTCATACTCTTTTTGTATCACTTGTTGAATTCAACACATGCTTTGCACATGGAAGACAATAAATATATCTTGAATGAGTGAGTAAGTATATGTAGGTAAGGATATATTATAAATAGGTTATTTACTACTGTCTATTTATATCTATCTAATTAATTAGCTATACATTTGTAGTGACTTTACCCAAAAGCTATGAGATAGCAGGGTTAAGCAAAATATTCCCTGGGAGCCAAATCCAACCTGCCACCTGTTTTTGCATTGCCCATGAGCCTATAACGGTTTTCACATTTTTCAAAGGTCACAAAGTAATCAAAGGAAGAATATTTTATGGCATGTAAAAATTACATGAAATTAAAATTTCAGTGTCCATAGGTAAAGTTTTATTGGTTAATAGCTGCACCCATTTGTTAGGATATTGTCTATGGCTGCTTTCATGTTACCATAATGAAGTGAGTAGTTGTAACGTGTGGCCCTTAAAGTCAAAAATAGTTACTATCTGGCCCTTTATAGAAAAACTTCAGTGGCTCTCTTCATAAAAACAAAACAAAACAAACACTGACAAAGCAAAATTGAATATAATAATGTTTACGATCTTTTTTTCAACAGCAGACTTTTCTAGTCATTTCTCTAATCTTTCAATAATGCAATCCCATATTGTACAGGATTAGTTTTTAAATTCCATGTGTAGCAGTGATGTGTAGATTTCACCTGCAAGGGATTCAAATATACACATATATTAAAACACATTCAAACACAAATATGTACAAAATCAATGAACTATAATAAGAATTGGGAGAATCATGGAGTGATTTTATGCTGGGAACTACTGAGCTGGAATGGTATAAAAACCTAGCACAAATTTAATAATTTTGATTATCTGATATAGGTAAGAGTAATATTTAAAATATTGAATCTTACTGATTTTAACTTTTAAAAAATTTAAAAATAAAAAGTTTACTAAGTGCTAATGTGTTCATGTTCCTCCCAAATATTACAGAAGCATGTGATGAACTTTGGGTGAAACTACATCTAATTTAACTTACATTTGATCATTTTAATTAAAGGAGGTACAAAGATTTCATTGTGCTTCTTTAAATCGAAAATACTCCATTTGTCTAGAATGCCTAATTTTGATTTTGTTCATTTCTTTGAGGACAGAGTCAGATGAAGAAATTTTGATTGGTATTTAACAGAAATCTTACAATAAAATAAACTGAATTTCTCCTTTTAAAAACAACATGAGGTTAAATAAATGCACTCATTTTAGCTACTTCTTTTCTTTTCCACCACAGACCTATCTCATAATAATTTCTTCACTCAGCAGCCTAGCAGATTCTAAGCAGCTAAATTTATAAAATGAAAGAAAACAGTTAAGCCACAGAGTTGAGTGGGTAATCTTCCTCTCTTAGCAACTGTATTGCTAATTGAGTCTCCACTTCCAGTAATGAACTGTTTAACTTTTGCCTATTTGACAATTGCATATGTCCAGGTTTGCACAGCTGATGTGGCAGTGGGGGTCTGCCACTATTTGATTTTGTGTGTGTATTGATGAAGAAGTTTACCTTCATATGCACCTTAACTCAAATTTTCTGTTGCATTACAGTAGGCATCGATTAATGGTAATTATTCCAAAACTAGTACACATGATAATTGTCAACAATACCACCAAATGCTGGTTACCTTTAAGACCCAGAGCAGAATTTTAAAGCAGGCAAAGTGTCTCTGACACATCGTCAGCTCTTTTGTGAACTTGAATATACTCCCTCCATTCTCATAGTCCCTCTGTTATACGTGATGCAGACTTCTAGCTTTCAGAGATCTCTTTGGTGTTCCACCCCATCCTGTCCTGTGACACAACCCCCCAACTAACATTATTTTCCCTTATTATGTGATTGTATATGCACCCATTTATTAAAATTTCCATGCCATCATATGGCTTTTGGGAGGAATTGGGTTAAAATACACACACATATTAAAATAGAACATGAGTAATCAGAATAAGTCTGTGATATTTGATTGGGTAATGATGACATATTAAGAAGAAGAAATTCACTAACATTTCTGAAAATACCAAGGTGCTACCATTAGAATTTTCTCCACATGATAGGCCACACTTTGTGAAAATGGTACCCTCATAATGTATAAAGTTACTTAATTTTTTTGAGGCATTGTTGTATAGAATAAAGAGAAATGGTATCCTAATACCAGTCTTATTTCCATACTCCCTTACCATTGTATGACTCTCTCATCTATTTAATATAATCTTTAAAGTCCTATCCTCTTCTTACTAAATAGTCTCTACATTTGCAATGATAAAATGCCATATACTTGAATATTTAAAAAATAACTAAAGTCCAATATCAGAAGCTAAATGTCTTTTTAAGACAATATTTATCCCATGTTGCTGGAATATTACAGAAACCCATTCATATTTTACTTTCATAAACTCAATCTTAAGTATAATACACTGAATAAGCACATTCTTTTTCCAAATGAATGAATGAATGAGTGAATGAATGAATGAAAACCAAAATTAACCAACCCAAACCAACAAAACAAAAAGTCTCGGGGCACCTGGGTGGCTCAGTCGTTAAGTGTCTGCCTTCGGCTCAGGTCATGATCCCGGGGTCCTGGGATCGAGCCCCGCATCGGGCTCCCTGCTCGGCGAGAAGCCTGCTTCTCCCTCTCCCTCTTTCTGCCGCTCCCCCCTGCTTGTGCTCTCTCTCTGTCAAAAAAAAAAAAAAAAAAGTCTCTATAGGAAGAAAATTGAAGAAGAAGGACAAGGAGGAGATACTGATAATGGCCTGACAGATTGGTAAACATTTCTCCTCATATTCTCTTAAAAATGGCTTTAGCCTGTGAGCATAACAGACTGTCACTACACACAAGTATAAATGACCCCAGCTGAAATCAGCAGAGGAACTGTCCAGGTGAGCCCATTCCAAATTGCCAACCCACAGAATCCTGAGCCAAATACATGGTTGTTGTTTAAAGCAACTAAGTTTTTGAATTGGTTTGTTAAATAGCAAAGGCATAACTGTGACTCATGCAGATCATTCTCTTTCTATCTATCCTCAGTCCTAAACAGAGCAAGAGAGGAAATATGGACATATGAATGCTTAGCTTATTTACGTTGACTCCAGCTAAAGCTCAGAGCAATAAAATAGGTCTGCCTTAACCAGAAAGTCCTAAAGTTTTTATGCTCATTGCAGGCTTTTGTTTAGATCTCGACTGCATTTCTCCATCACCTAATTTATAGTTCACTGAGCAACCAAAACTCCACCCCAGTTTTGCCTCTCCCTCATTTCTTCCTGAGTGATTCTCAACCCATTACTTTCCTCATTATATTGTTAATCTCATGAGGACCAGCGCCTAATCACTTGGACATTCTTGAGGGGTATGTGCATAGTTTCATGTTAACTTGAATATCGTGTCAGACTTTTTGATTTTAACTTGTCTGATATCACTCTCTCATGCTCTAAAAAAATTAAAGCATTTTTTAATGCCAGTTCTTTATGTTGTTAGATTTTTCCCAACCATTCCCTGAATTTACTAAAATATTACATTAGTTTCAACTAATTCGTATATAAAGTTTGATGTGTGCCAAATATTATTAAAAACAATCAGTATGAAAAAAATTATTAAATATACACAACCCAGTAATTATACTCTTTACAAAAGATCTAATCAGTTGCTTCAACACCAATTTTTTTTTTAAATCATCTTTTGTCAACTGATAAAATGTTAACTTTACCATATGGTAAATTCCAAAATGGACTTAAATTTGTTTTTGCACTTTCCCATTCAGTTCCATCGAGCTATCTAGACCTATTAGTAAGAAATCTCTTGAATTATACTGTTTTTGAATGTATTTCAACATCTTCTAGAGCTTAATTGGCCCACTTGATTATTACTCTTTTCCAGCATCTAAATGACCCTTTTCATAAGTTAATTTTTTTAGATTAAATTTCTGTTATTTGTCAAGTTCTACAATAATCTTTGTGCTTTGATTAGGATTGTTTTAAATTTTATAGAACAATTCAGGGGGCCCAAATCATATGATTATCTTCATAAATACTAGAAAAAGCATTTGACAAAATTTAACACTGATTTATGTTAAATCATGTATAAAATAGGAATTTATATGGGTAGGGTATGTGCTATGGTGAGTAGTGTGAATTGTGTAAGACTGATGAATCACATACCTATACCCCTGAAACAAATAATACATTATATGTTAATAAAAAATTTAAAAAAATTTTTAAATAGGAATTTATGGATACACCCTTAACATGATAAAATATACATAATTCAGTGCAATTGCTAGCATGTTACTTAGTGGCAAAGTAAGAGGGATTTTCCGCTAAAGTAAAGCAAAAGGTAAAGATAACCAATTCTCTGTTCTACTATTTAACATTCAATTGAAGATCTTAGCCAATGCAATTAAATAAGAAAGGAATTAGAGATTATAGGTTTTATAACTATAGATAAAATTATAAATTAAAAAGGTGAGAGGCCTATTAACATATCAGTAATCACATTTTAGAAACCTTTGTTTCTGTGACAAGTGGAGAAATGTGAACACAGGTAATATTTAGAAAGTACTTTACTATTTTAGGTGTGATAATAGTATTGCAAATCTACTTAAAGAAGATTCTGGCATATTATCAGATAAAATGATGTAATATCTCAAATTTCCTGCAAAGTACTCTGGAGTGGGGGAAAAGAGAGGGAATGTAGATAAAACAAAATTGGCCTGCATGAATTGTCAGAGTTGGGTAGTGGTACATTGAAGTTCACTATACTGTTCTAATTTTCCATATGTTTGAAGTCCATCATAAAAATATATGCACACTTATTCATTTTTTACTCAGTCTTTCTTTGCTTATAAAGATGTTACTCCACCCAGAAAACGGTGTACAGTCAACACTTTATACTTGCCTTATGCACCCTCAGTGTTTTCTTGGGAGTTTTGTTTTCCTGAAGTTTTTTATTGATTAGTTATATAAAGATGACAGGAAAGGAGGAAGGTTAGAAGACTGTATACTAACAATCTGACAAGTTCAGAGATCAGAGGGGCTGGAAGAGAGTAACAAATAGACATCTACACAAATTTTTTATTGGAATAGATCCCATGACTCAAGATTCAAAAGTTGATGGGTCTTTTTACCTTTATCACATTTGGTTGGTTGGTTGGTTGGTTGGTTGGTTTATTTATTTATTTATTTATTTATTTATTTCAGTAAAGGAGATAGTTCTACAGTTAAGTCCAGGCAACTCAATAAAAATAAAATCCCTTAGAAGAATAATAGCATGAAATGTAAAGACACTGATATATATCATTTGCAACATGTAGTTTTCAACCAAAAATTAGTAAATATGCAAAGAAATAAAGTATAGTCAAAATTCAGGAAAATGAAGCACATTCAACAGAAGCTGACTCTGTGTGGGTTCCAGTGTTGATGTTAGCCACAAAACCATCGAAGTAACTATTATAAATGTGTTCAAAGAATTAAACAGTATGCTAATAAGATACAAATAAGAAATAACTGTAGAGAAACAAATTGGAAATTATAGAGCTGAAAGTACAATAATTTAAATGAAAAATTTACCAGCTGGGACTTATATAAAACAAGCAGTTGCACACATGGCCCACAGTCAGTGAAACATGGATAGATGGACGGATGGATGGATGGATTGCTGAATGAAATATAAGGTTTTATTCTATCTAAGAAGTGAATTTACCATTTCTCTGCTTGAGTCAACATTCCCTATGGGAAAACCTTGGTATAATTCCTTATGCTGACCTTTGTAATCACCTGTAATATATTTCACATCTCTGTGCCCATTTCCTATCTCTTCAAAAAATTAAGCATTGATAGCATTAAACTATCTTGTAGTTTATTTGGTAAGAATAATGAATTGGTCTACACAATACACCTCATTAGCATAATGAAGCCTATTAATGTTAAGTACTGTGATTAATATTTCTGACTGTGATGAGAGGGTGTATGAAAAAGCTAGTAGAAATTTATAGCTCTCTAGAAAAATCCTATAAACAAAACTCCCTAATGGCTCATCTTAGTTCAACAGAGAAAAAAAGATGGCCACTTATAACCATTATCTAACAGTACCTTTACTGTACAAAATTTCAAGTGCTAAAATATTTTAATTTTCCACTTCCTTTATTCCAGAATTCCAGATTCAGTGTAAGTAGGATAATTTTTAGACATAGGATAATTTCAACAATACCATATCATTTGGTCAAAATCCCCTTCCTGAATTTTCTAGTTCCCCAACCCAACTCTTCCCATTTATACACACCAAGGCACATATACAAAGGTAAATACATACAGTGTTCCATTTTACTATAATGAACTTATGAAAGTATCACCCTACTTAATGCAATGCTTTTGGTTCTATTGTTTCTATATTAGAACTACATCAAATGAACAGTACACACTAAATATTTTTCTCATAAAATGAGTTTTAAGGAAGAACTGCAGATGCTGTTAAAAATGATAGTTACCAATTCAGGCTTAAACATTGGCAATATATGTTTCTCTCTTCTCCATAATGAGAATTCAATATAATGCAGAAAAGTATAATTTTAAATGGTATAAACAAAAACAAAAACAAAAAAAGATACAAACTGATAACAAAAAGTGAATGAGAGAGATATTGTTGAATGAGATTTCTATCAGATTTCTGGAAAAAGAAAAGCTGATGGAAGAGTGTTGACTAGTGAAACAGAAGGAAAGAAATCTTACGTAGAACAACATGCAAAAGGTGATACATGTAAGAAGGGACAATTCGTGCAATTCGTGGCAAAGGCTGCTAATTTTCCCCAACATCTATTCTGCCTTTCTTCCTTTTTGGTAATTAAAGCAGGCTGACATTCATCCTCCCATTCTTAACAAGGAATATGGCTCAGCTAGAGATTTTATATCTTAGTTTTCCTTATAACGAAATACAACCATGTGGCTAAATGCAGACCAATGAGATGTGAGCAGAATTTAATGTGTAAAACTTCTGGGTCAAAATCTTAAAAAGAAAGATGATTGTGGTTTGGTTGTTTTTTTCCTCTTTCCCTTTTAGATTGGCAGGAAAATAGCCAGAGCCAGTCTACTAGCTGGGAGTCTATGGATAATGTCATGGAGTAGAGTCACCTATCTGCCATGAATTACCCACAAACTTACGATCTTTTATGTTAGAAAGAAATTAACTTCTGTTTATTTAAAGGATTTTATTTTGCAGTGTCTTTGTTAAAACAGCTTACCTTTAACCTAACCAATATATCATTTTACCTGACAAAATCCCACATAGGCTCCAGACCATGAGAAAATAATAACTAAAAATAATAATGAGAAATTGGGCTGAAAACAGAGTACTATTTTGAAATTTTTAAATAGAAAATTTGTTCCCCTTCACTCCACCCCTGTAACATCCTCTTCTATAACACCCTCATCTGCAGTCTGTTAACCTAGAAGGAAAAATGAAGTGCTATTCTCTTTGGAAATTAAACCAACTCTTTGGGAAGTAATAGGACAGTTACATTTAGATTTATCCAAGGTAGGAAGCACAGTGAGTTGAGTGAAAGGGAGTGTGTCAAGGGAGGTAAGTTGAGGTTTGGGTCATATTTTATTTAAAATGTTGACATTTTTCCACCATGGATTTATTTTGCATTAATTTTGATTTTTTAAAATACTGCATTAAACTTACCTTGATTACTAAGTTTTGTGTCACCACCACAAATTCTGTGTCAGAGGCAAGTGCCTCACTCATTCCTTCTAGTTCCTGTTGGGGTTTTATCAGCCCAGTCTTCCCTATAGATCATTTAGATCTCTGCCAATGTTTTGTTTTTGTTTTTGTTTTTAAGAGAGGGAGGTGGGGGGAGAGGCAGAAGGAGAGGGGAGAGAGAATCTTTTTTTTTTTTTTAAGATTTTATTTATTTATTTGACAGAGAGAGACACAGCGAGAGAAGGAACACAAGCAGAGGGAGCGGGAGAGGGAGAAGCAGGCTTCCCACTGAGCAGAGAGCCCGACGGAGGGCTCAATCCCAGGACCCTGGGATCATGACCTGAGCCCAAGGCAGATGCTTAACAACTGAGCCACCCAGGTGCCCCGAGATCTCTGCCATTATTAAAATGACTCACTGACAGCTCACCTTTAAGCACAAATGCACAGAGGTACTAATTTTCTCACTCTTTTGTTTTTAATTATTTTTCATGCTTATTGGAATTGTCCAAATATTTTCAAAACCAAACTAACAAGTGTGTGCCAAAATAATTTGGATACCAAGTACTTCTTATTTTTCTATTTTAGTTAAAATCTATTGATTTACTTAGTCAATAATTTTAGAAATTTATTCTATACTCTGTGCAATTTCCCAATACTACCAATATAACTATATTATATTTTTGTTTAATAATCATTATTTATTTATTTTTACTATGTGAGCATCTTTCGCTGTTGAACTGAATAGTGTAACAAAATTGTGTTTCCTTTTTACTATTTTTTTTCCTTTGTTTATCATTTACATAATTTTCTCTTCCTAATAAATGGTAGATAAAAGGAATATATTTGGAGTCCTTAAATCTGAAACATATCTTAATTCTACAGGCATATTTGAATGATGCTCTGACAGACTCTAGGTTTTTAGACTGAAAATTATTTTCTTCCAGAAATTTAAAGGCATTATCTCCCAAGTTTTCACCTGAAGTATCTGTTGACAATGCAGATGCCATTTTTATTCCCATTTCTTTTCATGTGACCCAGACTTTTTTTCCTGTTGGAAGCATTTAGGTTTTCCTTTATTGCTGATTGTGTAAAATTTCATGATAATATGCCTTTGATAGGGATCACTTTTCATTATTTGTATATTTCATGGACATTTTCAGTTCTGAAAAATGTTCTTGTATGATTTCTTATATTTTGGTATTTTCCTCCTCACCATTTTTTATGTCTTTTCTGTAACAACTATCTTGTTATTGACCTTCTTTTTATTGATCCCTAATTTTGTTTCTTTTAATTTTATACTCAATATTTTTTTTTGGAGTTTACTTTTTAGAGCGACTTCTTTGAATTCATACTCTTCTATTAAATATTTAATTTTATATATCTCAAGAATAGCTTTCACAATTGCATGCTTGTCCTCTTATTGTTTTATAAGATTTTAAGTATGTTTTTTATGTTTTATGAAAGTACTATTTCTCTGAAGATATTCATAATAATATCTTTGAAATTTTCTTAGCTCTCTGCATTAGTTCTCTAGGATTGTGTTTTCTTATGGTTTGTTTTGATTTCTTCTGTGTTGGAGGTTTTCCCTAAATCCTTTGGTGATCCCTGACTCTCTGCTTTTATTTCAGGGAGAGACACTAAAAAATTGAGTCGTGTTTCTATGTATAAATACAAAGAGTATTTGTATTGATACAAATACTTGACTGATAAATAGCTGTTAGTGTACCTTAGCTACATAGTAATTAGAGACTTTCTTTGGGGAAAATATTCTTTCCTTCTGAAACATATTCTTCTCCCCCAAACAGGAAACTTTTATTCACTGATTGATTGATTGAATGATTGATAGGGTGGGTATGGGTAGAATAGTGTTATTTGTCTAGTAGCTTGCATTATAGAAGGAAAGCAAGAGAAGGACCTTGTATGTCTCATAGTTAGTGTATATATATTTTTCTCTGCTATATTTCAACCCTGTATTTCATCTTTATGCTTCTCTGTACTTGATGTCTCCAAGTAGAGAGCTCTTCTGATTTGTTTTGCAAGATAATTAATATCCTGTAGGGATTGAAAAGATAAATATTTAAAGTTAGTTTACTAGATAAACTAGATTTCTTGTTGCTTATTCTTCCGTGTGGATGGACCGTAAAGGATACTAGACATTGAATGGAAATTGATGGTATATTTCATCGTCCCCACTGCTTACTTTTAACCTATCTACAGTTGTATATTTAAAGTGGGATTTATGTAGACAGCAAATAGTTGAATCTTGTTTATTAAGTCTGGCAACCCCTGCATTTCATTCAGTCTGTTTAGAGTATTCATATTAGATGTAATTATCAAAATAGTTTCCTACTCTTTTCCTTATTATTTGTCCAAACAGTTCGTTTTCTTTCTACTTTTTCATTTTTCCTTCCTTTTCTGGGGATTCTTGGCTGTTACCTCTTTTTTTTTTTTAAAGATTTTATTTATTTATTTGAGAGAGAGAGAATGAGAGAGAACACATGAGAGGGGGGAGGGTCAGAGAGAGAAGCAGACTCCCTGCCGAGCAGGGAGCCCGATGTGGGACTCGATCCTGGGACTCCAGGATCATGACCTGAGCCGAAGGCAGTCGCTTAACCAACTGAGCCACCCAGGTGCCCTGGCTGTTACCTCTTCAAATATTTCTTCTGTCTATTCTCACCTTCTTTGACTGGGACTTCATTTGCATATATATATTAGATGATTTAATAATGCTTATCAGCTTTTGTTGTTCTGTTCTGTTTTTTACCTCAGTAGTTTCCAAAATAACTAGAAATGTAAACATATCAGAAATAAAGAATTGTCTAGTATTTTCATTTCACTTTTTATGGTTTCCCATATGGTAATTTATGTTATCCACCTTTCTGCTAAATCTCTTAATATATTAATCATACAGAATACAGCTCTCATGAGATTTGTGAAAGAATATTTGGAAGTTATTTGAAGAAAGTTTGAAAATGTGATTTGAATATATCAAAATATTTAAATGAATTAAGAAATGAATGATTGATATGATTATGATATTCTGAATAAAAGAAAGGTGAAAATCAGCAAATGTGTTTTGATTTTTCAATGATAATAATGTTAACAGTATATAAAATAGCAAAACCTAAGCACAGAAAAGAGATATGGTAGTAAGGGAAGTACATGCTTATGAAACATGTGTACATGCTTTTCAAACAAAACTAAGTTAGAATGCTAGCTCTATCTTAACTTTCTAATGTGATAAAGTTACGTAACTCTCTGATGTATAGTTTTGTCATTTGTAAAATGAAGGCAAAATGGCCTTAGATTGTGTTTGAAATCTGGGAGATAACAGATGCAAAGAACCTAACAAAGAGAAGCTGCTCTATATAGCTGGTTTTTGGGGGTGGGGCGGGGGGATACAGGGGGTGAGTATAGAGGAAGGGTTGTTATAATTTGTAGGTACATTGAAAATAATGAAATTTAGATTGTGCTTTGATTTTACTTTTGTGACTAGTTTTGTAATCTTGAGATACGTATTTAACTTTGATGAGACTGCCTTTTATAAAATAAAAAACATACACTTTAATAGTGACTGTGAATGTTAGAAAAATATTCATAAAATGCCTAAAGTGCCTATCAGTAAATGCACAAAAAATAATTGTTATTGTTCTTATTAGTAAGTAGTACTGCTGCTGTTATTTTGACTTTTTTTGTGTGAAAAACATCTGTTCACATTTAAAAAAAACTCTCTTAAATGTTAAGCCAAAATTTACATTTTTTATTCATAAGACTTCTCTCCATTTTTAAAAATATATACTGTTTATAATATGCTTCTTTTTCTCTTTGCACTAAAATTTCAACAATTTGCATTTGATGTGGTTCATTTTACTCTTAGCTATTGTTCTTTTATGTCCTCATTAAATTTAGGGTCTAAGCTTTCAGAAAATTCTTACCTTCATCTGTTTCAGACTGTCAAATAGAAATCTGTTCTCGATCATCAGATATAGTTTATCTAAGTTAGCTTTTATCTTAGAAATGTGTCACTGATATTAGATTGTCTTGGACATATATGGATATGAATCAATGATATGACTATATTTCCCATTTCTCTTATTCCTCTGCCTTTACTGCTTAAGGAGACAAAAATTCATACATACTACTTATCCCTTGACACTTGGCTAGTTTCAGCTCTATGAAAATTCCAGTATTCTCAGATGTGAAATCTTATTACACATGCTCTTAATTTCACAAATATTTGGTTGTTTTAGTCTTCAAGGTTTTATGCACTTCCCTTATTCATTACTGGGAAAGATTTTCTTCATAATTAAAAAAAACTGTAAAGTTGCCAGTTTTAAAGAGAGTAACACAAAGAGTACTGTTTTAAAATTTTAGACTGATAACTCTAGTTGCTACATTTTGAAAAGAGTCTCAATGAACTAGTCTAAACAATAAAAATCATATAAAGTACTACATAATTGGTCTTTTGAATAAGGTATAGACAGATGTCTACTAAAAAAAGAGTGCCTAGATTTTCAGAGAGGAACTATAATTAGTTTCATAGAGCAGGAGTTAACGGATTTAGTTTTTAAAAGTGGCACGCATTTTCAGGGTAGAAAAAGGGAAGATTATTAAAAAGCAAAAGGAACAGTGCATGTCAAAGAAAGCAAATATAAAGTGTGTGATGCATTTATCAAATACTGAAATTTTTAGGAGGTTAGAGTATTGTGTGCCCAATTAATGTATCTGAAAAGTTGAGCCATGTAATGTTTATTGACTAAGTGGATTAAGAGAAGGAAGGGAAGATGGTAGGGAAGTAAGGAAAGGAGGGAGGAAGGGAGGGAGGGAGGGAGGGAGACTGAGCCATGCAAGGTAAGAAAGATATCTCTTCATCTTTTTAAAAAAATTTTTATTGTTATGTTAATCACCATACATTACATCATTAGTTTTTGATGTAGTGTTCCATGATTCATTGTTTGTGCATAACACCCAGTGCTCCATGCAGAATGTGCCCTCTTTAATAGCCATCACCAGGCTAACCCATCCTCCCACCCCCCTTCCCTCTAGAACCTTCTGTTTGAATTTCAGAGTCCATAGTCTCTCATGGTTCATCTCCCCCTCCGATCTCCCCCCCTTCATTCTTCCCCTCCTGCTATCTTCTTCTTTTTTTTTTTCTTAACATATATTGCATTATTTGTTTCAGAGGTACAGCTCTGTGATTCAACAGTCTTGCACAATTCACAGCGCTCACCATAGCACATACCCTCCCCAGTGTCTATCACCCAGTCACCCCATCCCTCCCACCCCACCCCCCACTCCAGATATCTCTTCATCTTAAAGGGAGGAAAAGAGGTACTTACAGATACCACAGTAGGTAAGTCTACAAGTGACAGGATTAGAGGGACAAAAGACATTTTTCCTATGATGAATTTGATGGTTAAAAATAAATTTATAGGAATTTATTTCAAAGTTACAGTAAGAGTGTCGTAAAAACTGGTAAGTTTGAAGGCTTGGAAAGTAGCCTTAAGAGCCTTATTGACTCAAATCAGAGAACTCTCATCTCAAAATACTAGATTCATCAAGTAATTGCTTGGTAGAAGTGGAATTTAGAGTCTGGTTTCAATTTAATAGAACCAAATGGAAAGATGAATGAAGATTATAAGCCTTGATTCCTTCAGTTCTCTCAGAGTAACTCTGTGTGTCTACCCTCTGGAGTTCTTGACTTTTCTCTTCTTGTAAAGCTAAAGATATCAGTTATTTCAGTCACTTTTTAAGCTGGGCCTGTCATGATGAGAATTAAGCTGAACAAATAGTGTTGCTTAATACATACATTTGATAAAATTTCAGAGCAAAATGTCTTCAACATTTTTATCCTTCACTGAGGACCAGCTTGTAAACTCACATAAGTAATTAGTAGCAGAATCTAGATTACAATCTAGGACTCTCAACACCCACTTTCCGTCTATCATCACAATGAAAAGGGTGCAATTCACTTCTAGCAGTAAGGTGCCATTTAATGGGATGCAGTTCATGACAGGAAGGTGAGAGAAACTCTTTTAGCCAGAAAGGTGCCAGAAAGTATATGAAGAAGAAAGCCCTACACTGAGGGCAGGAGAAATAAGGGTATTATAGGTCACTGGCATGAACTGGGGAAGAGGCGGAGAAGGGTAGATACTTCGTCTGTGACCTAAGTCACTGATTAAAGGCAGATGCAACTGGGCTCCAAGTGGAAATAACATGTGCATGGCCTTTAAATTATTGGGCTCTCTGCCGTTGTATTTAGAGATTAAGGAATGTACACACGAAGAACAAGTATACCAAATTTATTGTTACCAGTCTTTTCAAGATGTGCTTCAGTTTAATTATACACACGTGAAATTTTTAAAAGATAAGGCAATATCTCAAATGTTAAGAGACTTTCCACCTTTTCTTCATTCTTTGTGGTTTTACTAGTAACAAGCCATTAAAATGAATTAATAATTCATTTGACAATAAATGAATATTTACAAAAAATGCATTTTGAGGATGTATATGAAGAGGAACAGAACATACCACCCCAAAATATAGGATAAGGAAAATCTTGAGCTAATTATTTTTAAGAAACAGAAGACAAAGAAGCTCTGAAAACCATAAAAGTTACCCTTTTTTAAGAGATTTACATTTAAAGGAAAAAATTTCTGTTTTTAAGGGTGTCTCCTTCTCTGTACCAGGAAGAGGATGACTAAATCTCTCTAGAAACTCTTATGAAGGGAGAAGACAAGACTTAAATTTGCATAATCACTTTACCTTTGTTTACTGTGCTTTCCCTTCTGACCCTACGTACATATATGGCACAAATTCTGTTGTTAATTATGTCAGCAAATACTTAGAGTTCCTTTTTATTAATTTCGTTTATTAATTTAACTTAAATTTTGTTTAGTTGTAAACTTTTTGCCAGTTATAAAAACATGTAAATAATTGCAAACTTTATGTTCAGACAGAGAAAATAAGCTCAACTCTCTGTATCACTAAATCCACAACTGCTTCTTTAATGAGAAGATAAAAACAACATGCATAAATTAGTGCAATTTTATTTCTCCTTCCAGGGTCATATTTTCACTACCAAAAAGAATGAATATTCAGTATAATCAAATAGCTTTGGGGAAAATACACATAATTGTCCTAATTCTACTTCCAGGGGATTGGTTTTTAAACCTCCTAAAATAGACATTGATCATTATTATCTTGTGTTTTGCTCCATACAGATTTTTGAAAGTGAACTTTTTACATTTGAAAATATTTTCATAAAATATTTTATAAATTGTTTAACAAGATGTTAAAAAACAAATTCAGCTGAGTAAATTTTAAAGATCTTATTGGCTTCATTCAATGCTTCATGAATTGAGCAACATCCAATTTAGCATATAGGAAAAAGCTCCGAGGAGCTGTACAAAATGAAAGACTTTTATATTTTATAGGCAGAAGGGAGCGAGGAACAAAGAGGTTATACTAGACAAAAAAAGCAGATTGGTTATGGCAAGGTCATTTTCCTTGAGGGAATAAAAGGGGTCTATCAGGCAGATTACCTAAATAGTGCTAATCAGGGAATTCCTGATTGAGTGGTTTAAGGTTGTTGGGAGAGCCGAAACTGTAATTAAGTCTAAGTTAGGTGACATGGGGCTTACCACAATTGACTCCATTTTGGGCTTGCTGTCTTATTTTTAACAAAGATAAAAAAATAAATGAACATTTAAACCACTTTGATTTATTTAAGCGATCTATTTTTTTCATCCTTTTTGGGAGGTGTCTAAATTTTTATTTCAATAAATACATTTCTGTATTAAGTAACTACTTATTCCAAATGTCTTTTAACCTGCTCATGTAAGATATAATTACATGTAGTAGCAAATGAAAGTTATACATTGTGATGTGTTCAGATTATAAGTGGGATCTAAATATTTTATAATGAGAATGAACTAAGCAGAACTTTAATTTACTAAAAATCCTTACTGAAACAGCTACATTGTGGTTCTGTTCAAAGTAACCACCTTACCTTTTCTAGAATGTCCAATTCTCCATGTAATAGGAGAAGAAAATGGACATGGGTTCCTGCTGACAAGGCTCTTCTTACTAGCAGTTACTTAAAGCAGTGTTATTTCTGATACCAGAACTTATACTGTGCACCTCCATAGTGGTCCAACCATTATTTCTTTGAATTTTCCTAGAACATGTATTTAAGACCCTTTAATTCACGTGAAACAACCAATGAATGATTCACCATATATTTTTATGAATAATATATATATTTATTTATATATGACTATATCTACTCATTCTCAAAATTAATTATATTTTACTATATTTTAATTTTGGAATGGTCCCTAATAACAGTGTTTGAGATTTATTTTCTTCTAAAGGGCTATGGGGTTGTAAAACCCTTTTTATATATAGATTATTTAATATCTCATTTTAATCAAACTTGTAGTTATAAGAGACATGCAGGTTCCAAATAAGTAATAAATTTACTTAAATAGAAATTATATTTATTTGAAGCTTTATTAGAAATGAATTAATCTGATCTTAAAATTTTACTGTTCTTATGTATTTTAAGTTGACTTTAGCTCATGGTGATATCATCTAAAATTCTTTTGACATGGAAAGAAAGACATATGATTAAACAGATAATCTTTGCCATCATACATTCCCAGGACCTGTTGAATTAGAAAACCTAGAGGATTGAATGACACATTTTTCCTTCATTTAGTTTTCTTTATGTGATCTTGTGCATGATCCGAACATCACAGGTGTGTGTGTGTGTGTGTGTGCGCGCGCGTGCGTGTGTGTGTGTTATACGAAAAAGAAGAACTAGGGTCACCTGGCTGGCTCAGTCAGGCTGGCTCAGTCAAGGTAGCATGTGACTCTTGATCTCAGGTTCATCAATTTGAGCCCCATGTTGGGTGTAGAGATTGCTTAAATAAATGAAACTTTAGAAAAGAAAAGAAAAAAACAAGACAAAAGAGGAAGAGAAGGAAGAGAAGACAAAGAGGAGGAGGAGAGGGAGGAGGAAGAAGGAGAAGAAAAGGAAAGTGCAGGGAGGGGAAGAAGAGTAAGAGAAGGGGAAGAGGAATGGAAGGAAGGAAAGAAAAGATACACACATGAAAAGATATGGGTGCAATAAAATAGAGAAACAAAACAATGAGAAACACAGGAAGACAGAAACAAGAAAAAGAAGCTTTTACGAATCTTTTATTATCTTTCTCAAAATGTCTATCTGTGCAGAGTTTTTCCCTTCTTTTGCTAGGCATAAGGTCTTGGAAACTGGCAGCTGAAAAAGAAGGCCCTATTGCATAATAGTTTAGAACATGGGTTCTGAAGTTAGACTACCCGATAGTAATTCATTTCCACCACATATTAACCCTATGACCTTGAATAAGCTACTTAGCCATTCCAAACCTTAGTTTCATCATATGTAGTACAGAGAAAATCGCAGTACCCACTTGTTTTGTGATAATAAATGGATGGCTTGCACAATGCTTAGCAGAGCACCTGGTACAAGTTAAATGCTCAAAGACTATATTATTATTAGTATTATTACTACAGCACATAGAAGAGATAAATATGAATCAAATGATAAATTTTATATATTTAAAAAATATTTTTTAACCAAAATAAACAGGAACAACTTTACATCTACTTTAACCCATGGAAAAGTGATCAGTAAATATTATACCTGAAATTGTTTTAACCTTACAAATTTTCCAAGAGGATATTATCAGCCTCCATTGCATGGTATTACTAGCCATTATAGCCACTGAAAAGCTCCAATCTTGTTTTCATAGATTTTTTTTTTTTTTATAGAATCCTCGGAACCTACCACAATGGGTAATTGCAAAGAACCTCAAATAAAGAAAGTTGAATTTTTGTATGTAGCTGTTGGCTATAATGACCTGTTTAGTTTTGAAGAGTATTTAATAAAAACACAAGTTGTTTGGAATATTTGACATAATATATTTTGTATAAAAATCGATGCCTGAAAGAAAAATTAAGGCTGCTTTTGGTTTGTGATATTAAGATTCTTTTTAGAACTTATAAAACTGAATTCAAATAATTGAGCATAATTTCAAAAGAAGAAAGAACATCAAATTATCTGATATCTCTCCCTTGCTGCTCTAACTGAATATTGCTGTTTAAATGTAGTTTGCATAAGAGCATTTAGACTGAATCCATATTAATTTCTACATCTTGACTTACAACCATACTTGTCCATATTCTAATCTTCAAAAGAAGCCAGTCATCTGCCCACAATCTTTGTCCCTCTTCAAATAATGTAGAAGACTGAGGCAGAGATTAAGAAAGGGATAAACATGTTTAATGTCTACTGGTTATTCATGCATAATGTTGGATTGGAAAGCCTGGACTTGTAATTTATTAATGGCATAAGATAAAGGTGACTAACAAAACAGAACTCCAAAATTACACAATGAAAACACTCAATGGATCTTTGAAATGGAATTGCCTATATGTTGAGTCTATTAGTTGAGATCATATTTTAGAGCTAATTAGGAGAAGAGTTTGCAAGAATCAGAATTAATACTTAAAAGAGATATGGATGTTTTTAGAGACAAAATGTTTTATTTGCTTTGATTTGAACTTTTAAATGAATAAATGAGACAATATTACTGGATGTAATCCAATGAAAGAAGAATTTGAGAAGTATGAATTTTAAATATTTGTATCTCTGAACTGAGTAGTTGAGAACTCACATGCAAACTCTAGCTTTGCTTGTTTCACTCATGACCTACATTTTAGCTTACCTTTAGTCTCCCACCCGCCATGATATGTGTTAAAACTTGGGGTGGAATCTCCAAGGGCCATATATGTTTTTTTCCTTTCCCTTACCTTTATCCCATCCCATGCTTGGGCAGTACACACCAATATTCTCTTCCATGGTAGACATTTAGGAAAATAGTTTTTAATAAGAATGTAGGGTACTTTCTTAGTTTATGGATGTCCTTGTGGAAATATTTTCTAATATACTTCCTTTTCACCAACACAAAGTCTGAGAAAAATTATCCTCTTCAGTTCTCACTATGCATCTCTCTGCTTTTAGCACTTTTTACAATTTGTTACAATAATTGATTTTCTCATCTATTTTTCTCCACTAGTTTATAAGTTCATTGAAAGGAGCTATTGTTACTTATTCATCTTGGAATAGTCAGCACGTAGCATTTTGTGTGGTATTGTACTAAGAATTCAATCCATATTTGAAATAATGAATAAATGAGTAAATGAGTAAATGCAATGAGTATGAAGGGAGAAAATAATGGAAAGACACATTTCTCACAGGAAACATTTAGGAAGAGAATTTTTAAGTACCTCATGTGTCTCTAAGTTTTGCAGAGACAAAAATAGACTAATTTAGGGCGCCTGGGTGGCTCAGTTGGTTAAGCGACTGCCTTCGGCTCAGGTCATGATCCTGGAGTCCCGGGATCGAGTCCCGCATCGGGCTCCCTGCTCAGCAGGGAGTCTGCTTCTCCCTCTGACCCTCCTCACTCTCATGCTGTCTGTCTCTCATTCTCTCTCTCAAATAAATAAATAAAATCTTAAAAAAAAATAGACTAATTTATGGTTCACTCTTACCTCTCAAGATTTTTCCTGCCTTCACAAAATCTCTTGGAACATGCCATATATTATGGCTTAGTCTAAAGGAAAAGTTCCAATAATTGGATTGGTTAGAAAAGTGGTGAATAAGTAGATTGTCCTACCAATAGTTCTTGTTAAGATAAATGCATTGCTATGTTTTTTGTTGTTTCAGTCTTTTCAGGTATCTTTCTCATCATCATACATAATATAGGACCTGTTTAATCAATGACATGTTTTTAAGGTTCAGGTCAATGGAGAAGCGTAAGAAAATCAATTTGTAAATTTATAATTCATAACCCAGACTGGAACACTGTTCTTGTTTACAGCTATTTCTTTATGATGTTAACTAATTGTTACTATCAGAGGGCTTGTAACAATTATTTTTGGTTTCTGTCTGTTGATTTCAATAAAATAGAGGTTGAGCACAGTGAATTTCACTATTTGGTTGTCAAAACACGGCATAATGTTATTAAGTAAACTAAGGCTAGTTATGCATTATTTTAAATCAAACACTTAACAGTAGCTAGAGTTTAGCTCACAAACATAGGCATGAATATCATTTGGCATTCAAATACTAAATCATCAGGTAAATTTCTAAAGCTTCATTTGCGTGAGTACTTTTAGGGAAGTACAAGAAAATTAAGAACACTTGCGAGGTGTTCAAAATAGGGGCAACTTCTGAACTCATTCCTTGATGTCTAAATATCAGTATATGAGTTGTCCCATGGCCTTCAGAATAGAAATTATTGAGTTTAGAAATTATTAGAAATTATTGAGTCTTATTATTAGGTAGGAGAAGGGAAGGAAGTGAATTGATGGTTAGGGTTAGGGTTATGCAGATATAGTTTGTTTTTCTTTGAGGCAGTAGTTTAATGGAATGTGCTGGAAAACTGCTAAAATGCTAAAGCTAGAACACCCTTTGTTTAGTAAAGAGTTTAACCTTGCCCAAAAAGAGGTCTGTCTTTTGTTCTTGGTTCCTGGGAGATATCTCTCAGCCTTTGGAATATCATGCCTGGTAAGAGTGTCTTTGCCTGGGGGCTTTGGGCCAGCCAGATAGTAACAGTGTGATTAGGGCCACTTCAACAAGGTGATGTAGGGTGGTGGCTTTGGGTTCTGCATGGGGTGTCAGCTCAACCTTCTAAAGGGCTGAAGACTGAGGTAAGCTACTTGGACAGTAAATGAGGCTTATGTGATTGAGCCCCAATAAAAACTCCAAACATCAAGACTTTGGTGAGCTTCCTTGGTTGGAAGTACTCCATGTTTGTTGTCACACATAGTTTCTAAGAGGTGTTACAACTGTCTATGACTCCATGGAGAAAGTACATTTGGAAGCTGCATGTTTGGAACCCTCTTGGACTGTGCCTTATGCCTTTCTTCCTTCGAGTGATTTTAATCTGTATCCTTTCCCTGTAATGCACTGTGACCATAAAGATAACATCTTTCAGTGAGTTCTGTGAGTTCTTCTAACAAATTATCAAAATTGAGGGTGATTTTGAGAATCCTCCCAAACCTGCAGTTGAGGATGGTCTTATGTGGGCTGTACCCTCCAACTTCATAGTTGGCTAACTCTTGCACCCTCAACTCTCTTTTATCTATAAAGTAATATCCATTTGATTGGTAAAAAACTTTTCAAAAACAAAACAAACACTAAAAGGAGTAATCATTTTATACTAGTTATCTATTGCTGCGTAATAAACCA
The DNA here is from genome assembly GCF_011800145.1 of Mirounga leonina. NCBI lineage: Eukaryota > Metazoa > Chordata > Mammalia > Carnivora > Phocidae > Mirounga > Mirounga leonina. The sequence goes on along the minus strand of NW_023270807.1, from coordinate 24,569,892 downwards.
CATAAAAATTTTGTGACTTAAAACATCTTACTGTCTGTCAGTTTTATAGATGGATTGAGCTCAGCTTGGAATCTCTCCCTCCTCATGAAACTAGTTTAGACTTGTCCACAGCATGGTGAGCTTAAGGTAGTCAGACTTCTTACAATGGTCAGACATCCCTCTGAGCAAGTATTCTAAGACCGTAGGAAATCTGCAGGGCTTCTTTTGACATAATCTTTAGAGTCACACAGCATCAATTCTTCATTTTTTGGATAAAAATGTCATGTTGCTGATCCTAGTTGGGGGGGGTCATCTACATGAGAATAATAAATGCTATCATCCACTGGGTGACCATTTTTGAGACCATAACAAAATATTCAATATGATATCAGGAAAAGAGTGTCTACCTATAATTAACAAAACACCAACATTATTTTTTTAAATGAGGTTAAAATAAAGATACTTTCACAGAAACAAAAACTGAGAGAGTATGTAACAAACAGATTCTCAGTAAAAGAAATTTTAAATGAGCACTTTGGCTAGAAAGAAAATAGTTCCAGATGTAAGTACTATGATATAAGTAAGAAGGATGTGCAAAAAGATTAATAAATTTGTTGCCAAATCAAATAATTAACTAAGACAATGATAATAATAGACTTTCTTGACAAGTGACAAATTAAGTGGACAAAATTTAGTAAGAATTGAGAAAAATTATACAACACAATACAAGCTTGATCTAATAGACATATGTAAAATTCCACCAAAGAAGTTGTCAATATAGTATTCTCAAGAACATACAAATATTAAGAAAAGCAATTTTAAAAGTAAATATAAAACATGATTATTTGAAATAAGTTTAAAAGCAGTATTTAGCCAGAATTGAAATGTATAAGTATAAAACTATAATAATGCATAGAACTATAATCCTGTTTTTTATGACATTAAAAAATTAGTACCTCCTATTGATTGTCTCTATATCAAGAGTGGAAAAATATGACTTAAACTATATTCTGAAAATGTAAAGCTTACTAAGAATTAACCAGCTAGAAATTTGTAAAAGTTGGATAAATCCACAGCCATATAAGCTATTAAGGAATCACCGCCTAAAATGGCTCTGGAACAAACATTTTTAAGCTTGAATTATTTTAAACTATCTAGAAAGAGGAAACTTACATGTTATGATACCTGTGGTAAAACATAAAAAGAGGGAATATTATGCAACTTAGTGCCAAAACTGACAATGAGAACATAAAAAAATGAAAAGCATTGATTAATGACAGCAGTTTGAGGTCTCATTCCAACTCTGACTCATTAGTAGTAGCTGCTGACAAGTATTATGTAAATAATGAATCATTAGCCTCATTTGCTTTCACCAATTATGATATCTGCCATGAACACATGTGGTTCTACAGATGACAAGCATTTTCCATTCTTGCTATAAAAACTATTTTGAAATAACATAGATAGAAAGTCCCATATAACATCATCAGAATCGATTTCAACTTTATAGTAGAAAGTAATCAGCTACTATGATTAAGATGTGTTCACCCCAGGAGTCAAAGAATGATAATATCTTGGGAAATCTATAATGTATCACATCAATAGATCCAAAAAGAAAAACATATAAGTCTCTCAAATGATGGTATAAATTTAACAAATATTCCTGGTAAAGGACTCAAAATTAGTAATGGCAAGATCTCTCCTTAATATGATGATGGTGAAAGTTTTCTGACATGAACTAATGGCTTACATCGTATTTTATGGTGAGACTCTGCTGGCGTTACCACTACCAGCACAGTATTTTACTTGTAAGTGTTTTGTTTTGTTCCATTTTAGTTCTATCTAATGCAGTAGACATAAAATTGAATTAAGGGTTTAACTTTTTGAATAAAGGAAGGTACAAAATTACCATTCAATTAGAAGTTATAATGCAAAAGTGATTATTTTAGTAAGAGGAATTAGAACATGAAATAGCTAAAAATAGCCCCAACTACAAATGCTTAGACTTCTTCCAATTAGGATGTAGAAGAATGTGAAAGATACTTGTTTCATGATAACAAGAAAAATAAGAGCAAATAGTGACTGTAGTATTTTATGAGGCTAGCAAAGAGCAGTAGACACAGGAAAACCTTGAAGAACTAAATTCCAGAGAAAAACAAGCCTTTCTTACGTAAGTGACAGGGGCTACAACTTCCATACCTGGAGCAGGCATTTGGACTGGGACAGGTAAACTGAGGAGTGGCCCTAACATGGAGAATATTTGCAGGGACAAAGAAAAATCAGCTGAGCGTTAGATGAGGTAAGGGTAGATAGAATGGAATAAAGTCAGGAAGACCCCAAATGCAGAAGCAAATCAAATGACCAAACAGTTTTTCCCTTAGACACATACTCAGGTTTAACCAAGAAAGTTACCATGGAAGATGGGTTAGATAACAGAGTAATTCCATAGTTCCACATAATCTCATGGTGCTAGATTCCAGGGCTCTGACAGAATGGAAATGTAAAGTAAACAGAAAATATCTCAAACTGCTACCCCAACACAATCGGGCTGTACTACTAATAAGACCAATACCATATCCTGACAAGATGGTGGAAGTTTGGACTTAACACAGGTGAACCCACTCCAAATTGAGGAAGAACGAGCTGTTATCCTAACTACTTGATAAAGGGGAAAGGGCTTGTATCTGTTGGAAAATAAAATGAACACAAATATTATTACAAAATATTGCTGCATTGCAAATTATCCCTAAACTTCATGGCATAAAATACCAATTTTATTATATCTCACGATGTACTAATATGAATTTTTACATAAACTGGACTTTCTGAAAATGGTGAACAAACAAATGTTAAAAAAAAGAAATTTGCAAAAAAATTCTTTTTCTAAGTTTATGCACAAAGACACAATAATTATTTTGTTTTTGTAAAATCTTTGAAAATTCCAAATGGAAATATTAAAAATCTATTACCAGTTTAAATTAGGAATCTTGTCTCAATGAAAAAAAAATTGTTTTTTTTTCTGTGAATTGCTCCTGCTGAGCTCTCTAATAACTACCCCTTTCTTGTGTTTGGCATGTCCCTTAATGATATCAGTCTGAATCCATAAAATTTTAGTTATTTCAGTTATTGAGAGTCTCATTTCAATAATTAAAACTTGGTCTTGTTCATTTAAGTGCCTCAATTTCACATCTGATTCAAAGCCCACCGGGAATAAGTACAAGTTAAAGCATGGTGAATGTGGGAGCCTCTGTATGGTTTACAAGGTGAAGGGACAGAACAGCTTGGAATGAAGGGACTAGGGCAGGCTCCAAACGGAATGTATGAGGCCAAACAGGAGGGATTGGAGTCCAGAATAGCATCTCACAAATGACTGAAACTTAACTGTGAGAGATCCAGAAACCAAGGTATCTTACAAATCAACAAGTAAACACAGAGATTTGAGGCAAATACTGTAGTACTTAGGAAATTCCCAGCAGATACAGAGGAAACAAATTGCTGAGTTCTACCTCCAAAGAAAGCTTAAATAAATATCTTGCATTGTCATAATGGGTTAAAACATGTGATCTCTCTCTTGATTTGAACTAATAAAGCTATTATACCAACAAACAAGTTAGAAAATGCTCCATTGTAAACAAATTGAATTGTATTGAAATAATTTTAAAAAGGAGTAAAAATATTCCTTGTCCCCATTTCCGGCAATGTTAGGCTGAGAGTTCCATTGTGGAGGTTAGAGAGCAAAATGGGCTGCCCTTTTATACCAGGGTCTTCCCAGTACTCTTCCTCTCATCTTGGGACAAGGAGGACAGAAGGTAAAGGCATTTCTTTAGGTGCTTGTCCTTATTGGACAGGATAATGTGAGTAATCCCATGCTTCACCTATCGAGGATGGTGACAGTGTGGTGGTGCTGCTAGTCATTATTGTTTCTCTGCCTAATACCAATGGTTTGTTCTTTCTGTATTTTGTGTGTTTTAAAACCATTTCCTAGTGATGCATTTGCTGGTTCATCAAAGGCCTAGATCTTACCCACACATGATCTCCTGGCATGGGAGAGCCACTTGAAATGCAACCTTCTCCTTTATTCCCTGACCCCAAGCCATGCCACTGCCATCTACCTCACAGCCTTGTGCAATTAGAATCTTCTCCCAGAAAGTGGCCTTCTTGGAGGCGTAGGAAAGAACACCTAAGATGGCGTAACCATCCAAAGTATCTAATGGACTCATGGGGAGGCCCTTACCATTGCTATGTTAAGTGAAGAAAGTCTAGGCTGTAATTTCAGTTCTGCCTCCTCTCTTCTGCCCCTTCTGTGCCTTCTTAGCAGGAGAAACGGAGCTGTTTTAGTGACTCAGCAATTTTCTGATAAGAGGGCATCATTTATTAGAGCTTAGGAAAACGTGTTTTAGGCATTTTCTGGTGAATAAGTTGGAAAGAAAAGAGATGGACTGGTTGTTGCTGCAGAACTTCATTCATATAAAGACCATACTTTCTCACTCCTGGTCTACTAATTGTATCTCTTGATTAGTTCACTAAGAGTCTGACCTTCCTCTAATACCAGGGAGCATGAGAATTTTATATGAAGATCCAAGTATTCTTCTGACCCTGGAGCATTTAGTAACTTTTCTGTAACTGCACTTTAATGACAGCATTATTTGCATTAGCTACCCTCCTACACCCACCTAAAATATAGATCTTAATCAGTACCTGACAACCACTTTTGTAAGTATACCTCTGTGATAATGATTTATGAAAATAGGGTAAGATATCTATGGGTTTTTTGATCCTCTGCAGTCATCTATAAACACAAAATGTATGCAAACCCTTATCTTAGAGCATTTTATATTGTCAGGGATGATATGGGTACATTCTACCCAAAGGGATGGATGGCTAATACTCCTTTTAGGCCATTTTCAGTTGCATAGTTGACATTTCGGCATAAATAAAATATTCAGAGTAGCATGAAAGGTGCAAATTAGGATTGGTAATAGCTCTGGTATCAGATATATTAATATCATTTTCTGAAGTTATTATCTCATACAAAATTCTCTTGAGAAAGACAAAGAATGAGCTATATAATTACACAAAATATAGGCATCTTACAATTGCTTCCTGTGATGGCTCTTAAAATGATTGCTCTCCATGTGAATATTTTAGTAGTTGTAACTATCTAATTAGAAATACTTAGGTATAGTAAATTAAAAAGTTTATTTCATCTACTATAACTCTTGAATAAATCACATCAGCAGTTAAGCAAAGGAAAAGCATTCAGAAGTTCAAATCAAACTGAAGTTTAAATCAAACCATTTTCAGTTTTGAGGTACTTTCTGAACTTCTCAGATTGACAGATTGTCATCACCACACCTATTCCTCTAAGGAACATGGCTGGTTTTCTCATTGTGACAGAGCAGAAAAGTGGTTTTCTGGTAGCAACACTAGCATTTCTGCCATCTCTTAACACCAAATTTGACACAAATGGAACACAACATCCTATAATTTTCCAAAAAGTGGCACCAGAGATGTGACACCATCTTAAATTACTGTCAGCTCTACTCCCTGAACTGATGGCTTACTGCTGAGAAAGGCAAAGCTGGAGATGAAATTCTCTCATGATGACTGCATGGGATCTTTGTCAACACTCGGAATTCTGGGAATTTTCAATACTCTGATTATCACTGTGCATGAGAAAAAGACAATAAGAACAGAGATTTGAGCATTAAGGAAGATTTATGCTTGTTAGAAAGGAAAATCTGTAATCATAATATACGCTATATTATTATCAATCACATTCCTACAGTTACAAAGAATAGGTACCTAAAATTGCATTGCAGTGAGAGTATTTTATTTATAAGTTGAATTCTATTATAGAGGACCTTTTCTTTGTCTGATATATAACTAATGACAGAGCACATTGTCTCACAGCATTCCAGCTCCCAAATAACCTTGTGAGGTGAATGGTTTCCCCATTTTGTAAAGCAGAAACTGAGACACACAAATGTTATTCACCTTATTTCAGATCACATAGCTAGCAACTCTCTGGCATGGAACTTTAAATTAAGTCCACTTCAAGATCAATACCTTTTCTTATATGTCACAATTGTCTTTAAAGCATGGAAGGGACAAGGGGTGAAATGGTAAGAGCACATACCTCTCAAGGTTTCAGTCAAACACAGATCTAGGATTCGGATTTGGAAAACATAATATATTGGCTTTTGAACAAATGTTTTCAAAACAAGATTTAAAAGTCACATGTTGTCTTCATTATGGAGGCACCTATATGAACTACTCATCATCAAAAACAAAGACAGAAAGGTGAATGCTAGGTACACTCATTATTCATTGCATAGAGCAGGAACTAAGACTTAAACAATCTAAAGTCAGGTTTCATAAACATGGGTGGTTGTCTCTTTTAGGACAACTCTATTTCTGTTTTGTCATTGTGACTTATGGTCTGTAGTATCTGCTTATAATGTCTCCAAAAAAATGAAGAGAAAATACATTCTGCTTGCAGAGACTTAAGAATTTTTCTCTTTAATAAGTAATTCAAGGGGTGCCTGGGTGGCTCCGTCGTTAGGCATCTGCCTTCGGCTCAGGTCATGATCCCAGGGTCCTGGGATTGAGCCCCGCATTGGGCTCCCTGCTCAGCAGGAAGCCTGCTTCTCCCTCTCCCACTCCCCCTGCTTGTGTTCCCTCTCTCGCTGTGTCTCTGTCAAATAAATAAATCTTTAAAAAAAAAAAAAGTAATTCAAGTTATATATAGAACTCCAAACCCTAGTCTCTTAGAAGTTAACAGTGTAAGCTGGCAAATCAGAAAGGGACGTTATCATTTGATTTATTAACTCATTGGCACTCGCAGCACCACACTGATTAATGAGAAGGCAAAAATAGGAATCAAGAAACTCAAGACAGAGGAAGATGATTCTAGTTTAGGGTGCCATTACCAAATACTAAACAAAAAGTGAATGGCTTTGAGGTTTCGGTGAGCACTGGGTATCTGCTGTCTGACCAAGGAGAGTGAGTACCAACTTTGTGATCTCGAGTCACAAGCACCCCTTGATTTCCCCTCTCTCTTATTATACTACATGATCAGAAGAGAAAACAGATTTTTTAAGTCAATAAAATTTAAGAAATGTTGTCAGAAAGAAAATTGGCAACTACTTAGCCATTTTTTTTCAGCCCTGCAATTTTTTTAAGGGTACCTTCCAATTATAATATGAAACCTTACTTTGACAATAAAGCCATATGGTCCTTCTGAAAATAATTCACTAGTGGCTCCAGACACTATAATCAGCACCAAATGCTAGGGAAATCCCGAAATAATGATGTCCTGGGAGGTAGTCAATATTCTGACACTAAACAAATGCTCACATCCACTTGGCTTTGTCTTCCTGGAGCCAATCACAAGCCCAGCAGGCAGAGACAAGAGCAAATGGCAAAAAAAGTACATTTTGAGCAAATGATAACTAGGAAATAGCAACAGTAGGGAGCCAGGACTAGTGTGTATAGCAACTGGAGATGAGAAAGCTCAATTTGATCTAAATTATCTGACCATCCTTGAGGCATAATATGAGTCAACCTTTGAAGTTCAAACTATGCTAGTCACTTCCATCATTAGGCAGCATGTCTGTGCAGAGATACTACACAGTATCGTAGTAGACTGTAGTATGTGTGTAGACAGGGAAGAGTGTAAGGCTTGTAAAATACTTAGTGATAGTGACTCTTGTTGGATTGTTAAATCTGTGTTCCAGTTGATAAGCAGCTATTTGGATGTGGTCCTGTACCTTTGAAATTACAAATGGACTGCCATTACCATATTTGAACTTAAGTTCATTTTTAACTGTTAGGGCTTCATGTGAACATTGAATCAAAGGGAACATAATAAGCAATAACAACCTGTCTTAGTGGAGGGTCAGGACTAAGCCATATTATATACTGTTATTATAGTATACACAGAATCAATTTTTGTGAAGCTTTGCCTGACCTGTGTGATAGCCATATTTATTTTGTAATGGTTCCTATATTATTGATGCTATGTTTTATTTGGATAATTATTTCATTATTTTCATTATAATTTGTGTGAAAATAATCCTATCAAAATATTCCAGACTTGCTAGTAATATGTGGTATGCAAATGAAGACAGTAACAATCAACTAACTATTTTTAATTAACCTAGTAACAGGATGGGCCCATTGTCTGGAAGTGTTCTGAAAAGTCAGTGTGGCCAAAAACGTTCTTGGCAATTGACTTGAAAAGGGAAATGATAATATATTTTAATTGAAGACATTTATTTAAGAACAGCATTTCCATTTTTATTTAGGATGTGGAAATTTCCATGATGAAGAGGTGGGAGCTTCATTGTCGCCTTTGTAATATGGAAAAAAAAAATGACTATATTCTTTTCCTCCCATGTAGAGTTGCAAGATGATGCATATGATGCTGTGGATTACAGTAAGTTATTATTGCATTTATTTTACTTTTAACATTTCTAACTCATGATGTAGCCAACTCTTTCAACAGATCCATACTTGCACTCAGGCCCATGTATAAAATGGACATAATAATAATACACACTTCCCAGTATAGTAACTATTAAATAAAATAAAGCACATTAAAATATTTTAAAATTATAAGTATCACCTATAGAAGTAAAACTTCCCATTGAACTCAGAAAATTTCTAAATTAATGAATTTAATTTCAGCTTCCTTTTTATTTGGTTATAGCTGAAATTTATTAAAGTATAATTTAGATATAATAAAATAAACAGATTTTAAATGTACAGTACTATGAGTTTTTAAAATGTATATCATTTAACCACCACCAAAATCAGTATAAAGGAAATTATCACAGAATAAAATTTACTTGTGCCAATTTTTGGGCAATCTCCACCCACCTCTCCCTTTCAGAAGTTACTAACATATCACCAGAGCTTAGTTTCCCTATTCTAGAACTTTATATAAATGCAATTATAGGGCGCCTGGGTGGCTCAGTCATTAAGCGTCTGCCTTGGGCTCAGGCCATGGTCCCAGGGTCCTGGGATCGAGTCCCACATCGGGCTCCCTGCTTGGCAGGAAGCCTGCTTCTCCCTCTCCCACTCCCCCCTGCTTGTGTTCCCTCTCTCGCTGTGTCTCTCTCTGAAATAAGTGCAATTATGTAGTATATACTCATTTGTGCCTGGCCTTTTTTGCTCAGCATAATTTTTCATTATCCCCAGCACAATTTTGGGGGAAAACCGACATATTCACTTTTTGAAATTCCAACAGGTTACAAACCAGCCAGGTGGCACCCTGGATTATGGTAGAACACTATTGAATTTTTTTTTTTCACTTTTGTAGCATTTCTGACCTGTGGCATAGACAACTATATACAACAAACTGATCTTGAAGCCAAGAGAACTGGTTTTTGTCATTTAGTAGTTAAATGATACTGGGCAAGGATTTAAATTCTCTACAACTTATATGCAAAATAGAGATGATAGTAACAAGATTCAATGCTTTAATAAAGGTTAAATAACAAATAACAATGTATATCAAAATGTAAGGCTTCTGGTTTCTGCTTAGCATATAGAAAACAGATAATCTACAAAAAGTATAACTTTTCAAACCATCAGAGATCGGGTCATAGAGAAACTAACCAGTCTGTACTCCAAGAACAGGCAGGACTTTCAAGTAGAAGTGGGGTGTGAGTGCTGACTTATGTAGGGCAAACCACAGGAGGAAAATGAAGTTTCCATACAAGTGGGAAAAATAATTCAGCTAAAACTTTTAATGAATGCTAAAGGCTCTGTGTGGGCTAATGTGAGAGTTGAGAAGCCTTAAGAACTGCAGACACAAAAGATGTTTACATTCATTCATTGGCACTTTTACAAAGAACTTACTGAATACTCATGAACAAAGTGAGAGTAGGGTTGTTGACCCAATAAACTGCCTCAATTTTGCAGGTTTGGAGGAAGAGAGTGTTCACCACCTTGGGAAAATTAGGAAACCTCACTTGGCTCCTTATTTCCTACAGAATAAAAGCCTTCATCTTTTTGGGGAAGGGAAGAAAACTTTATATTGACCCTAAAACAAATGTGAAGACCCATTGTGACTGAAGGAGGGGAATATGAAAAATCCCTCTATCCTTGAGAAAGGGACAGGAAATAGTCCTGAGCCCAGACCATTCGAAATTTTCTTCACCTGGAGGATGGACAATATTATTTCAAAGTCCCACCATGAGGGCGCCTGAGTAGCTCAGTCAGTTAAGCGCCCTCTTGTGATTTCGATTCAGGTCCTGATCTCAGGGTTGTGAGATCATGCCCCACATCTGGCTCCACGCTCAGTGTGGAGTCTGCTTGAGATTGTCTCTCCCCCTCTCCCTGTGCCCCTACCTCCACTCATGCGTAATAAATAAATAAATAAATAAATAAATAAATAAATAAATAATCTTAAAACAGAAACAAAGTCCCACCTTGAAGACACATGGACACACCACCTGCTTCAGACTGAGACTGGATCAGAGCAGCACTTCCCTTGCATTGCACCATTAGGCTGGCAAGCCCCAGAAAAACTAATATCCGCTGTCCAGTCCTGAAGAGGAGCAAAATTTAAGGGAGACTATTGACCTGATAAAGGAGGTTCTAGAAACCTGGAAGTCTCATGGAAATATGAATTTAGGTAGGACAATTATTTTGGTAGCTCCATTTTACAGATTGGAAAAGTTCCTAAATTCTTTAAATCTTAATTTTTCTAAGGTCACACAGCAGGTAGAGGAGAAGCAATGACTCAAGAATTTAGAGGAGACTAGGAATTACATAGAACCAACTGAAGATGTGAAAGAAAAATATTTTTTTATAATTTTGTGTAGAGTTATGATTTCTCTATTACAGAGCATATACTGTGATATTTTATGGTATATATAATGATGATCTAAAATACAATCTTGTTTGATGGTTGACAACCTAAGCTCTAGAACCAGAAAGTCTAATTTTGCTTCCTAGCTCTGCCCATACTAGCTATGAGAACTATGTGAACAGATTACTTAACCCTTGTGTCTTTCACGTTTCCTCTCTATGAATGGTGAATATAATAATAGCATCTAACTCATAAGGACTTTGTGAGGATTTACTGAGAAAATGCATATTGGTTACTTAGGCCAGCTGTTAGCTAATATCATCACCATCACCACCACTACCATCACCATCATTAGGAGTAGATATTGTCAAGAACAGATCAAATAAAATTTCAAAAATTAAAGTTCCATTAAAGTGTATTATAGAGATGATGGAGAAAAGAAAGGCATAAATTATAATATTTTTTTTATTTTGGAATGGAATCATCAATTTAAAATTTACTATGTTTTATTTTAGTTACTTATGTATATGTGTATGACTGTATTTCCTATTAGATTTTATGTTCTTTCATTATTGGAAAGTTTTTTAACTTCCAAAGTTTTTAATAGTTCTATGCATGTAGTAGATATATTCAATATTTATTGGCTGACCACAAACGAATGCATAAAGTAATTGTCACCATTTGTAGCACAGAACATGGGAAATGAAGCATCATTCATGTTTAACAGAAAGTTAATTGAAATAAGTAGCTGTTTTTGATTAAGCACCTTTCTCAGTTATTTAAATCCTTTGGAAGCACTGAACTTGGCTGTAATATAAAGGGATTACTTCTTTTGGGGACATGAATTAAGATACATTTGTTTGTGTTTAATTAGGTGAGGACCTTTACCAATAGTAATTTCACTGAATTCAAATTACAACCTTATTAAAAAGTGAAAGTTGAATTCCCTTCCTACAAAGCCATTAAACAATGGTCATCTCATTGCATCTTTAAGTTGAGAGGTATTTTCTCATTAGTACAGTTTCTTATTTTGCCACTAATTTGATAAAATAAATAGGGTAAGTTCAATAAATTTTCAAAAAGGGCTTTACAACATTTTGTTAAAATTTTCCCTAAATGATAAGAAAGATTCATTTTCTTCTTTTTCTAGTGAAATAAAATAGATGTCTTTCTACCCTTCATTTTGGTAATTTATACTCAAAGTTCGTGGAAGAGATATTTCCATAAAATATTCTGCATTAGTAGGAGATAGTAACTAGTTGATTCATATACTAATTCAAAGAAGGCTGCTCCTCATATGAAATTAATCTTCCACAGTAAAGATTCATCCTGGAATTGTTACCCGCATGGGACCATAATGTGCTTTTTCTCTATATTCCTGCTTGGATAGTAAGAGTATATTCATATTGATTTACAACAGTCAATGCCATGATAACATATGAGTGTTCACTCTTTTGTATAAAACAATTACACTTTGAAATAATCTTTTGAGAAAACTAGAAGGCATTGAAGTGAATGAATCTTTGAGTGTAATATTCTGTGCTAATGAAAGAAGTGACCAATGCTTATAGTCTCAAAAATATTTTGTGTAGTAAAATTAGAGACATCTTAAATATTCTGATACATGCCTACTGATGGAAAAAAAAAAGTAGCATGTATTTCTTAAGCAGACACAGAATGTATGGAAATGACTGCTGTAAAGATGAAAAAGAGGTAGGTTGTGACAGATAGGAACTCATTATTTGGAAGAACAAACAAAGCCAATGTGTGTATATGAAAGAGAAACCTGAGAGAGGTCTCTTTGAAAATTTAGAACTATAAAAATGTAGTCATCAATACATGTGAACAGAATGAGCAGAAAATTAACAAGCTAATATAAAAATAAGTGTTGGTTAGAATCTATTAGTCATTGGCATTGAGATACTTTGTATTTTTTTATTTTATAAGAGGATATGCAAAATATTTCAGTAAAATGTTTTTAATAGGAAAATGATACCTGTAAATCACTGCCATATTTTATTAATTAGAATAAAGGATTGAAGGACAATCATTAGTGAAATTGCTAGTGGAATAATAAGCTAAAAATCTGTCTTATTATTTATTTTTCCAAACTTTTAGCTTCCTGCTAATTTAGGATGATAAATATCCTCATGTATATACTTCATTTTGTATATATACATATATATCGTGCATATGTATATATACACATGCATGTGTCTGTGTGTGTATGTACGCATTATTTTGAGAAGAGTGAGGTTCTGTGAACTATGAAATATAACTTTATGTTATTATTGTATTAATTCTGAAATGTTCACTCTACTTGGTTATCATCAGGTCTAGCTGTTCCTGTGCCTATAGACATTAGAATTGTTCTACTCTTAATATCTCCATTTCTCTGAAAACAATCTCCATAGCCCCACTTATTAACTACTTTCCTATTTGTACTTTGACCAACTATAAGCAGCTCTTTACCTATCCCTATGGTTCTAATTCTGAGCCTCTTCTGGACCTTCCTGATTTTTCTTGTCCCTAAACCTGGTTTTCTCCCACTATCATCTCTTTTTTCCTTTGATCTTGAGCTCCCAAGCCCTCTTTAGATCACTATGAAATAATCTTCCCTGACTTGAAGAGAACCTATTTTCTTAACAATCTTTAAATTGATCTCTACTTGACTTCTTATTATATTATTCACAATGTCTTTACAATCTTCTAAATAATAAAAATAATAATAGAAAACTGTTCCATAGTGCCCACAATGTGCCAGCATAGTCCTAAGCACTTTACATATATTAACTCGTTTAATCCTTACAGAAACAAGGGTATTTAGGTGGGAAGATTTTCAGGAAAAGGATCAGCTATATTACAAATGCAGGAAAAGAAAGTAATTATGGATTTTAATGTGATTTTCTGACCCACTTTTTCAATGAAATTCTTCTGTAAAGTCAATTATCTTCTCTCATTAACCCAATTCAAAAGCAGTTTTTAAGCATATCATTCTTGAGCACCCTGTAAAATGTAATATTTGGCCAGACTTCCTTCTAACATTCATTCCTTTCTTTGCTTCTCTGATATTGCTTTGATTTAGTTCTTTTCTTATCTTCATACTATTTAAGTGTTCCTGTTTTTTCTTATTACTCCTCTCTTGCAACCTGAATAAGGGCATTCCAAAGTTTGTGCTTTGACCCATAGGATTGAAGCAGATGTCTCTCATAAAAGCATCCAGTGCCCTCAGCGCAACTCAGACTCAAATGTGCATTCTGATAGACACTCCAGAGCAACCTCAGAATCATCTTGGCTATCAGTGTCCCACTTCAAGGGCATAATGTCTTTCAGCATTTTTCCCCAGGGCATTTTCTGAACTGGCTATTTAATTCAGGGAGCAGCCCAGAAATTCAGCAAGAATTAACCTCTGCAGGCAGTCATCTACCAATAGGTTATGGCAACTGGTGGCTAAATGCCCTGGCCTCTTGCTTTTAGGTGGATAATTCTAGGAGATAATTTTTATGCTTCTTGCAAGTCCTGGTGGCACCGAGCCCAATTATTTACAGCAGCGACCTTGATGATGCATCTTTATATTTAGGCTTTTCCTTCCTCTCTGTCCAACTTTTCCTGCTCCCTCTCCCCTGCTTCCTGGGGTCGTCTTCCAAATAAATGACCTGCCTTCGTCTTCGTTTCAGGTTCTGCTTTCAAGAGAATGCAAACTAAGTAAGCAGATAAATATTTTATGGGGAGGGGGTCTCTTTTTAAGGAAAAGAATAAAAAATGTTAGTTTCTGATAAATTATTGAATACCACATCTGAAACTAAGTATGTACTATATGTTGGCTAATTGAATTAAAAAAAAAAAGATACAAGACATATATTTAAAAAAAAAAAAAAGTGGCAGGGGTGAGAATCAAAGAACAGGGTCCCAGGGCTGACAGAGGTGGTGTCCCTGTTGAGGAGCCACTCTGCCAGTCTTTGCTGGTCCCTAGGCATGAGTTTATTTTTGTATAATGGGTGAAGGGGGGGGACACTGTACCCTTCTAGCCCCTTCAAGGGCCTTGTTGATGTTGCTATTTTTGGTATAGTTCCTATCATCCCTGTCCCAGAGTTGTGTCCCCAATAAACATGTGTCTTGAAGCACAAAAATAAATAATGGTGCACAAATTTAAAAAAAAAGTGTTTCACAAATTTTATAAAACCGTATGACCACATGAAGCTATTCCTAGGGACCCTCCCATGGCCTTGGAAGGGGCACATACAAATGATGGGCCCAGTATCATCATAAGTGTCATTGTCAGCATGAAAAGCCTTGCATCTCGGCTCTTGGCACCAACGCAATAAACAGAGATCAGTGCCCAAAGTGAAAGCAGAGAACAGTTTTATTAAGGACAGTATACTCTCAAGGTGGGACACCAGGCAGGCACAGAGGTAGCAACTGCCCTGAGGCTACAGAGGAAGGGAGTTCATTCCTTTTATGTGAGCTGGGGGGCTTGCATCATGGATAGGGTGGTTTCTAATGGAGGCTGCTTGGCATATGTGTTTACTATTTGTCCACTGCTTTTTCTCTTGACACTCTCTTTCTTAGCAGAGTCAGCTATTATTTCTATGTGTATTTTATCTGATTCTGAGCTACAAATCTCATGCTGGATGCACCATCCTGGGTATCATCTTGGGACTTCAAGGATAGTGTGATCAACTAAGCACATTTCTTTCTTAGGTTCTTTTTGTTCCAAATCATAATATTTGGTCCCTCACACCCTATATGCAATTATTTTTACAACATTCTATAAATGACTCATCCCGTTTCCAATCCCATCCTTTCTAATCAGCAGTAAGTTTCTAATACCTCTTGTCTGTATTTTTAAATATTCCTAAGCATAGACTAAATCCTAATTGAGGTCACCAGCTATACTGTCCAGCTTGCCAATACAGCCAACCCACTGCTTGCAGATTAATGTTTCTTCTATGTAATTCTAATCATATTATTCATTTGCTTATATATCTTTAGGTCTTCCCAGTGCTTAAAGTTAAATATCAACCCCCAATTCTGTCTTTCAATCTATCAATCAATCGATCGGTTAATCAATCAATCAATGTAATCCTACCTATTTATGCAAAGCTGAGCTGGCAGAAAAAGAAGGAAAATGTTTCTGACACCAGAAACAATGGGAAAAGTCAAAACCAGAAAAATTGAGTATTTACCACAAGATTGCATGATTAGTAAATAGAAAATTTAGTATTTAACTCAGTCATTCTGGCTCCAGAGGAGGACCTTTCACTCTTACTTTATTCTTTAAACACTTTTTTCATTAAACACCATTGAAACAAAATTATTTCAAAGTTATATTTGAAGAAATTATATAGAAGATAGGATACTGAGACAAAGGGACAAACATGTGAAAGAGATAACAGTTTCACTGTGAGGTATCTAGATGTGTATTTCTTTTTACTTTTACTGATTGATATTTGTTGGGTTTCCTGAATCTGAGAAGTACTTTTCATTAGTTCTGTTTAGTAGTTTTATAGGTTTGGTGAAGTTGGTAGGGCCAAGTATACTCATACTTGATTCCCATCCAGGGACTGATGGTGAGGATAAGATGATTTGGTTGACTACTTGAATAAGTGAGGAAAGAAGAGTTATTGCTTCATTAGAATTGGCCTGACTTTTGGAAATTGCCCATACAAAATATATGAGCATTTTCCATGGACCAGAGGTGAGTGATGCAGGAAGGAAAGATAACCTGAGGCCAGTTGAAATCCTCTAAGAAAGTTGCCAGAAGAGGAATGGGAAGCTAAGAAAGACTGGAGTGAAATTATTAAAAATGAGCATCCAAGGAAAATGCATGTCCCCTGACCCTGTTATACAGTCAAATACCACCAGTGGGGGTCTCTGAAGAACCTTTGAAAATACCCATGAGAGAAAAAAATAGTTTTTAAATATACACCAGACCCAGACAACACAGATTCATCTAAAAAAATTATCAGTCTGTGTAAGAACATTCTTTCCCACCGAACTCAACTCCTTTTTCCTGATTGGACCCGGTGAAACCATAGTTAGCAGGCTTACAGAGAAAGAAGTAGGATGGCACTGTTCTATCCCACATCAAGAGGCCAACCAGCAGAGGAATAAGGGGGGAAATGAGTAAATTTATCTTTAAATCTAAATCAGAGTTTTGATTATCATTGAGACTGTATATTTTCAATAATTGCTTCAAGACTGTGTTGGGTCTTAAATAACTAGGCTTTTCTATTGCCTAACATTGATTAGAAAAGTCACAATATATAAGTAAGGAGATACAGAGAAAGTTTCTCTTACAAATCAATTCTGTAAACTCTTCTTATTCAATATACCAGTTGCCTATAAGCAATTGATTCTCAATTTAATATATTTAACCTTGATATTAAAAAGGCTCCTTTATTCAACTGTCTGACCAACATATACAAGATATTCACATCCTGTGAAGATAAATTTCTTTGCTAATCTGGAAAATATTTTTTGTTTTTTGTTTTTTGTATGATAAGACCAAATTTTGTCATGTGTCCACCTCTGGACCAATACCATTAATCAGGAAAATGTCAAGTACTGATTTGCTTAACATTGGAATCCTATACCTGGCAAGAAGGAAAGTATTAACATGATTGATTATGACTAGTATCAGTCCTAATAGTGAAAATGGAGCCAACTTCCAGGGCGTTAGATGGGCTAGTTGGGGAAGAGAAATATATAAATCAAAGCAGCATATTAACACCAGGAAGACTGGTAAAACAGAAGCTATGAACTATCAACAGGATTTACTCATTTCCCCTATGGTTTGGATTCATTAAAATTCTTTCTACCATATCTGTCATTACTCTAAATACTTCTCACTTTATCCACCATTAATATATTAGTCTAAGCCACTATCAGCTCTTGCCTTTTCTGAACTACAATTCCTTGCCTTTTATCTCAAGCAGCTCTTCCCTATTTTGTTGTTGTTGTAGTTATTCTTGTTGCAGTTGCAGGATTCATCCTTTATGGAAAACATGTTGTGTGTTGTTACATAAAAATTAATGAGAATGATATTATCTAAATTCTTCCTCTTTCTTTTCAGATTGACTATATTCTTCACCTTAATTGTATTGATTTCCCATTCTCCATCCCTTGAATTTTGGTCATATCCTTACATAAATACCATGGTGGTTCCTTCTTTATTATTACCCACTTGTGACTCAAGCCAGCTATTTGCTGAATAATAGTGTTGGGTGGGTGTGGAGGAAAGGCACTGGGGCCAGCCACAGCTTTAGTTCAGGATTGTTGTCTGGAGCACTAAGTCTTATGTCCATTATCTTTCAAGACATGGCCTTGCTAGGTTGTTTACATTCAGCTGGTTGATATAACACATGATGAAGCCCCTTAATTCATGGTGTCTGTGTTATAACTTTTTCCTCCTTCCTTTGTTGCAATTAATTTTGGTAATTTCCTTTGGTAAAAACCTGTCTCAAATTGAAAAAAAAAAACAACTTATAGTTATTATAGCCTGTCCTTCGGTTCTAATTTCCCCCATACTTATAATATCCTGAACTGAGGCAACACCGATATTTCTTTCTATGACCACTCATCTCTGTATTTTAGAGAATCACTATACATATTCTTTAGGAAACTAATTTACTTTTAGGGATATCTTAATCCTCCTTCACCGCCTTATATCTGTGGAGGTACAGGTGAGCTCTTCATGTCCTTCTATATTTTGGTTCAAATTCCAGAGTACTTAACATTTTTTTTTAAAGATTTATTTATTTTAGAGAGAGAGCATGAACAGGAGGTGCAGAGGGAGAGAGAGTCTCAAGCAGACTCCACCTTGAGCGCAGATCCTGACACGCGGCTGGATCTCACAACCCTGAGATCACAACCTGAGCTGAAACCAGGAGTCGGGCACAACCAACTGCACCACCCAGGCGCCCCAACAGTTTTTTTATTTAATTTATGCATTGAGGTTTTGATCTCTTTTCTGCTTCATTAATGAAAGGTTTCTTTGTCTATATTTTGTTCACTTTATTTTATTTGATAGGAGTCAGTGGAAGTAAAGAAATACTTTTATTAATTATTAAGAGTCATTTTTATAATATTGATTTTCTTAAACTAATGTGATTAAAACCACATATACAATACTTAGGCTTTTACAAAATTTCTTCTATCCTTTTGGAAACAGCTGGACCCAGCTGCTTTCAATCTCAGTTCATAAAAATGCTCATCTTCAATGTGATTTTCTATCATACCGATAACACAGCAAAGTGTCTCAAATAAAATACTATCTAGGGAGTTGCACTTAAAATTTGGCTTCAAAATCCCATTTTTTTTTCTTCAAAGGTCTTTCCTTGAAGATGTATTTACTTGCCTAAAATATGACTTGAGATTTGCAGCTAATTCACGCAGGAAAATGTGTAGTCCCGCTTTATAAATATTCAAGACAGTAATAATGGGAAGAAATATAGAGATTACCTTATATCTTATTAGTGGTCAGTAGTTCTTTTTACATTATGCTATAGACTAAATACCTTTTAATGGAAAAAAAGAAAGTATTTTCCTTTGCAGAAATATAAAATGAATCCTAGTGCTTCTATTTCCATAGATTTATATGTTCCTCGTATTCTCAGGATTTACATTAGGAAAATGATATGTTCATTTTTGACACATTTAAATATTTTGAATTTCCATGTTCCATATGAAAAAGCTATCACTTATAGCATTTTTTTTGGTACAACCTCAATTTCTAAATGTAGAATACCAAATAAAATTCTTTGTCACTAAATTTAGATGGTATGTAATAGGGCCTTGTTTTAGTATGCTTTATTATTGCTTGGATTTAAATATATTTTTCTCAGATGACATCCAAGAGAGATAAATTATCAAATTACTAAAATTATCTCGTTGTTCTTGATACGTGAATTCTAAAGGTATAGGATGCTGCATCGTGATTCTTGTTTAATGGCAGTGCTATTGTTGCTGACATCTATTAGGATATTGCTACTAATAAGGTTACATTTCTTTCTATAAAAGAGAAAGTATGCTTGCTCTATGTTTACAGGCTTGATCCTGTGTACAGGCTTAGCTTCCTCCCCTTGCCAGAACCATCCCATCTCATATTACTAACATGCCAGCTTGGTCTGCCTGTTGCTATGGTTTCCCAGCAGTCACTGGCTATGCCCTGTTGCTTGAAATTATGCTTAGGCATGTCCTCATAGAATTTCATCTTTCTGCTGTGATTTTGGTTGTTCTCAGTTTTGCATAGAGCAGTAACCCATTTTTTGTAATCCATTTTTACACTGAGTTTATTTGACTGCAGCAGAATTGAACGTCTCAAAGATTTGGTTGGCTCTGGATTTATGGGGGTTTGTCTTGTTAATGGTAGACCCTAGACTTGTAATATCCCTACTGCTCATGGAGTTGAACAAGTGGCATGGTCCCTGCATATGCTTTAATACCCTCATGAATCTGACATACTATTTACCTAAGGTGAGTTTCAGTGGTAACACGGCTATTGGTTTCATCTGAGGGCTTACCCTTTTGTTCACTGTGACATGGTGGAAGTACTGACATTTAGCAGCATCTGTGAAAATCTAGGCCGCACAGTCAAATTACAAATTGCATACTACCACTTTTCTATGGGCTATTAACTTGGCCAGGAGCATTTTGCTCCATTGGTGTCATATTTTGTTAGCTAGGGTTTGGGGGAACATGCTGGCTTTCTTTATTTTGTTCTCTATTTCCTGGATATCATGCTGCTTAATATTTTGCTAAAATGGTAAAATTCAATAATCAATTTTTATTTTTCCATCTCCAATAAGGCTTTTATGCTCTTATGCTATGATGTGGTTTCCCACTTAGATGGACTTCAGACTCATTATAGTTATTAACATTATTAAATAACAATTATTAAACACTCATTAAAATAAGATCTTTTTAAAGAGAAGAAGAATCAAAAGGAAAGGGGAGAAATTTATTTTGATTTTTTGAATCATCATTTAATTTTTTTTTGATGATTTTTTTTCTACTCAAAGTTAATTTTTACATGATACTCTTAGAGAAGAGAGAGAAAATAGGGAGGACACAGGGGAAATCAATTTAGGCTAAATAATGATATGACTGGTCTGGATAGAATAATTAAATATTATATTAAGTTATATACTCACATACTTAAAGCCTTAAAAATAATCTGCTAAGACATTTATCTATTATCAAATACATCTATCTCCAATTCATGCTCAGTCACTCCCCAGGAATATCTTAGAATTAAATCTACAACATTAGTTTTAGATGTGGAGAAACAAAATCACAATCTCTGTGTTCTTTAATTTGGTCATGACTAGGTAGTATAGCTTCATTATTGGTTAATAAAAACCCTAAAAGAATGATAGACTTTTGATATAGGTAATATGAGAGGACATCCCATAAGCTAGACAGTTTATTCTGTTGAAGAACAGTTAAGAAAGAAGTTAGCAAATATTTATATATTACCTTAATAAAGTTAAATTGTATTTTTTATGTTAACATCATAAATTTGAGTTTCCGTCTAATCCCTTTTGTTAATTAGGGCAAAGGGTTTTCCTGGAATTTTGAAAAAAAATGGTATGTATATTGTCAAGGATTATTGATCGATTTTAACTCTAGAAACTGTCATAAGAAACAGCATTTGTTAGGATATTTGTTACATAAAATCATATTCACTCATTTAAAGTTTTAAATTATGTTTCTATAAAGCATGCATCTTCACCATGACCTTGGTGATAAATTAGCTCAATTTAGCTGTAACAAAACCAATCTATTTAAAAAGACAGTTACAGAATTTCTTCCAGGAAGAAACATGGTAAAGCTCTATTTCTTCTCCTAGATTATAATTATGAACAAAATAAAAAGTTAAGTAAAATAAAGATGGTCTTTAAAATGATATAGATTGAGGTCATGATCACAAAGGATTTTGAAAATATTCAACTACACACGATCACTGTCCCCTAGACTCAAAATCTCAGCATTAAACTGTTGGTGTTGACGAATTCCTGTCAATAATGCTGCTTTTATTATGTATATAGCATTTTGTATTATTTTATATGTGCTTCCCTGACTCTGCTATTTTGGGATTATAGTCTCATTTTATCACTTGCTTTCTCTGTGGCCTCAAATATGTCACTTCAGTTTTCTGATTCTCTGTTATCTGGAAAATGAAGAGGCATTTTGTAAGAATCAAATGGGAGAAAAAAATTTTTTTTTTGAAATTTCTATTTCACCCTTCCCTCTCTCCCCTCCCCCAGGTAATGGTCAGTGTGTTCTCTATAGTTAAGAGTCTGTTTCTTGGTTTGTCTCTTTCTCTCGCTCTCTTTTTTTTTTTAAGTGGGAGAAATTTTTGATAAAAATTTTAAACTGTAAAATAACACAAGTGTCAATTGTTAACTTAGCAGTTGTAGAGGCCTATTTCATGGATTTCTGAGGATGTCATGTATTCTAAAGCTGAAACAGTTTTCTGCAAGTATATAAAACCATATTTGTTTTACTTTAGATACAGAAAATATGCTCCTAGTCACTAAAGTCAATGTATGAAATTGAGGTGAATGAATATTAGCATTTTATAAGAAAAATACTTTTTTCCTCAAAAATTTTCCTTTGTTACAAAGCCAGCCATTTTCTGCTTTTACTTCTAGGTTCTTAACAAAACTCAATGCATTCAGAATTTTTATTGTTTTAGCTTAAACACATTTCTCATCAGAGTAGTTCATAGTCATTATAATGGACATAAAATACAAAAAAAAATGTAAATAAACTGATAAAAATAACCTGCTATATTGGAAAGAGTAGGGACTAGAGGGTTCAACAAATTTGGGCTCAAATTCTATCTAATGCTTCTACTTTCTTTTTAATATGAACTTCGGGAAAAATTATTTAATTATTTTGTGCCTTAATTTGCTAACTATATAAATCCATTTCCCCAAGATACTCTATGTGAGTGATCTAAGATAATACATGTAAACCACCTTTTATAGGGAATGGCACCTAAGTGCTTAAAAATGGCAGCTTTTATCATTACAAGACTCTCATTCCCCATGGAACTATTGTTTATGTTATTTCTTAGCTTAACATTTAAAAAGTACTTTTTAGCTATAATAAAATCAGGAAAATTAACTATTGAAAAAAACACAAAGATTATCAATCCTCCAATCTTTCTAAACATGCCTGCTTACTCTTTAGTTTATAGTTTTATGTAACTTTTGCTTAAATAACAGTTTCCAGGCATTTTTACTGTCTAGGTAAGCTTCTGTTTGTTAATTTCATATCCAAAATGTGGGCCCCAGAATTTGATATACTATACCTTAAGTGGTTGGACTGGTGAATATTAGAATGGAACTAATCTCTGTCTGTCTGCATAATATATTTCTATTAATAGAACTTTTTTTTCCAACTTCCACTTTCATCCTTAAACCACAAGAAGGTGGGGCACCTGGGTGGCTCAGTCCGTTAAGTGTGGGGTTCTTGGTTTCAACTCAAGGTATAATCTCATGGGTCATGGGGTCCAGCCCCACCTCGGACTCCATGCTCAGTGGGGAGCCTGCTTGAAGATTCTCACCCTCAGCCTCACCCCCTAAAATAAATACATAAATCTTAAAAAACACACACACACACACACACAAGAGGGTGACTTCTGGTTAAGCTTGAATTCCACTGAAGGGTCCTACCTGCCACCCCTCAAAGAACTTCTGTCTAATATCTGTATTTTAAATTGAAAATATAAATATAAAATTTTATATTTATTCTTTTATAAAAAGGTTTTATTTATTTATTTGACAGATTAAGAGAGAGAGAGCGCACACACACAAGTAGGCAGAGCAGGAAGCAGAGAGAGAGGGAGAAGCAGGCTCCCTGCTGAGCAGAGAGCCTGATGCAAGGCTCCGAAGGTGGATGCTTAACCGACTGAGCCACCCAGGAGCCCCTATACTTATTCTTAATAAACCTTATCTGCCTTGTTTTAGCTCAATATTCTAACCTAATTTCATATACTTTTATTCTGATCCTGTCATCAAATATTTTAACAATCCTTCCTGTTTTGTAACATTGACAGAATGCTTTATATATCTTTAGAAATATCTTGACTTTTTAAAAAGTTAGATAGAATAAAGCTAATATGTAATCCCATGGCATAGCCATAGAGCAGTTTCTCCAGGTTGACAACATTTAATTAATAAATACTCATTTTTTTTGAGACAGTTGCTCAAATAATCTTTAGTCACATGCTTATAACATAATCTAGTGTCTATTTCTCCACCTTATCCATAATACTATGAAAACTTTGTTGAATGTAAACTAAAATAAAAACATACTATGTATAGAGCAGTCAACTTCATCTATTAGTCTAAAGACCCAATCAGGATATAGTAAGTTGATTTATTTTTTACATGATGCCTAGCAGGGATGGTAGTTCACTATTACTTTTGTATTCCTTAACAAATCATTCATTTAATAATCTGCTATGGAATTTTTATCTCAATATCGAACATATTGGTTTGATATGATATATTCGAGATTCTGTTATTTTTCTATTAAATAATCCATTTCCATTTATTTTTATTGCCCCAAGTATCATATTATTGTTTTTATTTTGTAGAATAACAAATATTCAGGGGCACTTACCATGTGCTAAGCCCAGTGGTGATGCAATGTTGAACTAGACAGACAGATCCTTTTCCTCATGAAGTTTATATTATAGGGAGTTCAATAGACAATAAGTGCATCACCTAATAAAGAAAGGAAATCTAGAAGGAAGTAGAAAGGAAAATAATAGATTGTTATGATAGAGAATAATAGAGTTTTTCATAGATACAAGGTTAGGCAATGACTATCGAAAGGAGTCATATTTTAGATTAAAAGGGGCCAGCTGAGTGAAGAACCAGGAAAAGAAAATTTCTAGCAGAAAGAATAATACAAAGACCCTAAAGAGAAACATTTTTTCTTTTCTTGAGTCAAATAGAGCTCCAGGTGGCTGAAGTGTGGGTTAAGCAGGAAAAGAGTGGCCTGAGAAGAAGTTGGAGACCTAGTCAGGAGTCCGATCACTCAAGGGATTGTAGGCTTCTGACAGGCGGATTAGATTTTACTGTGTAAATTGGGACTCCATTAACAGACTCTAAATGGGCAATGATATGATCACCATATCATTTCAAAGTGGCTATTCTGGCTGCTGTGAATGAAGAAGATTGATAGGATGCACAAGAACAAAAAGAGGAAGACCAATTAGAAAGATTTTTAATATTCCAAAGAAGATATAATGAATGAGTTACTTTAGTTCAGTTTGTCCAAGAGAAAACATGCATCAATTGCAAAATGCCTGAATTTCTACAAATAATTCATAAATATGCTGAATGATCAATATGCTGAGTGGTAAATTTACCAAATTTACCTATATACTGGAAGATGTTATTTATTCATAAAGTTTAGAGATATTTTGACTGAAATGGATGGTTTTAATAACCTTTGAAAATTTCTGAAATGTTTTAGTCAAGGACTAAATTTATTTTAAATTTGCCATGAGTAATTTCACTCTAGCAAGCCAAAAATCTAGTGTATTCCTGATTGTTTTACTATCCCTGGTTGGACATGAGACTGTCTTATGTATTTTAGTGACAAGTCTTGGGCATATATTCAATATTAGTACTTTAAAAAGAGTGAGTTTCTATCTTCCAATAAATTTAGAGTCACAAATTCATCAGTAAGCTCAAACAAGTTAATATTTGAGAATTTCTTAAGGAATAAAATGTGAATCTTTCTTAAAATAGACATTTAAATAAATTTCACCAAAAAATTCACTGCAAAACAACTGTAGTAAGTAATATTTAGCAGTATTAAGACTATTATGAATCAACTCATCTTAAAGATTATTTTAAAATCCTGAAAATCTCTTGAAATCATCCATGCCCCACAATATGCTGAAAACTATATATTTAATATAGATGTGTTTGAGGGAACTTGCATTTTTATGAATTGTTTTTTAGGCAATTGATTTTACACTAATTTGTTTATTAAAAACAAACAAACAAGGTTTTGGTGAATTGGTCATTTAGCTGAAACACTGATAGTGGCAAGGGCAGTTGAGAGGAGTGGGTATGATACTCTGGTTGGAAAGACTAACACATTTGATGCTAGGCTGGATTTGAGGGATGGAGGAAAGGAGAGATCAATGATTACTCCTACATTTTGGGGCTTGAAGACATGGTGAGTGTTAGCACTATTCTTTGAGAATAGGGAAATTTAGGCGTAAGCATGTTTGCTGCCAGTGGGAAGGAATTTTTCCAAATCTATATTTTTCATATACTTGGGATGCTAATATAACCACCATGTGAAGCTGTCAAGTGGACGGTACGATATACTAACCTGGACCTAACAGGAGAAGACTAGCATGGAGACAAAACTTTAGGAGTCATCAGAATATGGATGGCAATGGAAACCAAGGATGGGAGAAGAAAAATGCTCTAGGATTCACTACTGAAGTTCTCCAACACTTAGACTATGTATAGAAGTAATATAGATAGGAAAGGAGTCTGAAAGGAGTAGCCAGTGAGACGTGCTGCTGCTAAAAGTAAGAAAAGGAAGTTTTCAAGAAGGGTAGAAATGTCGATTGTGTCCTATAAAACAGCAGTTTTATTCACGTCATCACATTTGACTCCCCACTTTCCTTTTTTTTTTTTTACGGTTTCCAGTTCATTTTATTAGCATACTTTCTGTGCTTTGTTTTATAAATATGTATACACAGACATACATACACACATACTTGCATGCATTGCATACACACAGCATCTGTTTGTGTGATTATGTCTATTTTCCACTTCACTCTTTACCATGAACTTTTTAAAGGCAGGCACCCTGTCAATCATCTTTATATGCTTAGCACAGTATCTGGAGAATACAAAGTACTCAGAAATACTTGTTGCATTGCATTATATTATTTCTAATAAGAACTTCATCTCAGTCACCATCAATATACAAATATAAATATTGATGAAACATGTAAGTTCATCATGCATTTTCAAGCCAAAACCACAAGTATATTTCAGTCCTTACTGGGCATTTTAATCTTCACACCTGAAAACCAAGTTAACTTTTTTGATCAAGCACACATTATGTCTTTTCTGTTTATCTCTAAAGTTCTTTCTTTGACTTTTTATGAACATCTCTTGAAACTACACGGTTAAATCACAAATGCTGAGCTCAGAGCAGAAAATCTGCAAAAAGCCACGTCTGCTTGCTACACCAGCTACTGATCTGAAACTGCAAACCGCACCTGTAGTGCTAAAATTGATTTTACTCATCTTTGCATATGTCATCAAGATCAGCATGCATTTTGAACCATTACTTAAGATTTGTTATGAAATGTTGGAAGTTACAGTCTGTGAAAATGATTGGTTTTCTGAAAAGCTTCTCTGCTCATTTGCACATAGACAAAGGCCATGTGTAAGCTCCTCAACAAAGCTATAAACCTGGCATTATGCCATTATATGAGCAAAAAACCTAGAGATCTGTTTATTCCTGAGATTGAAATATTCACTGAAACAACATAAATGGGAATGAGTTCCATTCTGTGAGCTCACACAATAAAATAATAGAGAATGTAGCCTAGTATATGTGAGAAAAATACAAAAAAAACCCAAAATGGAATGGGAACGAGTCTTCAGAAACAGTAAGCATAATCCAGAGGATACGTGTTTAAACTGACCTTAAAAGTAAATCTACATGCAATAGATTTTCTAGCATTTCAAACTCATTTTTCAGGGTTAGTTCGTTATAAAACCACGGAATATCAGCATTAAGATGAAGCTTAAGAGGTCTTACCTGACTCAAAGGGGGAAGGCCATAGGATATCAGGCAATACTGGGGGAAAAGGATGAGAACAGCTGCGTTCATGTCAACTTACATTGTTTTTCTACCAAATCACATGTTTCTCAAAGAAGAGATGAAAGCTCTTATCCCAATCTGGTTTAGGATGTTGAATGTTTCCAATAAATATGATTGCAAAAATATGATTGCTAGATGATAATCTGCTTTTAATTACAGTCGAAATTAAAGTAACAGCAAAAAACTCCTTTTTATATGGCTTTGTGATATATTTATGACTAGTAATAGCAGCATATCAACCTAGTATTAAAATTGGTCTTCGTTGCCTAATTACACACTGGGATAAATGAGAAAGGAGTGCCAGTGGCATATTGTTGAGAATTCAAAAATTAGCATTTGAAATTGGTCAACCATAAAGAGCACCATTTCACATGTAATTTTTTTTTTTTAATATTTGGGTTGTTGATGTTTATTCCTCATCATTTCCTATGACTTTTGCAAAACAAAAGGAGAGATTCATTCAAAGTGGACAAAATGAAACCAACTTTTTGTTTGTTATCTTTAAAGTATGAATCACCTACAATAACTCCATTAGCACTAATGGAAATTTGCATGTAATAAATCCTTTTGGTGCCTGGAGAATATACCACAGCTCTTTTAAACTGTCTGGTGCTTTTACCCTTGGGTCTCTCAGAAGTGGTGAGCCATCAGATAAAGTGTTCCTGGAAAGGAATAGGAAGATAATTAGAGTATCTCCAATTTTCTGTCTTTGCATGTAACAGTCTTTTTTTCACCCCCAGAAGCACATGCATACATATCTTAATACTCCCACACAACTACAGAAGGGCTCAGGAAAAATATACTGAATCACATGAAGGAGACTATGGTTATTACTTTTGAGAATCTTATAAGAATTTTCTGTATTTTGTATAATTACAGTTAGTTATAAAAGGGATTAGAGAATGTTATGTAAACCTTTAAGGACATATCGTCTGCTTAACTTTAAAAGGACCAATTGCTTCCTTAACTTAAAAATGGAAAAAAATCTACCAAGATAAAAGTCATACGTTAGTGTATCCATCACTTGGAGTGTTTCCTGTTGTGTCTGAGTATGCCTCTCAGATTGGCAGTTAGGGTTTCTACATATGAATTTTGGAAGACACAATTCAGTCCCTAACAGATGTGATCCAACTAATCTGGAGCCTCTTTCTGACCAAAATTGAGAAGTTTCCAGAATTAATCACCTCTTTTCTATTTATTTATTTATTTATTTATTTATTTATTTATTTATTTATTTGAGAGAGCACAAGCAGGGGGAGTGGCAGGCAGAAGGAAAATCAGGCTCCTGCTCAGCAGGGAGCCTGATGTGGGACTCGATCCCAAAACCCTGAGATCATGACATGAGCCGAAGGCAGATGCTTAACCAACTGAGCCACCCAAGCATCCCAATCAGCTCTCTTCTATATCACTTGTTAAGTAAAACTCTGGATAAAAGAAAGACTACCAATTAAAATGTTTTTCTAAAAATATTCTGTTGCCTTAGGCCGACTGTCACCATGCCCTAATTCATCTTTAGTTAAAACATACAAAATTATTGATTTGTTTCAATTCTGATATAAATGGTAAATCAATAACAGCAATAATAGATTGCATACATTTAAATAGTAATTATATGTTAAGTAGGGATAGTGGTAGTTAACTTTCAAGTATTTATAATTGAGTCTTTAGCAAAACAGATAAGAAAAGTCTATGATATGAAGTTATATTTCCCTAATATGAATAATGCATTCTCCCCTACTAGGGATTAGTGTTTACCATATCCCTTTTAAAAGTATCGTGCAGTGGAAAACTCTTCTATATTAATATGTCAATTCAAATTCATCTGTAATTTTTAATAGCTATTTTAACATTTACTTTTTAATAAAGCTGTTTCTTTCCCAATAAACCAGATAATTAAAGGGCTTAAAAATAACCAAGCTAGAAAATATTTATTTTAACGGGCATTCCATTTGTAGATGAATTTCTTTTAAATATGTTTAATTACAATAAAATGATATTTAAATGCACTAGTAAAGCTTGCTAACAAATCTTTTTGTAGAAAAGTCAGTATTCAAAGTGAATATTCTACAGAGTATATGGTTTTTAATTCCAGTGGCCATGGTAGTTTTCTAGTAGCAAAAATTATTTTTAAAATAATACTTAATACTATAAACATATATACAAAGAAAGTTATAAAGGAAAACAACAAAATTCGTAAGCCCACTACTATGGCAATCCATATTGATTTGTTAAAATGAAAGTAAAAATTCCATAAAATTAGAAAATTTAACAAATAACAAGTAAAACCCCCATCTCAAACCTGCACATATTTTCTCTTCCAACCATAGCCTTTTAAAAAATTTCTTATGTTATCTTACATTTTATTACACGTAGAAGTGTATTAATTTGAGCCATATAAAACTGTTCATTGTTGACCAGCAATTTTATGACTCAAACTAATACATGTGATTTTATATCTTGTTTTTTAATCTAATAATATATTTGAGTACTTTTTATATTAGAAAATACACTTTAGATTAAATATTATCATACATATATAATAAATTTAATTTGACTGATGCTCTTTTGGTGAAAATTTATGCATCTTTTTGCTATTGCAACCTTTATAGATATATCTTGATATATGTATGCACATATATTTATAGTTAAACACCTAATAGTGCAACTATTGTATCAAAATGATGCACATTTAAAATTTTTATAGGTACTCTTAAATTACTCCTCAGAATTGCTCCCCCCATAGCACACACACAACTTTGTCAGAACCAGGTGTTACTTATGATTGATAAAAGTTAGTATCTCATTTATTTAGTTGCGAGTTGAACATTTTTTCATATGTATTCATTTATCATTTGTGTTCCTATTTCTCTTTCGGTAGATTGCCTATACATATGCTTGGTTCCTTTTATTTTCTTATTGATTTGTAAAACACTGATTTTCATATCTCCTTGTACACTCCTTATAAGACAATTGGTGCTTTATTTACCATATATCTTGTAATTTTGCTGAGTTTGTTTACTAAAATCACATATAAATTTATCCAGCTTTTCCTTTTAGAAATCTTGGGTTATTTTTACATTCAAATCCTTGATCTATCTGGAATTTATTTTGATATAGAAGTGAAGATGACATTTAACTTTATTTTTTTTTTTCTGGAAAGTCTGTTGTCACTATTGTAAATGACCCATCATTCCTATTAGCATGCATCTCACCAAATTTTCTCATTGTTTTACATGGATTTCTTAACAATCTTGGATTTCCGAAAGAAATATATCACAAGTAATGATAATTTTAGCAGATGAAACACTGGCCACATTGAATAAGAAATTTGAGAGTTAAAAAAAATACTAATTCCATGATAATGGTTGAATTATCTAGAGCAGAAAATTTATAAAAGGTATAAGTCCAAAGATTAACCTTTGTAGAGTATCAAATATCAGTTTATATTTAATATTGGAGAAGGTAAGAAAAACAATTAAAGTAGAAGTTTCTCTCACAGGAATTGGAAGAGAACCATGGGAGCATATTGTTGCCTAAGTCAGAGAACTTAAAAAAGTGAAAATTGAGACAAAAAAACCCTCTAAAATTAGTGAGAAAAGCAATTTGGACTCAGTTACATGCACAAAATTAACATTAGAGATCAAAGAGGGAATAGTATGAGTAGAGGATGTCTCAGTTTGCAGATTATTCTTTCTAGAAGTTGGAGATGCCAAGGAGAAACACAGCGGAAGCCATCTCTAAATCAAAGATGTTTTTAATCTGAATCAAGATTTGTGCAATTTTAAAGGCAAAAGAGAAGCGATGAGAGGCAGTGGGCGAATGAGAAAGTGTGAGAGCTAGAATATCCTTCAGAAGTCAGGAAGGATTAAAAACTATGGTATCACTGTAATTTTGAGGAAAATAGGAGCAGCTAAGGACAGAATGCCAAACTAAAAGATGTTCTATTCCACGAAGTTAGGCTTGGCATT
The DNA here is from genome assembly GCF_011800145.1 of Mirounga leonina. Lineage (NCBI taxonomy): Eukaryota > Metazoa > Chordata > Mammalia > Carnivora > Phocidae > Mirounga > Mirounga leonina. Next base: position 24,538,233 of record NW_023270807.1, on the reverse strand, counting down.
TGGGAAACTCTAAAACAACTAATCTAAAAATTAGTTGAATGACATCTAAACATTTAAATATGAATGTAAATTAATATTCTAACAAAGTCCAAAAATGTCAGTATTACTTAGTAATATCCATAACTTTCTGGGAAAGATAACAGAAAGTTAAGAGAAAACATTTGAAGTATTGCAAATGGGGATTTAAGCAAAATTAAGGGCAAAATTTGAATATATAGATGCTGTAGTAACCCCAGAGGAGAGTGCCAGTTAACTTAAACTGATGTATATGAAATTCTTCCTCTGATGAAATTTTTAAAACACCAAATTGTAAAGATTAAGAGCACTGAATTTGTTATCTGTTAGGTATCTGTTATGTATTTATAGGCTGATAAATCATAGATTTTAATAAAATTCCTTTTATCCATAAATATATTCACCTATACCTATCAGAACATTTTTATATTCTTTGTGAGCAGCAATGGCTTTATTTCTTCCCAGTGTGTGTGTGTGTGTACGTCGCATATATATAGGTCATACACACACACATATATATACATGTAGGCAAAAAATATATATATATACCCATATTATACATACATGTATACAAATATACATATATACATATCTATCTCCAAATATATACATACATATATATACACAAATATAAGCAAATAAAAATCGATCATGAAATTGTCCCAAAAGGTCTTTTGGAAAATGCATTTTCCAAAATTATGTAACATTTATCTTTTATCCAGAATAAACTTAAACATTAATGTTGGCTCTCAAGTAATCATGGCAAAGCAATTTTAAATAAACGTTTCTTTTTTTGGAATCTTTGAATAAACAAGTTTTCCTTTAGTTTATATTAGGTGATATTTATTTTACTTTGATTAGATTGAAAACTGATTTTATTGCTCTATTTCCTGAACATTTCAAAGTAATTTTCAGAGTCTAATTGAACAAACACATCTTATTAGTCTTTCCCTGAGATGTAATAATTTAAACAATCTTATTTGTACTTAAATACAAAGGAAAATTGAATCCAGAAGGGAAATGTAGCAAGACAAAAGGCCACTGTATTTTAAGAATTATTTTTCCCAAAATCTGACTGGTATTTAATTAGATAAGGAAGAAAACCAGACAATGAGGAACTTAGGAGCATTATCCCTTGCACCTGGCAATACTTGCCATAACATTAAGCTATTTCCTGAATTAAAATTGCGTTGCTTTCAATTCTCCATAGATGAATATAAAGTCTCTGTTTTGAGAGACCACTTGGTCTTGTTATAGTTTATGAATCCCTTGAAAGAAACCATGAGAAATAGGTAACTCTGACATACCCAGTATATGAACTATTTATCCTTTTATAATTTTACATTTCAAAATAAAATGTACTACATGTATTCTTGAGTATGTCTTTATATCAAGTTCTCGAACGTAAAATAACTCTACTTTTGGTCTTTTATAATTTTCATGATGTTGCAGTTTAAAAATGTAGTAGGATGTCCCCCTCTCTCTGTGGCTGCAACTTTCTTTAGGACAGACAGATCTGTTGCAGACCTACTAGAGTCAGCCTTAACTTCTAGAGTTCCTTGGAGCTTTCATTTGAGAAACTATATTTCTCAAAAAAAATGCTGCATTCTTCTCTTATTACAAACAAACCTAGATATTAGTGGTGGCTTTCAGATAATGATAACAAAGCAACTCAGCCTTATTTTTTTAGAAGAATACTTCAGCTTAAGAGTTCTGTTTATTTTTTAAGAAATGATGAAAACACATTGCTTTGATTAATGGTCTCCATGAGCCTCCTAGGAACTTAATATGCAAGTTCAGGTTTTCATTGACAAGGGATTTCCCACTTTTCATTTTAAATGTAATTAATTATTTCCATGTATATGATATTAATATTACAACACATTGTGTTCCCTAGTGAAGACACAGTTCAGTGTTAGGCTTCTTCATATTTGCCTTTGATCTTTATCCTAAAGAGCTCCTTGTAGCAGAAGCTTAATAATTTAGAGCCACAACCTTGACAAAAATCAGGAAGAAAAATGAAATTACAAGAGATAATGAAAGGGTGAAAATAAATATAGAGTTACATACTTTTCTTAAATAATAAGCTCTCAGGAGTTCTTGGTTGAAAAGACTATGCTAGGAGTGTTAGAAGAATTGTAGATGATATTCCTGCAGTTTATCGCTTCATAGGAAACAGAGACAACCTACTTCAGTATTGGGCCCCATTTGCCAGTCTGGCATGGATGTGGGAAGTACAGATAATGAGGACTAGGAAGAGGGAGGAAATACTACATTTCAGGAGTGCTGAACTGTTCAAATTCTTTGTGACAGCTCCTATTCACCAATATCCAAACTAAAATCCCACTTGCCCTTATCTACAATGGACAAATGGGAGATATTGGCAGTAAGGAGGCAGATAAAGGAAATCATCCAGACCATGAGGTAAGGTCTGGATGGCTGCTCCAGGGTAGTTTTTGGAATTCCAGAGGATAATCTTGCAACTCAAACATCTAACAGTAAGATAATTCAGCCTTGAGAATGAAGCTCAAAATAAATACGTGGATACTCTGGACCACAAAGTTTGTTTGTTTAATAATATATAGGATAGGGAAAAAATAGATAAAATGAAAATAGAAAAGCAAATAGGATTATATGATATACCCAGAAAAAATTTCTTACAATCAATTATTCAATAATGTGATTCCTATATTTCTTATATTAAGCAAGAAATGAGGCCAATAATCTTCATTTATTGAAATATTTTGTATTATTGACATTATTCCCTTGGATAATTTGTCTTTCTAAAAATCAAGCAACTAGAGTAAATTACTTCTCTATGATACTTTTAGCTTTTTGAATTAACAATCTAAATTTTGTATTCAAATTCATGCTGACAACCCAATTCTTTCAATGTATACAAGTTAATATATTCATATTTTCCAAGAATCAATCCTTATTCCTAAAACTATGAAGAGATTAAAAGTTAATTCATAACATCATGAGGTGAGTTCTATCATGCACTGGGACAGGAAGGAATTCCTTACAATTATATCCTATCAACAAATAATCTTTAAGCACTGATTTTATGCAAGGCAGTTTGTTAGTTCTACAAAATATTAAAAAAAGCAGCTCCTATTCCTAAAGAATATTGCCGCTGACCTAGTTCTGATTGCCATCTTTTCTTACTTTTATTGTTACAATAATTATGTAATTGTTCTTTCCTCATTCAGTTCCTTCTGCTTTAAAGCTGCCTGAATTCTCATGTCATACCCTTCTTAAAATTTTCCTATTTTTCCCTTGCCCTAAATTGCTTAGCATGTAGCCCAAGATTTTCCAATATGTGATTCCAGTCAGTCTCTCCTAGCTTTATCTTTACCAACATCCCTCCCATGTACACTACATACATCACAAAAATACTCATTCTGCAAGAATTTTGTGATTTTTTACCTTTTCCCTTGACCTGATATGTCTTTATTAATTTATATCCATTTCTTGTCCATCAAATTCAAATTCAAATCCCACATATTCCAAGAAATCTTTCCTCATCTTTTCCTACCTTGAAGGAAATATTTCCTGTTCTGTGTTTCAGCACCACCTAGTATATTATGGTATTATTTCATTCTCCTTTTGCATCATATTTAATTGCTTTTTTGGTCTCCCCTTTGCCTTGAAACTATTTTGATTCTTGTTTCTTTTTTCTGTACAGATGTCTTTCATTGAGGACCATTTCAAATCCTTTTTTTTTTTCTTTTTCATAATAAACTTTATTGTGACAGGCAGGGCTAGTCCCTCCCATGCTGGGAGATACTGTGTGGCAAGTGACAAAGCTCTGAGCCTAGCTCTTTTGGGGGCTGCAGTGGTAAGGATGGCGAAGGGGATGGACCCCATGGCTGGGGTAGTAACATGACTGGAGGCATCAAGTGTGCGATGAAGCTGGGGTGAGGAGCAGGTGGAGACTGACTGGCACCTAGCACTGGGAGCACATTTGGATGCGAGAAAATCCTGAGACGGGGACACTCCTCATTGAAGTCCCTGCTCTTCCTTGTACTCCAGTCTCGAACCTTTAGCACTGCCCTGCCAACGGCCCTTCCATAGTTTTCCAGAGTGATTCTCATTGAGCTTTGCCGGAAAGTTGAGCTGTTTGAAGTCAGTGCCAAAGTGTTTGTTCAGAGTCCCATTTCTGGGCTGAGTGAGGGTGGTTCCCTTCCAGAATGTGTCCTTGTATAGAATATGGTTAGGGTTGTGGCCCATCTTCTCTGCACGCTCTTGGAGGAGCTCTCTCAGGGGTGCCTTGGCTTTGTCCACAGGCATCTCTCCATACTTGTTACAAATGCTAACAAGGGCCCCATTAGCCACCAGGTCCTCTGCAACCTGATCTTGGCCCCCAAAACAGGCATAGTGCAAGGGCAGATTTCCATGCTTGTTCATTGCATTGATGTTAGCTTTATACTGCAGCAGCTTCTGCACAATATCACGGTGTCCATGACTGGCTGCCAGGTGCAGGGTGGTGTTATCCCTATGGTTCATCACATTGATTTGTGTCCCCCGTATGATTAGCATCTCAACCACAGCAGAACGGCCCTCTTGGCAGGCCCAGTACAAGGGGGAGAAGCCATGATCACCCCCGTGGTTGAGGTAGTTCTCCATGGTGTTCAGCCACAGGTGAACAGCCACTGCGTTGCCCCTCTGGCACTGAGTGAAAATGTCATCCATAGCAGCATCTGGGCGCTGAGTCCCCTAGATTGGGGAAGACTGTAGACAGGACTCGGGCTGGGAGGAGCCTTCTTTGGGGAACTCCCCTCCAGCCGAGCCCGCCGTTGGTCCACCCCTGGCCCTCTCCAGACAGCACGGGCCCCCATTCCTCCCTCCTTCTCACCTCCCTTGCCCTTCTCTCAAATCCTTTTTTTAAAGTTTTTATTTAAATTCCAGTTAGTTAACATACAGTGTAATATTTGTTTCAGTTGTATAATATAGTGATTCAGCACTTCCATACAACACTCGGTGCTGATCACAAGTGCCCTCCTTGATCCCCATCATCTATTTAACCCATCCCCCTACCCACCTCCTCTCTGGTAACCATCAGTTTGCTCTCTGTAGTGAAGTGCGTTTCTTGGTTTGCCTCTCTTTTTTTCCCCTATGTTCATTTGTTTTGTTTCTTAAATTCCACAAATGAATAAAATCATAATGGTATTTGTCTTTCTCTGTCTGACTTATTTCACTTAGCATAATACTCTCTAGCTCCATCCATGCCATTGCAAGTGGCTAGATTTCATTCTTTTTTATGGATGAGTAATATTCCATTATATATATATACCACTTCCTCTACATCCATTCATCAGTTGATGGACACTTGGGCTGTTTCCATAATTTGGCTATTGTAGATACTGCTGGTATAAACCATGGGGTGGCTGTATCCCTTTGAATTAGTATCTTTGTATTCTTTAGGTAAATACCAAGTAGTTCAATTGCTGGATTGTAGGGTAGTTCTATTTTTAGCTTTCTGAGGAAACTCCATACTGTTTTCCAGAATGGATGCACCAGTTTGCATTCCCACCAACAGTGTAGGAGGGTTCCCCTTTCTCCACATCCTCTCCAACACCTGTTGTTTCCTCTGTTGTTGATTTTAGCCATTCTGACAGGTGTGAGGTGATACCTCATTGTAGTTTTGATTTATATTTCCCTGATGATCAGTGATTTGAGCATCTTTTCATGTTTGTTGGCCATTGCATGTCTTCTTTGGAAAAATGTCTATTTATATCTTTTGCTCATTTCTTAACTGGATTATTTGTTTTTTGGATGTTGAGTTCGATAAGTTCATTATAGATTTTGAATACTAGCCCTTTATCAGATATGACATTTGCAAATATCTTCTTCCATTCTAGGGCTGCCTTCTAGTTTTGTTGATTGTTTCCTTCTCTGTGCAGAAGCTTTTTATTTTGATGACATTCAATAGTTAATTTTTGTTTTTGTTACCCTTGCCTCAGACGACATATCTAGAAAGAGGTTGCTATAGCACATGTCAAAGAAGTTACTGCCTGTGTTCTTCTATAGGATTTTTTATGGTTTCAGTTCTCACATTTAGGTCTTTAATCCAATTTGAATTTATTTTTCTGTTTGTGTAAGAAAATGGTCCAGTTTCATTCTTTTGCATGTGGCTGTCCAATTTTCCCAACACCATTTGTTGAAGAGACTGTCTTTTTCCTGTTGGATATTCTTTCCTGCTTTGTCAAAGATGAATTCGCCATATAGTTGTGGATTTTTTTCTCGTTTTTCTTTTTTGTTCTATTGATCTATGTGTCTATTTTTGTGCCAGCACTGTACTGTTTTGATCACTACAGTTTGTATTATAATTTGAAGTCTGGAATTGTGATGCCTCCAGCTTTGCTTTTCTTTTTCAAGATTACTTTGGCTATTCCGGGTCTTTTCTGGTTCCACATAAATTTTAGGATTACTTGTTCTAACTCTGTGAAAAATGCTGTTGGTATTTTGATAGGGATTGCATTAAATGTGTAGATTGCTATGGGTAGTACAAACATTTTAACAATATTTGTTCTTCCAATCCATGAGCATGGAATGTCTTTCCATTTCTTTGTGTCGTCTTTAGTTTCTTTCATTAGCATTTTATAGTTTTCAAAGTACAGGCCTTTCAGCTCTTTGGTTAGGTTTTCTTCCTAGGTATCTTATTGTTTTTGGTGCAATTGTAAATGATTCCTTAAATTCTCTTCCTGCTGCTTCATTGTTGGTGCATAGCAATGCAACAGATTTCTGTATGTTGATTTTTTATCCTGTGACTTTACTGAATTAATTTACCAGGTTTTTAAATTTTATTTATGAGAGAGAGAGAGAGAAAACAGGTGGGGGGAGTGGCAGAGGGAGAGGGAGAAGCAGACACCCCACTGAGCAGGGAGCCCAACTTGGGGCTCGGCCTGATCCCAGGACTCTGGGATCATGACCTGAGCTGAAGACAGACACTTAACCGACTGAGCCACCCAGGCACCCCTCATTTATCAGTTTTAAGAGCTTTTTGGTAGTCTTTTAGGTTTTCTATATAGAGTGTCATGTCATCTGTAAATAGTGAAAGTTTTACTTCTTCCTTGCCAATTTGGATGCCTTTTTTTTTTTTTCTTTTTGTTGTCTGATGGCTGAAGCTAGGACTTCTAGTACTATGTTAAAAAACAGTGGTGAGAGTGGACATCCCTGTCTTGTTCCTGACCATAGAGGAAACCTCTTAGTTTTTCCCCATTGAGGAGGATATTTGCTGTGCGTTTTTCATATGTGGCTTTTATTATGTTGAGGTATGTTCCTTTTAAACCTACTTTGTTGAGGTTTTTGTTTTTTGAGGGTTTTTATCATGAAGGGATGTTGTACTTCAAATCCTTTTTTTAGGGGCACCCTGGAGGCTCAGTTGGTTGAGTGACTGACTCTTGATTTGGGGTCAGGTCATGATCTCAGGGTCATGGGATCTAGCTCCATTCAGCGGGGAGTCTGCTTGAGGATTTTCTCTCTCTCCTTCTTCCTCTGCCCCTCCCCCCAGTCGTGCACACTCTCTCTCTTTCTCTAAAATAAATAAATATTTTTAAAAATATGTTTTTTAGGGGTAAAAAGATTATATCAGTGAATAAATGTCTTTTCTTCTAGGTTGAACATTAGATAAAGGCAGGACCACATCGTGGTTGCTTTTACCTTAATCAATAAATACATGCTAATTGGATTGAAGGTGATATAAATTGAATTGTTTTCAACACCAATTAAATGAAAGATGCTTCAGAAAGAATTTTTATAAATAAGAAAGAGACCTGAGGTTTGCTATGCAAATTCATACTAATACTGAAAATCCTTTGAGTGGTAAGTCACTTTGTAGGTTTCATGTTTTGTCAGACACAATTTATATTTCAAATTATGGAAGGATTGAAAGTTGTAAGAGTAAGAATAATTTCTGATATGATAAATTAATATCAAAGCAAATGCTAATTTTATAAGGAATCAGTGGGGTTATTTAACCCTAGGTACTTTTGTTTGAATATTACTGGTTCTGGCTAATGAATGAGAAATTAACAGAGAGAAAATAAAGTAGCACAAGTATACACCAGACTTAGTAAATACCAGAATGAGAAAACACCCATAGTTTATCTAATCAAACCATGTGTGTTGGTTCCAGACACACCTGATGGCAGGGACATTTGCCTGGAGGGCAGTGTTCTTCATGAAAATATTTAAATGCATCTATGTTACTTTATTCATTTTTTATAAGCCATTATGTCATTCATCTATGTATTTTTCAAATACTCCTTGAATCTGTTAATATTGTCAACTTGTAACACAGCTTTAACAGATTCCACCTACTGACTCAAGCCAATCAAATCCAAATAATATTTACCAAGTGCCTATGATAAGCCAGCCTCTATTCTGAGCAATGTTATTCAAAAGCATAACAGCAGACTTTGTTTTAAGAAGATTGACTAACATAAACACTGTTATAAAATAGCATGATGAAACAGCCAGTGGTAATTTTACATAAGTATTAGAAGAGCTTGGAAGAGAAGCTTCTAATCTGTACCAGTAGGTCTAGAGTTGGCTTTCAGGAAAAATTGAAGACTATTAGAAAACTTGAAGCAAAGTTACGCAGTTAGAAGTGAGGGAAGATGGAAGAAATGGAAATTCCAAGCAGAGGAGAAAGTGTGAGTTAAAGCACAGAGAAGCATGAATCAGTAGAACTGGAAACTGCTGACAGTTCAGGGTTGCTGAAAGATAAACCATCCTCAAACTGGCATGAAAGGTATGACCAGTATTTCTAATGTCTTAGAATTTGGTCAATAAAACTATGGTTGCTTTCTCTTTTGTGTTGCACGTCTTTAAAAAAAAAATTCTGACCTTTTAGGACAACAGTCATAATAGGTATAATGGTAATAATATATATCATATAATATATAATTAGATATTATAGATAAACATATATTATACATAATAGATAATACACAATAATATATATTATGTATATATAATAATACCTATATAAGTGTATACATAATGATATGTATATATTATATGTAGTTATAAGACATAATTATATATAATTTCTTAAAGGCTTATGTGCCAGACATTGCGCCAAGTTTTTTGCAACTGTCATCCAACTTTATCCTCACAAAATCATTTGAAGTAGAAGTATTATCAGCCCCATTTTACAGAATGAAGAAGTGAACTTAGTTGTCCAAGTTCTTATTGTTACCAATAATGGAATCCAGATAATCTTAGGTGCCTTCACTGAACACTTGAAGTTTCTCTGTATCATTTCGAGGTAGTAATTAACCTTTCATTAATTGCGTTGTATTTTTTTTAAGATTTTATTTATTTATTTGACAGAGAGAGACACAGCTAGAGAGGGAACACATGCAGGGGGAGCGGGAGAGGAAGAAGCAGGCTTCCCGTGGAGCAGGGAGCCCGATGTGGGACTCGATCCCAGGACCCTGGGATCATGACCTGAGCAGAAGGCAGGCGCTTAACGACTGAACCACCCAGGCACCCCTCATTAATTGAGTTTTTAAGCAAAGAACTTTTTAAGTGAACAATTCTAAGGTGTGGTTTGTCATTTTCTCTGTTCTCCAGAATGATGTGGAATTTCCTATGGAAAATCTTAGGACCCCATTCGTCACTGATGTTCTTTGAGAAATAATTATTTTGGCTCCTCAAAGCTCTTTAACTCTCTACCCCACTTTTTGTCACTTTCTAAATTATAATTATCCATTCAGTCATTCAGGATTAGATCATGGTTATTATATTTTTAAATCTGTTCTCTCTTCTGTCTTTGAACTGGCAAGTTTCTCTCAAGAAATGGATGCACGTTTTCTGCTTTTTGAAGAAGATGATATACCTAATACTAAGACAACATCTACACTGTGACTTCTTAACCTTGATTAAATTAACATTCTATTCTGAGTCTACCCCATATCATATTTTTCCCTTGAGCTCAGACAAAATTAGTACAAATTTGTATTGTTCTTGTTTTTATACCTTCAGAAACTTTGAATTATAGTTCTGACATTTAAAGAGAGAACTATATCAACAATTTAAGCAAACTTTCCTTTGATTTGTTGTGATTAAATCAGCCAGTCCCAGTCCAAATTCCTCCCTTTTCTCAAGCTTTCTCAATTAAACAAAAAATGGTTATGTGTGAGGCTTTTACCTTATACTGTAGGTCTTTATTTCCTAAGGTATTTTGGTTTTACAACTTGAAAGAAATTTATTTCTATTATTATGAACCAATGTATAATTTTCTTTAAATGTTTGAACAAATCATGGCATCATGCTGTAAAAAGAAAACTCTAGTGGAGGTTAAAAACTTCCCACTCTCCATTTATCCCTAACCCAAAGCCTTAATGCATTATACCATTAACCTGAATTACCTATCTTTTTTGACCAAGGGCTCTCAAATGTCAGTGTGAAAAATAATCACTTGAAGAACTTGTTAAAATGAAAATTATCTGGCTCCTTCCATAGGTTGCCAGGGTGGAGTACAAGAACACCTGTGACAAGCTTCATTATATAATAGTAATGTAGCATCCTCTGGACACACTTAAGAATCGCTGCATAAGACTGCTACAAAACACTTCCTTTCCCAGAGCTCTACTTTTGCTAGGGAAGCTCCTTGACACATCTTCCCTGGAAGCTCACCTAACTTATTTATTTTTAATAGTTTTATTGAGGTAAAATTTTATGCACAGTAAAATGCATTCGTTGTAAGAATACAATTCAAGAATTTTTAGTAAATTTATTGAATCATGTAATCATTAACACAATTCAACTTTCAGATATGTCCATTAGCCTAAAAAGTTTCCTTATGCCCTTTCTCAGTCTGCTGTTTGCTTTCTGTCTTTATATATTTGCCTTTTCTGGACATTTCAATCATTTGCTATGTGGTCTTTTTTGCCTAGCCTCTTTCATTAAGCATAATGATTTGAGATCTACCCATGTTATAGTATGTATATATCAGTGGTTTGTTCCTTTTCATTGATGAGTATTCCATTGTATGGACTTACCATATTTTAAAAACATGTATGTTTCAGTACACAGACATTTGAATTGTTTCAAGTTTTGGCTTCTATGAATAGCACTGTGATAATTTATGTATGAATCTATTTGGACATTTTTAACATTTTTATTTTTCTTGGATACCTTCATCTAATTGGTTTTTAAAACCAGCTGTCCAATGTTCAAATATTTTATTTCCATTATCAAAATGATATTAAAAATAATTTTTATTCCTTAAGGAAGAACACAAATTTACAGGTATATACATATATTGCTTATGTTACATTAAGTATACAGTTTATGAATCATGTACCAGAAATCAGTAGTTCTCTAATTCAAGTTTTATGCTTCCTTCCTCCTTAAGTAACAAATTTTGTTTTGTTTTGTTTTTCTGAGTACATTGTTACTGAATCAAAAGACTTCCCAGTTTCCATTGCAGTTAAATGTGTCCATGTGATTAAGCCCCAACCAAAGAGCTGTGACTAGATATCCTATTTGGAATTTTGGGGAAGACTGCATAGAACAAGTTTACTTAAGCTTGCAGGGACAGTTACTTGTAATTATACCTTTTATGCTTCTTTCAGTGTTCATTGATGATATAATATCTGGTATTCCAACAGCCATTGTGGGCCATAAATTAACCTAGGAGATATAAGCCATATCTTTGGGTAGGACAAAAAAAAAAAAGTTGGGTCCCTACCAAGTTAGTTGGAACAGTCCACAAGAACACCCTCATTTCTGATACTGATTGCAAATTCCAGAGTCTCCAAGACCACCATTAGGTTCAATGATTTTTAGAGGACTAACAGACCTTACTGAAAGCTCACGGTTATGGTATATTACAGTTAAAGGATACAGATTAAAATTAGCCAGGGGAAGAGGCGCATAGGCCAGAGTCCGGGAAACAGAGCCCAAGCACAGAAGATCTAGCTTCTAGCTTCCAGTTTTTTGTCCTTTCCTGATGGAATTATAGACAGCATTAATTTCCCAGAAATTATGTGTGACAGTATGCAATGAATATTGCCAACCAGGCTGCTTACCAGAGCCTTGCTGTCCAGAGTCTTTATAGAGACTCAATAATGTAAACCTTGTTGGACACCTATATAAGGCTGACTTCCGTCTCCATCTCCTCTGAAAATCTGATACCATGTGACCCATAGCTCCCATCCTAAATCTCTTTGTTATTATCTGGTCTGTCCCAAGGTCCCCAACCTAGATCACATTCTTGGTGTAGCACAAAGTTCTTACCCCAGATCACATTGGAGGTTAAAAACATCCAGTTTTTTATGGCCCTGAGGTAAACAAAAATATTTTTAACAAACACTGTGTTCTTTTTTTTTTTAATTTTGTTTTGTTATGTTAGTCACCATACAAGACATCATTGGTTTTGATGTGGTGATCCACGATCCATTGTTTTCGTATAACACCCAGCGCTCCATGGAGTACAAACTGAGGGTTCTAGAGGGGAGGGGTGAGGGGGGATGGGTTAGCCTGGTGATGGGTATTAAAGAGGGCACGTACTGAATGGAGCACTGGGTGTTATACGCAAACAATGAATCATGGAACACGACATCAAAAACTAATGATGTAATGTATGGTGATTAACATAACATAATAATTAAAAAAATGAAAACATTATACATAAAAAAAGATATGCAGTTGCTGTGACTGCATGAAATTATATAATTATAGGATAGCTATCCACGTGTAAGAATGTCATGTAAAGAAACAACTAAATAAAGAATGGGTAACAGCAGCATTATAGAGGGGAGAATAAAGTGCAGTCATATACACCAATATATAAACACTGTTCACATGTAGATGATAATTTTGAAAAAAAATTTCTCCGTGAAAAATGAAATCATCCTTTAACTGAGAAAGTATTGAAATGGTGCTCGTGAATTGTACATGTTTTGGGGGAGGACTGTCCTGTAATTCTCAAATTACCAACCACAATGAAAGATGCTACAAAACTTCTCCACATTTTGGATGATCAAGAGATTCAATATCCAAATGGGCTATAATTTCAAACTAAGAATGAGCATACAGATTTATAATAAATTTCTGACACAGACAGTATACATGATGATGGAATTTGCACACAGCAGAAATTTAACAATAACATTTTGACAAAATAGTGGTTTATGTTTATCAGTTATGAGACATCTGAAAGTAGGCTGTCCAGAGCTGACTAAATTGCTTAAGTAAATAAGCAAGGATTCTGATTTATTCAAGCTTCTTTTTCTGCTTTCCTATGCACATTGCCCTATTGGTTTACAGATGACTGCTCTACCTCCAGAACTTGGTTCTATGTCCCAGTCAGGATAAAAAGGAAAAAGTACAAAGAGTAAAAGTTACATGCTAGCTAAGACTTCCCTCCTTATTAAAGAAACTGTGCATTCTTAGAAGCCCCTTCTTAGTAGACATCTGTTTAGATCTTGTTGCACATAGTGAAGTCTTAAATCCACCCCTAACTGCAAGGGAAAATAGGGGTATAAGCATTTTCACTGGGCATATTGCCCTAAACAAAACCAGCAGACTAAAGATATTAATCAAAAAACAAGTTAGGATCTGTCACGAAAGAACAGGGGGTGGATGTAGAATCTGGTCTCAGTGAATTTAAAAGATAGTAAATAGAAATTATTTTTTATTATGTGATTTAATTTTATACTATTTTTCTATATTTTTAAGCAATATTATAAGTCAAATGTGAAATAAACTGAGCTGCGCAAATGTTATTTAACCAAAAATTTATTATTTTTCTTACTGCCTTATAAAGATATAAAAGAAAAAGGAAAGTGTTTCAAAAACAGTTCTAGTTCTGTTGTGCAACATAATGCTTTGCCAATGCATGTTGAAATATCAATGATATAAACATAGATATTATTTTATTAAATTTTAGTTTTTCTTACTTTAAGTAACCTGCTTTTTTTTTAAATTTTATTTTATTATGTTATGCTGATCACCATACATTACATCATTCGTTTTTGATGTAGTGTTCCATGATTCATTGTTTGTATATAACACCCAATGCTCCATGCAAAACGTGCCCTCTTTAATACCCATCACCAGGCTAACCCATCCTCCCACCCCCCTCCCCTCTAGAACTCTCAGTTTGTTTTTCAGAGTCCATCGTCTCTCATGGTTTGTCTTCCCCTCCGATTCCCCCCCTTGATTTTTCCCTTCCTACTATCTTCTTTTTTTTTTTTAACATATAATGTATTATTTGTACCTCCAAAACAAATAATACATTATTTGTTAAAGTAACCTGCTTTTGATATTAAATTTTTATTTCCAATATTATGTAACCAAAATTTAGCACAGATATGTCAAAATATCAGGTTTGTTAATAGATCATCTTTGAAATATTATGAATATTAGAACAGAATTTACATGATCATCCATAAAATTTCAATTTAGAACTTATTTTCCAGAGTGAACTGAGATGAAATGAAAGGGGAAAAGTCATAATATATGCTATCTGATATTCTTCTCTGATTTTAATGTCTTTAGAATTTTTCTCCTAAAAATTGAGGAATACTGACTCAGTTATTGTGAAATTTTGCTTTTATGTGAAGGGTTTTCTCTCTGTATGCACAATGTAACTTTCGTGATTATTAAATTACTAGTGTTTTTCTTATTAAATAAAAATATTTTAACCACTGAAATTTTAAAAAATTAAATCAGAAATGCTTCTCAAATTTATCATATACTGTCATGACTAAGTTAATAGTGAGTGTAAGTAAATATTTTCTTTTTTTAACACATATTTTTAATTTTCAGATAATTTTAGACATACAGAAATTTGCAAAGATAGTAAAAATAGTACTTATATACCAGTTTTTTATTTTTATTTTAACATGCTACACTACTGTGGTACATTTGTCAGAACTAAGAAGGAATACTGGTATATTATTATTAAATAAACTCCAGACTTTGGATTTCACCAGTTTTTCCAGTAATGTCCCCTCTCTTTTCCAAGATTCAATTCAAGGCACCCTAGTGCATTTAACTGTGTGGTCTCCCTACTCTCTTCTGGTCTCTGACGTTTTCTCAGTCTTACCTTGATTTTCAAGTCTTCAGCAGTTTTGAGTCCCATCCATGTGTCCTGGGGAATTTCCCCCAATCTGGGTTCGTCTGATGTTTTTCTTATGTTTAACATGGGGTTGTAGGTTTTGGGGAAAGAATAACAGAGAGGTGAAATATTTTTCTTGTCATATCACATTGAGGGTATATGCTATCCACATGATATCACTGACAATGCTAAGCTTGGTTAAGGTAGTGTTTGCTAAGTTTCTCCACTATAAAGCTACTGTTTTTCCCTTTCCCTACTCAACTCTTTGAAAGCAAGTCATTAAGTCCAGCTCACCTTCCTGAAGGGAGTATATTTATTTGCATGATTTTGAATTCCTTTGTAAGAAAGATTTGTATTTTCTTCCTTATTTATTTACCCAATGTAAATATTTTAACTTGATGGCAAAATTTTTTCTTTAGGTAATGTCTTATACAATATATTAACTTTAGAATATTACATGATGTATCAGTTAGGGTTCTCCAGAGAAACAGACCAATAGGAAATATATATACATATATGTATACACATACCCATACAACTTACATGTACATATACCTATACATTGTGAGAGAGAGAGTGTTAATTCAAGGAATTGGCTCATGTAATTATGGGGGCTGACAAATCTGAAATAAGGCAGACCAGCAAGCTGGAAGTTCTTGGGTAGAAGTTGATGCTATAAGCCTGAGGCAGAATTTCATCTTTGGGAAACTTTAGTTGTTGCTTTTAAAGCCTTTCTACTGGATGAGGCCCACCCAAATTATCAAGAGCAATCTCCTTGACTTGAGGTCAGCTGATCATAGATGTTCACCACATTTACAAAATACCTTCACAGTGATAACTAGAGTAGTGCTCAATTAAATAACTGGATACTATATCGGGATGACACATAAAGCTAACATGGACTATGAGTTAAATTTGTGTCCGCACAAAAGAAGACACTGGTGCAAGTTTTGGGGTCTTTTTCCTCTTAAAGTGAGTTAATTTAATTTTATTTCCTATCACTTGCCTTTTTAAACAAGCAAACAAACTAATCAAATAAAATATGTAGAGCTGTAAAACCACCTGGGTAAAGGAACTTTGGTCATTTTCCAAGAAAGAAAAGGAATTACAAAGAAAAACTAGTGCATCAAAGGCAAAAACAACTGCTCTCTCTTAGCCTAGGTTCCCCCAGAGCAAAGCCTGAGAAAGTCAATGGAAGAATGTAATTTTAGGATGCAAGAATGAGGGACAGGCGAATAAATAGAGAAGAAGTTAAAATACAAGACTATATCTACTGAGATCTACTCTACGAGTGATGGGTACTCAATCCCACAAGACCTTCTGAAGAATCTCCTAAGATGTGCTCAGAATTGACTGAGATTGGCTAATATTCCATTGTGTGTGTGTGTGTATGTGTATGTATACACACACATACATCACATCTTCTTTATCCATTCATCTATGGATGGACACTGGGTTGAATATTAGCCATAAAAAAGAATAAAATCTTGTCATTTGTGACAACATGGATGGACCTAGAGGGTATTATGCTAAGTGAAATAAGTCAGGCAGAGAAAGACACATACAATATGATTTCACTTATATGTGGAAGCTAAAAATAAAAACAAATGAACAAACAAACACCAAAAAGAAATGGAAACAGGCTCACAAATAAAGAGAACAAAATGGTGGTCGTCAAAGTAGAGGGGTGTAGGGGGATGGTCAAAATAGGTGAAGGGGATTAAGAGCTACAATCCTGCACATATAAAATAGGTTAGGGAGATGAAAAGTACAGCACAGGGAATATAGTCAATAATATTATAATAACTGTGTGTTGACAAATGGTAACTACAGTTATCATGGTAAGCACTGCATAATGTATAGATCTGTTGAACTACAGTGTTGTACACCTGCAAATAATATAATACTGTATGTCAACTATAATTCAATGAAAATAAACCAATCAAGTGCCCATATATTTAAAAAAAAAAAAAAGTTGACTGAGATTGCCCGTTGGTGTAGGGTAGGCACCCCGTGTGGGCCACGTGGTTTTCTGCAAGACTGGTGCAGGAAGGGAGAGGCCCCGAGCAGGCTCAGGTGAGGAGCTGCTGTTATTGGCCTGCAAGAAGCTGGCAGCTAGTGCAGTGGCGGGGTCAGGCGGTGGGTGGACAGGTTATGAAGAGAGGTGCGTAAGAGGCACAGAGATGTACAGACATGCTCCTAACTTTTGTGATCATGTTCAGTAAAGTCATCCTCACTGTTTATCTACTTCACTGTCAGTAGAAAACCTGTGTCATTTATAATCTCGCAAGCAAGCACGACCATTTCCTTATTAGCTTTGGTAGACTTTCAGGGCCGGGATAGACCCTGAATGGCCGGAGAGATACATTTTTCAAGGATTAAAAAAAAAAAAAAATGAGGCCGTTTTCTCCTACTAAACATTTGAGGATTCGTTATCTCAGCCTAGAGTATGGCTTCCCTATTGAGGCTCCCAACTGCAGGGTCTCTCCCTTCTGATACCTACGGCACCCTCCTGTCAGATACATCTGTTTATTCCGTTCATTTTGAACAAATCGATGCATCTTACTGCAGCCTTAGCTAATTTTGAGCCTTAGCAGACTGCTTTCAGCATTTAGATAATTCCCAGAACTTATTTGTCAATGTGTAGTATTCCTCTCCCTGAGAAGTAAACTATTAATTTTATTTTCCTGATATTATTGTTGGTAATTCCCAAGGTCTATTGAACCATAGTACCTCACTATGATAAAATTTCAAAACCATCTGCTTTAAAAATAACACCTTTTTCTTGGCTTGACATTTTGTCCATCAGCCATTGGTCATGAATGTACCCCGCATACATTTTTTTTTAATTGAAGAAATATAGAATTTCACCATTTTCTCTGAATTTCACCAACATTTCTCTGACGAATAATACTATAAGTGAAAGGGTTTTATGCATATAATTACCAGGAAATGGACATTAGAAAGAAGAGCCTTGAGTCAATTTTAATTCCCATTACTGCAAAAGTTTAAACAGAAACATGTATTTTTCTTATTTGTCCATCTCTTATCAAGTGGGAATTTTTTCCCTCAATAATTACATTAAATTACATTTTAAATTACATTTAAGTTTAATTACATTTAATTTTACATTTTAATTACATTTGCTGGATTCCTGATCTCATCAAAATAACTTCAAATTTTTCAGACTTGTTAGCATTTCAGATCATTGATTAATAATGACAGAGAAATCGATTGTGTACCTACCCTGTGCCAAATATTGTGCTAAGTACTTCACATACATTTCTTCATTCAGTCCTCACAGGGACCCAAACAACAGATGAGGACATGGAGGCTTGCACAGTGGTCTAGCTTGCCTAAGACCACAGAGTCAATAATAAGAGTAAAATACATAATCAATCTCTATAATCGGTGTGACAAACCTAATTTCGGAAACCCTTCAGAGGCTGGCACCACCCTGACGATATTTTTCATTTGGGCCTGACACACATTATCTTCTAGATTTTAATAATCTGCTCATTTCTTACGCAAGACTTCTAAGCTTTACAACTTTGACAAGAGTTTCTGTAACTAACTCACAACCTCAATATCTCTCTTAATTTAAACATACGGAGTCTTCTTTCTTACTACAGAGGAAAAATGCATCTTACCTCCCTATTACTGTTAAATACTACCACCCCACCATTTCTTTATGTTTTCTGTCTCCTCTACTACACTTTGTTTTGAATCCTTCTCTTTCTTGCCTGTAAGCTTAATTGCTTTCTTTTCTAGTTTCTTCTCTTCCACATAAAAAAATGCTTAAATGTCTCCTGTTCTCTTTTTTATGCTATTTTGAAACCGATGATATTCCTTTAAAAACTTTTTGACTCTTTGTAGGATTGGATTGGTGATGAAAAGGAGACTGTCTTTTTTTATTGAATTATAATTGACATATAATATTATATAAGTTTCAGGTGTACAACATAGTGAGTCAGTGTTTTTATACATTACAAAATGATCACCACGGTAAGTCTAGTTACCATCTGTCACCATACAAAGTTATTAAAATGTTATTGACTGTATTTCCCATGCTGTACTTTATATCCCCGTGACTAACTTATTTTATAGCTAGAAGTTTGTCCCTCTTAATCCCCTCCATTCATTCCCCACCTCCTTTCCCTCTGACAACCACCAGTTTGTTCTCTGTATCTATGAATTTGTTCCTGCTTTGTTTTCTTTGTTCATTTGTTTTTTAGATTCCACATATAAGTAAAATCATATGGTATTCGTCTTTCTCTGACTTACTTCACTTAGCAAGGTATCCTCTAGTTCCATCCATGTTGTGGCAATTGGCAAAGTTTTTTTTCATAGCTGAATAATTTTTCATCAATATATTTTCCATTCACTCATTGATGAACACTTAGGTTGCTTCCATATCTTAGCTATTGTAAATAATGCTGCAGTGAACATGGCGAGTGCATACATCTTTTTGAATTAGTGTTTTTGTTTTTCCCTGATAAATACAGAGAAATGGAATTGCATGGATTGTATGGTAGTTCTACTTTTAGTTTTTTGAGGAACATTAGATTAAGACATCTGTGGTCTCATCTTTGTGGAACTGATAAGGCCTGAGGCTGGAGAAGGCCTGAAATGGCAAAGGCCATAAAAACAAAATGGAGGTGAGATTGATAGAGGAAAGGAGAGGACCATTTTATTTTTAAGTAAGCTTTATGCCCACTATGTGGCTTGAACTCATAACCCCAAGATCAAGAGTCTCATGCTCTACCAATTGAGCCATCCAGGCACCCCAGAAGAGGGCAATTTTAGATTGAGGCAATAGAATGGGCAGAAGAGAACTGGTTCTGGCAGGTCCAACAAATAGTAAAGTCATTAACCTTCATTAGCAGAGAGACAGAAATCAGCTTAGTTCGTGAGAGAGCTTCAAATTTTATCCAATGGGATAGAATTAAATTCAAACACCTGAAAAAAAATATGCTACGTCCTTGATGAGGAGATAAAGAAATGAAATGGTGAGGCGCCTGGGTGGCTCAGTCATTCAGCATCTGCCTTCGGCTCAGGTCATGATCCCAGGGTGCTGGAATCGAGCCCGCATCGGGCTTCTTGCTCCGTGGGAAGCCGGCTTCTCCCTCTCCCACTCCCCCTGCTTGTGTTCCCTCTCTAGCTGTCTCTCTCTGCCAAATAAATAAATAAAATCTTTAAAAAAATAAAGAAAGAAATGAAATGGTGTTTCTTAAAGATGCTTCAGGTGAGAGTGAAGAGACCATAGTGGCAAAAATCTAGAGGCAGAAAAACTGGCTGAAATATATAGTAATCCAACTGATATTGTAGCCTAGGCTGGTAATTGCCAAAATAAAGCTAAAAATGATTCAGAAAATATTGTTGTGGGAACATCAGGAAAACCGAATACCTAAATTGATACTGGATGGAAAGATGTACAGGCAGGATGCAATAAGATAGAATAAAAAATAATTGCAAGAGTTTGAGGATGATAGACCTGGAGACTGATGGTCTTTATGGAATCATATGCTTTTGTAGGAGAAGATCAAAAAATAGTACTTACAGTCACAGTCTTGAATGCTAGAATATTGCTCAAGTTCTCAGGACATAAAATGGTATTCAAAGATAATTTCATAGTACTTTATTTTTTAAATTAAAATTCTAGGGACATACACATTGAAATGTGGAAATTATTTCAGGTTGTGTTGCATTTAAATGCACTTAATTTGTATAAATCACTTGTGTATTCCAATAGTTGACCTTTTGTGACTAGATCAATAGTCTCAAGGTGATCTTTAAATATCAGCCTCACTTTTTGAATATCAACTTTTAGCTTTCCAATCAACTTAAATTTTTTAACTGTTAGAAAATTAAGAAAATAAAAACATGTTGTATCTTGCTTTCTTCCGTTTACATATTTTTTGTGCTGAACTTGGGTTTTGATACTGTCCCCAATGTCTTACCTTGACCTGTGAATACAGGTAGAATCCAACTTTTACGTATCTGATTAATAGATGAATATATCAACATGGATTCACTCATTTTACACACACGAGGACTTTTCTACCATTTCTAATCTGGAACCCTGTAGAAATTTTCCTTTTTATCACTTGCCATTCACTAGTGTGTTACTCATTGAGCACAAAAGTGCTAACACTATTAACCCAGCAGTAACACAACACCTTGGGAGATTATATTCTAGTGGGTAGGAACTGACAATAAGTAAGTGAGTAAGTAAGCAAATTAATGACTGAATCTATGAATGATGCAATTTCTGATTATGGAAGTTGCTATGAAGAAAATAATTATGGTATTGTGGTAGAGAAATATGTGGAAAGGAAAGCCAACATTAGATAAAGTGGTCAGCAAAGACCTTTCTGAAAGCATGACTTTTGAGATAAGTCCTAAAGAATAAAAGAGCTAACCACTCTATGAGCCAAGTGAGAGTGTCCCAGGCAGGGGAAATAAGAATTAAAAGCTAAAACTATAAAACTCTTAGGAGAAAGCATAGGCATAAATCTGCATGATCTTGGACTTGGCAAAGGATTTCTAAACATAACATCGCAAGTATAAGCAACAAATGAAATAGATAAACTGGACATCAACAAAATTAAAGCTACTTTGCTTCAAAGGGCACCATTAAAACTTTCAAAATACAACATACAGAGTGGGAGAAAATTTTTGCAAATCATGTATCTAATAAGGGACTTGTGTATAGGATATGTAAAGAACTCTAACCACTCAATAATTAAAAGACAAAATAATTAAAAATGGATAAAGGATCTGAACAGGCATTTTTTTTTCTTAAGATTTTATTTATTAAGAGAGAGAGAGCATGAGCAGGGGAAGGGGCAGAAGGAGAGGGAGAAGCAGACTCCCCACTGAGCAACACAGGTCTCCATCCCAGGACCCTAAGATCAGGACCTGAGCCAAAGGCAGATGCTTAATCGACTGAGCCACCCAGGAGCCCCTGAACAGGCATTTCTTCAAAGACAATATACAATAGGTAAATAAGCACTTGCAAAGATTCTTGACATCATTGGTCCTTAAGGAAATGTAAATCAAAGCTATAATGAGATGCCACTTCTTATCCAGTAGGATGGCTATGAGAAAAATAAGTTGATAAGATAAGATAATAACAATTGTTAGCAAGGATATGGAGAGACTAGAATTCACACACTGCTTATAGGAATGCAAAATGGTGTAGCCACTTTGAAAAACAGATTGACAATTCCTCAAACAGTTTAACATACAGTTACCATATGACCCAGCAATTCCACTCTTAGATATATACCCAAGGGAAATGGAAACATGTCTACACGAAAACTTACACTCAAATGTTCATAGCAACATTATTCATAATAGCTGAAAGGTAGAGACAACCCAAATATCCATTAACTGACAAATGCATAAACAAAATATGTGTATCTATAAAATAGAATATTATTTGGTCATAGAAAGGGATGAATAATCGATACATGTACAACATAGATGAAATTTGGAAACGTTATGGTGCAAGAAGCTAGTCACAAAAGACAACATATGGGGCGCCTGGGTGGCTCAGTTGGTTAAGCAACTGCCTTCGGCCCAGGTCATGATCCTGGAGTCCCTGGATCGAGTCCCGCATCGGGCTCCCTGCTCGGCAGGGGGTCTGCTTCTCCCTCTGACCCTCCCCCCTCTCATGTGCTCACTCTCTCTCATTCTCTCTCTCAAATAAATAAATAAAAAATCTTAAAAAAAAAAGATGACATATGATTCCATTCATATGGGAATCCAAAATAAGAAAATAAAGAGCTAAAAAGTGGATTAGTGGTTGCTGAGGGCAAGGCACGTAGGACAAGAGGACAGTGGAATGATAGCTAAAGGGTATAGGGGTTTCTGTGACTGATAAAAATATCTAAAATCAACTGTGAAATGTATCTGTGAAAATACTAAAAATCATGGAATTGTGTACTTTAAAGGGGTGAATTATGTGGTATGTAAATTATATCTCAACAAAGCTATATATTTAAAAAAAATTAAAAAGTCTTCGGGAAAGAACAGAAGGAAAGCCACATGGCTGAATTAGAGTGACATAAATTGTGGATGGAGGGGTGTGCAAGGCCAGATCTCAGGAGGTCCAGCAGGCCCTCTGGAAGTGAACCTGGGATTCCCCTTCCTTCTCACCGACTCTCACTTCAGCAGCTGCCTGTCTGACGACTGGGATTACCAGAAGGTCCTGAATAGCTGTTGGAATTTACCTTCACAACCTTCTCCATGATATGTGACTTTTCTCTGTTGGCAATACCGAACCTCAGCTTTCCTAGAAAAAGGAATGGTAAAGATGTGTCCCATATCTCAGGCTGAATGTGGCTGTTTTCTTATTAGTTAGGTTCTGCACATACACACCTTGGGACCTGGTTCTCATCATCCCTGCTTGCTTTTCAATCTCTTCCCTTCTCCTTTTACTTCTACTTTTCATGGGAAAGCAGTTCAGTGTCTGCAGGATTAGGAAAAAAGGGTACAGGGTCCCCTACAGGTCTGCACTTCCAGTTGTCAATTAATGTAAGAAGGCCCTCTTTACTTGGACAAATAGCATTTTCATTGTAGCCTAACACAAACATTGCACCTATGAGGGCTGAAACCCACTCATCATCCTGGTTTCCATTTTGTCCATTGTGACATGGAATAATAATGAGTGAGAAGTACAAATTATATAACCACAATTTTACTGGAAATAGTGAATACACTGTTTGTAAGAAAGGGGAAATGAGGAAAAGGACCATTTATTGAGAGCCTATTATATACAAGACCTAATACTTAAAGCACGCTATATAATTTAAGCCTCTGAACAATCCTATCCTTTAAGTATTTTAGGTCCAATTTTACACTGGAGAAACTGAGGCTCAAACGTATTGGTACCTATCAAAGTGGCTACACACATGTATGTGGGGCCTTTCACACTGGGGACAGAGCTTGGAAGTAGCAAGAATATGGACTAGGATATAGTGTAGATATGATGCTCTGCACACTTCCACAGTGAATTCCAAAATGTCCCAGAATTTTAAATTTGAACATGGATTTCCAGGTTGCTATGAAAGTCAGATAAGATAAGATTTAATATTGTTAGTTTAATTTGTAAGTACATATTTAGACATACAGTACATGGCCTTCTTTGTCCTCTTGTTTCAGGTCCTCAGTGTTGGGGATAAGTTTATGTCTGTGGATGTGATTGTGTGGGGGTTGCAGTGGAGGCATGGGGGATGGTGGGTAGTAGGTTAGGGAACTGAAATCCTATTTATAAAACACAGTACATGAGGACTAGAGGTTAACATATTATGCATAGAGTCTGGGAGAAACTTTTCTGCTGTATGGAGGTTGTTTCTCTAACAAGTTCCTCTGCAGAGAGGAAGAAAGAATTGACTTGCTCCCCAGTCCAAAGATCAGAGCCCTTATGAAGCTACATCTAGCTGGGAGTCAGGATAGCAGTCGGGAGTGTGTTTGCTGCTGACCAAAATGAGGGACTCCACAGTGACCTTTTGCCCTTGCCTTCTGAAACAGCTCTCAACAGAGCAGGACTGTGGCTGACTTCCTGTGTGTTTCTATAAGTCATAAGGATTCCTATGAGAGTAAGAAAATCAACCCAACCCCCACCCAGACTGAGACTGGGTAGGGAAATGTCCTTGGCTGAGAATATAACAGAGAACATGTAAGTGTTCTTTTCCACTTTGAGGGTGTCAGGATGAACCCAGTGAAGCAGGAACTTCTGTATTACTTCCGCAGTTCTGAGGGGGCACATTTGAGAGGATTATAGGGGGGAGGTGAAGGAAGAGAAAGAACACTGCTATCCATTGCAGTGGTAGGTGCAAATCCACTGCAAATAGGTAGCCTGATCGCCTATATGTTAGTTAGGAAGATATTTCTCTTTTTAAAACTGTTTTTACACCAAGGGACACAAAGCACCAATTCACAGATTGAATTCAGCTTGCTGACATTGTGCTTTCTGTGCACCGTGCATTTGAATACGATGCATTTAGATAAGCATACATTCTCCAGTTCTCCGTGTCCCCAAATTGTATATGTTATCTCTTGTATTCTATATTTACATTACCTAGCTGGCCCTGGCAGCATTTGAATTTGTAGGCTCTGGCTTAAACTGTGTTGTCTCTGGAGATTAATATTTGTTCTTGAGAGCTGTGAGTTTGTGTGTGTGTCTGTGTGTGCATGTTAAAGAGAGACATAGAGCAAGAGAGACAGGTGGAGAAAGAGAGTTTGAGAAAGATAGAGGCAGACAAAGAAAGAAAGAGTGACAAAGACAGTAGGACAATGTCAGAAGGCAAGGACTGAGCAGAAAAATCCAGAGAAATCTGTGCAGTCATTAGCTGTAGCATTCACTGATACGGAGACCTCATGATGGTCCAGATAGAGAGTACCTACTCTCCTTAGAATTTCCAGGAGATTGGGACTCATATTAAAACTGAGAAAGATATGTAAGGAGAAATATACTGCGATGGATTGAATTGTGTCCCCCAAAATTTATATGTGAAATCCTCACCTTAATGTGACTATATTTGGAAATAAGGCTTTTAAAACGTTACTAAAGTTAAATGAGGTCTTAAAGGTGTGGTTATAATCTGATGGGATCAGTGGCCTTATAAGAAGACAGAGAGAGAAATCTCTCTTTAAGCGCACACACTGAGGGAAGGTCATGTGAGGACCCAGTGAGAAGGCAGCCATCCCTAAACCAGGCAAAGACCTCTCACCAGAGCCCAACTATCCTGGCACCTTGATCTCTTTCTTAATCTAACCTCCAGAACTGTGAGAAAATATGTTTCTGTTGTTTAAGCCACCTAATCTCTGATATTTTGTGGTGGCAGCCCAAGCTGACTAATACATGTAGTGAGAAGAAAGAGGGATGGATTTCACAGCGAGCTCACCCCAATGATAAGAGATGAAGTTTCCTCCCAAACGGATCAGAAGAAGAAAGTGCTAGAGACATGCACTTGGAGAATCAGGTAGGAAAAACAGGAAATGGGATGTCTATATGGAGTTTAATTTTAGGATGCTTTTCTCTTGTATTTTGGGGAGTAGTGTTTAGACAAGTGTGAAATTTTTCCATCCCCTTTTGCCATGAAATAGCAGCAACCTCATCTCTTATGTAAAATCTGTTAGGTTCCTTTGACATTGCTTGTCAATAGGGAGAATAAAGGTTTGAAGATATCCCACAAGCTTTTATTCAGAGGGAGAAGTGGACTAAAGAAAAGAAAGGAGAGAGAGAGAGAACCAGGTGATGAGCACTGACTCTGGCTCAACTTGGGGAGGACAGGAGAGCATAGTTGTCGAGGAGCAACTGCCTAGTGGATGACAGGAGAAGGAATGTGAGATAGCCCTTCTTTTTCCCAAGTTAAGGGAGAGAAAGGTAATCACAACAGGGATCTAAAGGGTTCAGAAAGACTGACATTTACGTAATTTAGGTAATGTTATGTGAGCTAACTAGACTAACAATACAAAATTGTCTTGCAAGAAAGAGATGATACAGAGGCATACCCGGAGTGAATTTGCTTTTATCGTATATTTATGGATTGATAATTGGTCATACCAAGAGAATAGAAGGGACCAAAGGCAAATCATCACAGTCATTTCCACAGTGGCTGGCCCTGGGGAGGGGGTGCGGTGATGGCAATGGGGGTAGAGCTTTTTAAAGATTTATTTATTGGGCGCCTGAGTGGCTCAGTCGTTAAGCGTCTGCCTTCGGCTCAGGTCATGATCCCAGGGTCCTGGGATCGAGCCCCGCATCGGGCTCCCTGCTCCGCAGGGAAACCTGCTTCTCCCTCTCCCACTCCCTCTGCTTGTGTTCCTGCTCTCACTATCTCTCTGTCTGTCAAATAAATAAATAAAATCTTAAAAAATAAATAAATAAAGATTTATTTATTTTATAGAGAGAAGGAGAGTGCGCTCATGCACCTGCATGAGCAGAGGGAGGGGCAGAGGGAGAGGGAGGGAAGCAGACGCCCTGCTGAGCATGGGGCTCCAAGACCTGGGGCTCGATCCCAGGACCCTGAGATCATGACCTGAGCCAAAATCAAGAGTGGGACGCTCAACCTACTGAGCCACCCAGGTGTCCCAACAGGGGTAGGGCTTTTTAAAGGTGCGTTACTTACCTCCCTCTGTCAGTCCTGGAGATCCTGGCATCCATCTTGGATGTAAAGATGGCTCAGCATATTGACGGATGTTGCTGCATTGCCAGATTCCTATTACCAGTGTATATGATACATAGTATCAGGAGTGGAAATAAATGCACTGTCAACTTCTGTTAGTAACAGATCTGCATTCATTTTTGTGGGGCATGAGACTATGGTTGATGTAATATTCAATCAACATTAGCTACAAAGCAAAGACAAGGTTTTTCCATGAGAAAAGAAATAATAACAATGCCTTGTATCTGTATTACCTTTGATAGATTACCACACGCAATCACATAGCTGAACTCATTTAATCTTCACAGCAGCCTGTAATCTAAGAAAAATAGCTATTACATTATTTTAACATTTTTGCAAGTCAGGATAATACATGTGTCAAAGTTTACTAGGTAAGTAAGCAAGAATGTATTAAGTGCACATCTAGTGTTTGTCCATCACACGCCAGCTGTTTCCTGTAGCAGATAGCCCGGGAATGGAGAGGGCTGTGTGCCGTATGCGTCACTGGGCTAGCGAGAGCCCCATACATGCCTCACTACAACTTGCACTTTCTGTTTTCATATCTCAGCATTCTATTAAGGCAGTAACCTAAGGAAGAGTGCCCTAGGGCAGCTCTCACAGGTGCAGAATAACCAGAATCTTATCAAGGCAATGGAATTCCCTAATGTCTTGTTTAATTTTTTAAAGTCCACAGATACAGGTATCTTTAAACCACTAGAACAGAGTTCTAATGCCAAAATCCAGCATTGATATTAGGCTTTCTGTAATTTAAAGAGACTTATTGAGATTATAGAACTGTCAATGACGTATTGAAGTTTAGGAAGAGCTTCATAAGGTAGTCTTCAAATAATTAGTTAATTAGTGTGTCTGTGTTTTTTAACCTTTGTTGCTCTTTCACAGTTGAATATAAATAAACAAAAATTTCAGCATTCAACTGTAAGTTTCATTAATAATTAGCTTATAATCAATAAGTAGATGACCATCTATAGGCGCTATAGTAATTTCCAAGTCTGTTATTGAAAGAAGTAAACTAAATTAATTGAATTTCCATAATATACCACTATAGGTCTTTTTTTCTTTGCTTACAAATCTAATGGTGACAAACTATGAATTTACTATTTTCACTGGGTCATTAGATATTACAGATTCAAAATTTTATTTTAGCATTATATTTTAGGATTGACTAAATATTTGTTACTGGAACCAAAAACATTTATTTATTTTTTTAAAGATTTTATTTATTTGAGAGAGAGAGAGCATGAGAGAGAGAGAGAGCAGGGGGGAGGGGCAGAGGGAGAGGGAGAAACAGAGTCCCCACTGAGCAAGGACCCCCATCGCAGGGCAGGGCTCAATCCCAGGACCCTGGGATCATGACGTGGACCGAAGGCAGATGCCTAACCGACTGAGCCACCCAGGCATCCCTGGAACCAAGAACATTTATTTATTTATTTGTTTGTTTGTTTGTTTATTTATTTATTTTATTAACATATAATGTATTATTTGTTTCAGGGGTACAGGTCTGTGATTCATCAGTCTTACACAATTCATAGCGCTCACCATAGCACATACCCTCCCCAATGTCTATCACCCAGCCACCACATCCCTCCCACCTCCCTCCACTCCAGCAACTCCCAGTTTGTTTCCTGAGATTAAGAGTCTCTTATAGTTTGTCTCCCTCTCTGGTTTCATCTTGTTTCATTTTTCCTTCCCTTCCTCTATGATCCTCTGTCTTGTTTCTCAAATTCCTCTATCGGTGAGATCATACGATACTTGTCTTTCTCTGATTGACTTACTTCGCTAAGCATAATACCCTCTAGTCCTGGAACCAAGAACATTTAGAACCAAGAGACATTTAGAAGGCCATGTACATATTAGGTGAATTCCTTAAATGGGGAATGTTTATCTTTGATATATTTATAGTATCAGCACTGAACACATGGCTTGCACATAGAAATAAACATTTAGTAAGTCAAATTCAAGAGATTTGAGGTATAATTTTAGATTATAAACATTACAGTAGTCCAACTAAAAACAAATCCAGAAACAAAATCAGAGAAGAAGTAATCATTAATGGTTAGCAATATATAGCTATTTATTGGTGCAAATCTTTTCCTTTCCTTTAAAGTCATAATTTGAAAATCACCTTGTAAATATAAAATCCTACCAAAAAGGTAGGTTTCATTCAACTTTTATTATGTATTGTTTCCCCCAGTGGGCAGTGTGTTTCTTAATACTGAGAACTCTGATTGATCTGTGAGTGCAGATTAAGCTTCTCTGGGCTACTCTCCTGTAGCAAAATTGACTTCCCTCCACAGATCACTCTATAGAATAAATGTACATATGAATTGCGTATAAGACTACAAAAATTCCAAGAAGTCAGAGACTGATATTTGTTTTGTTATTATTGTATACTCAAGGCCGTGGTATATAATAGGCCCTCAGTAAATTATTGTGGGATATCAAAATTATAAAAATATCAGTACAGAAAATTTTGTAGTCTATAAAATCATCTGCTACAGTAGTAAGGGTCAAATGTAAATCACTACATGATCACATTTATTGAGTCATCAATATGTGTAGAAAACTGAATTATGCACTTGGAGACAAAACAAAAGAAATATTTAACAATGAAGTTAAAATAACACATATGAATTCCTTAAAAGTCTTATTTGATCAGGTGTTTTGGCATTTGCTAAACATAATGTAAGCAGATTACTTTTCTATTACCCACTTTGAACAGAACTAGCTGGAAAGAAATTTTAAAAGACCCAAATTAACTGTGGGATTCTTGGACTGTATCTGTGTTTATACCCATTGGCATGCTGTGATTGACTTTGTTACTCTTGGGGCATTCTTTAGAATCTGGAATCATATCAGAATCTGGAAATACTTCTCCCCTGTTCTCTTAATTTTTTTTTCCTTCTCCTCAAATCTCAAGACAAGCAGACAGTGTGCACAAGGAAAAGTTGATACTGGGGCACAGAGTTTCACTTTTTCAAAGTGAACTAAGCAAAATACTGGCAATGGCTAGTCGTGTCTCTCCTTTTGAATTTTTATTCTGTGGTTGAAGCGGGACTGGAGCTTCAGGCTCTTCATAAATCTATAAGGAGTCATTACATTGGTGATGACCTTACCTCAGGCTTATCAACAGTGTCCAATGCAAGAGTTGACCCCATGCTACCCTTTGATTAGATACCTCACTTTAGGGCTAGAAAGGAATTAAATTGGTATTTGGAAAGAGAAAAAGAAAGTTATGATTGTCAACACACCAACATCTCCATATCACACAAATTCTCACTAGAAATGTATAGAACAAAAGTAACCAATTTATTAAATATAAGGAAAATTCTTCACCATGACTGTTTAATATCTCAAGCAGATATGAGTGGGACTTATAAAATCTCTGTTTTTAGTGAATTTGATTTAAAAATAATGTATAAAGCTCTTAGAAATGCAAGATCTCAAAATAGTCTTAATTTTCATGTGTGGTTTTCTGTTTTGTTTTGTTTTGTTTTCAGCCTCCCGGTGCTGCTTTTGCTTCTCACCCAAGTTACTAAGATAGTTCACAGCCGGTCTTCATGTTGCCATTCCTCAATTATAAAGTGTCCCAAATATAACTTGTAGAATAGTCTTCAACACTCAAGAATCTACATGTATTGCAGAGGCTGCTTCCAGGGTAGTCGACTAGACAGGTGGAGGGGACAAGACACTGCCGGATAGCCTGAAGTCCTGAGGAAACAGCTTCGGGAAGAGAAAAAGAACAATCCTTAGACCTGGGCAGATAAAAAGGTAGAAATACATCCTTTTTCAGAGAGTGTGGAAGTGATCTGGGAGCTCTTTCCTAGAAAGACTAGGAAATGGGAAACACACTTACACACCAAAAAAAAAAAAAAAAAAAAAAAAAACCTGGGAAAATTCCACTGGGCTCAGTGGGTCTATTTGAATTGATAGGTTAAAAACTATAGTATGGACTACAGAATCCCCTGGGGAAATATTTGTCATAAGAAAAGAGGTTCTGATTATGGCGGAGTGACTGCTATGTGGATTATTATCCAGTTTAACTCCTTCGAATTTGGTCTGAGTGTCAGGGTGAAGGCAAGCAAATCCTCAGAGTCACTTCATGGCCACAGACAGCAAGCATCAGGCACAAAGAGGGAAGGGGTCCTCAGTTCCTTCGGTTGCTTTGTGCAGTCCCACAGATGATGCAGGTGGCCGGGGGTTCTCGGCATTAAGAGAAAGATGAGTTACGAGCGAACAAACGAAAGCAGATGTGGCAGAGAGTGATGGCACCAGCACAGGGAAACCGAGGGGATTCGTTTATGAAACCTGGGTGAGAAGCACATTTGGAAGGAAGACTTAGGGAATGGTTGAGGTGTGGTGATACTTTCATTCCTGAAGCTATCATTTATTCTGTTAGGGATTTTCCTCCTTGTCAAGATTTCAGGCCCAGTGTGTGCGATTCCAGGATTTGTATTTCTATCCCTGATTTGTAAAATGCATATTCAACTGCCTAATAACTGCTCTACCTGTATGACCTACTTGCACCTTGAAATCAGCATGAGCAAACCGAATTTATTACTCTGGCTCCAAAAGCAGCAACTCCTGGTGACCTGCATGTTTTGATTAATGGCTCACGCAGTCTCCAGCTTACCCGGAATAAAACCTCAGAGACATCTCGGACTCTTTCCTACAACTGCTTGAGAAGTTGAAAAATCCTCCGTTACCTCCAAACACCTTTTACTTCCGTAGGCTGCTTTCACTTCTACTACCACCTTTTAGTTAACACCACTGATGATGACAACAGCTGTGATTATTTGGTAAATGCTTACTTACTAGGTGTCACCAGTGCCCCAGGACCTTCCACAATTTACCTTATGCGATCCTCAAAGGCACTATTTGTAGTTCCTGTTTTCTGGATGGAGATAATGATCCCCAAAGAGATTTAATTATTTACCTAAAGTCGCCAAACTAATAAACAATGGAGTCAGCAGTTGAGCAACAGCCCAGCTCCACAGCCCAAAATGTTCCACATGTGCTCATCTGCCTTCCCTGGAGATGTGTGACTTTCTAAAGCACAATTTAAATAGACTCCTGCCTGAATCCTGTCCTCCAACACACTTGCTCTCAACACTGATTTATCCGAAACACTGGTGTCAGAAAAATTTTGATAGTGTGAAACTCCATTTATGTCAGCCTCACATAAAACCTTCAATGGCTGTCCATTCCTACAGAGACTGGCAAAACGTTCCTCCCTGCAATTCCAGAACTTTTATGGTTTGGCCATAATCGACAGTTTTCTCCTTCTTACTTTCTATTTTTCCTGCATAACAATTCCTGTGCAATCTCTGTAATTTTTCTGATATTATAGATCAGTGCCTAAAGTTCCTTCTACCTTAGTTGCCATCCTATTGATTTCTTACTCGGTCTTCAGAGATTCTGAAATAAAGTGTTGATGATTAATATGTTTTTGAGATAACCTTGTAGGGGGCATTATGTCTGCTGGGCTCCTATTGTACTTGGTCTGTACATCACTAAAAACCCTTAACTTACTTTCATGCACTTGTGTGGATACTATTCAATTTATTAGAGAGTAAATTCCTCTGGCATTGGACTTTGGCCTCACTAGTCATTTCCATTTTTATTTTACACATTGATTTATTAATTATCTAATTAATTGTACACTGAATCACACTGAGCTGACAGAAGGGTAAAGGAAAGGTGTTTGGTGTGGGAAATAACTGAGCAGAGGTGAAGAACACCAGGGCCAAGGGAAATGGGAACATTTAAAGGGGGATGGAATCATAAGTCACATATGTACTCCAAAGTAGGAAGAGATAGATCAGGAATGCAGCCCTATCCTGGTAGAGTTTGGAGCAATGTCAGTTGTAGACTGGAGTAAAAGTTGAATTAATGGGTGAAGCTACCAGGGTGGGTGGGTGATGTTTTGTCACAATACAAAGAGTGTAGGCCCAAGATATTTTGAGGGAAAAACAGAAATACATGAGGTTCACACTGGATGGCTCCATTTTATAAACAAATTGCCAACAAAGCCATCATCTTCTGGGGTTAAAAAAGAAAGAGCAAGTTGGTGACTGAAAGAGAAAGGGACAAGTTTACCGTATCATATCCTGTGGGGAAGGAGGTAAGAACCCAATAAAAATGGATGAAAATATTCGTCTGCCACAGTAAGAACTAAAGGAAGGCACAGAAAATTCTAGTGAACCCAGTGAGCATGATTTTACTTTTATCCATAATGTTTAGATACTGGAACAACTAAGATAGATTGAGTTGTCATATAACACTATAAAAATTGTATTAGAGACAGTTAATATGGAATATAAATTTTAAATGAGTACTGCATTTTGTGTATGTGTGCTACACAGCTAATTGTGGTACTATGTATACATTAGTTCTACGAAATATATTTTATAGAAGCCAGGTGTATATATTTATAGATATATTAATTAAATATATAATATAATTAAATTATGTATTTTAATTAAACATAAGATATGCCTATACATATGCATATTAAATGCCAAATTCCAGATGGGAGGATAAAGTAATAAAATGACACTTTTTCTAAAAACATATTATGTAAATGCAGCTAGTTATAATGAAAATCAGTATATAGGACTAGGAGGATAATTCAAATAGCTCAAAATATAATTTTTCTAGAATAAAAAACTATCTTTTTTTAAAAAAGATTTTATTTATTGGAGAGAGAGAGAGACAGAGAGAGAGGGCACCAGCAGGGAGAGGGAAGGAGCCCGATGTGGGGCTCGATCCCAGGAGCCTGGGATCATGACCTGAGCCGAAGGCAGACGCTTAACCGACTGAACCACCCAGGCGCCCCTAAAAAGCTCTCTTCTTATCTAATGATGACAATTTCCAGCTGAATATGGATCCTTGTTCATTTTCTATCTTCTAAAGTCTTTCTCTCTTTCAACTTAACATCTAATATTTGTATGTACTTTCTTTTCATAAAACTATTTTTCTATATTATGTGGTTACATCATTTTCCTAAATAACACCCACCCGTGCATATAACAAGCACTGATGAGAAGGTACCATTGAGCACTTCTTTGCACCATCAAATAAATAAGATCTTTATACTATATCATTTATAAAAGGTAATTTATATTTGAAATGAACTTCCAGGCTCTCAGTCCTTGCCCTCTTCTTTTTTTTTTTTTTTTAAAGATTTCATTTATTTATTTGACAGAGAGATAGACAGAAGAGCACAAGCAGAGAGAGTGGCAGAGGGAGAGGGAGAAGCAGGTTCTGCACTGAGCAGGGAACCCGATGCGGGACTCGATCCCAGGACCCCGAGATCATGACCTGAGCCGAAGGCAGACGCTTAACCATCTGAGCCACCCAGGCGCCCCCTTGCCCTCTTCTTTATCATGGCTCTAATCAGGTATAGCACTGCTTTATACCATTCTGTTTTTAAGTATACAAATTAAGAAGTGCTCAGTAAATCAGTCTTAAGTCAACCCTATATTAATCCTACTCTGACTTTGGGCCTAAATTCTATTAACTTAAAATCTGTCTTATTGCTTGTGACTAATTCTTTGGCTTTTATTAATTTTTTCATTCCTTCAGTTATATCTGTTGGTATGTGCCATATGATAGCCACTGAACTAAGCCCTCCTGAGACAAAGATATATAGGATCCCCTGCCTTGAGGAACAAATAGGAGAAACTATCTCCCAGTTTTTACAGGGCCCAATACCTGCCTTTATTTTTTTTTTTCAGATTTTATTTTTTTATTTGACAGAGAGAGACACAGCGAGAGAGGGAACACAAGCAAGGGGAGTGGGTGAGGGAGAAGAAGGCTTTCCGAGGAGCAGGGAGCCCGATGCGGGGCTCGATCCCAGGACCCTGGGATCATGACCTGGGGTGGGAATAAAAAGTACAGCATAGGAAATATAGTCAGTGATGTTGTAATGGTGCTGTTTAGTGGTGTGTCAACTATACTCAAATTTAAAAAATTTAAAAATAAATAAAAAACAAACAAAATAAAAGCTGTCTGTTATGATGTTTTTATTCACTTCCTATTGTACCTATAATTCTCTACAACCTTTACAATCTTTAGGTCTGCTGGTGATAAAACATTTACACTTCTTGTTTGTTTCTTATTTGTTTTCATCTGAAAATGTCTGAATTTTACCTTCATTTATGCTAGTTTTGCTAAATAATATAATAGTGGATTCAAAGTATTTTTTTTTCCCTCCCCTACCACTTTGAAGATGTCACCCCATGGCTTTTGGCATCCATAATTTCTTTTGTCGCTTATTTGGAGTAATGAGTACTTTTCCTCTAGCTCTGTGTTCACATTTTCAGCAATGTGAACATGATGTGCCTAAGGGGGTATGTGGATGTGTGTCTTTTAACCTCATATAGATTTGTGGAATGTCTTGAATGTGTGAGTTGATACCTTTCTTCCTATAGATCTGGACATTTTTGCAATTATTTCTTCAAATATGGCTTCAGTCCCAGGGCACGTGGGTGGCTCAGTCAGTTAAGTGCCCAACTCTTGATTTCAGCTCAAGTCATGATCTCAGGGCCAGGAGATCAAGCCCTGCATGGGGCTCTGAACTGGGTGTGGAGCGTGCTTAAGATTCTCTCTCTCCCTCTCCCTCTCCCTCTGCCCTTCACCCATGCTATCTCTCAAAAAAAAAAAAAAAAGGCTTCCATCCTATTTCATTTCACTTTTCCTTTTGGGATTCCAATTATATATATCCTAGATGCTATGATCATGTCCTATGTGTCTTTTATATTTTGTTTTTTGTCTCTTATGACCAGGTCCCATATGTTTCTTATACTTCATTTTATTTTTTTCCATAATTTTTTTTTCTTTTTTCTTTTGGTGTTTTTCTATTGCCCTATCTTCATGTTCATTAATCTTGTCTTCTGCTCTGTCAAGTCTACAGTTTATCCCACTGTATGGTATTTTTAGTTCTGACATTGTATTTTTAGTTCTAGAATTTCTATTTTCTTTTCATTATTCAACTCTGTTGAAATTTCCCCCCTCGTCTATTTTGTCCATATTTTCCTCAATTGTTCCTTTATTTTGTCTAATTATAGCATGCATAGTTACTTTGAAAATGTTGTTTCCTAAATCCAATATCTGGATTATCTTTTGGTCTATTTTCTCTTCATAATTGGATAGTTTTTTCCTGCTTCCTTATATACCTAGTTATTTTTATTATATGCTGGATATTTTGGAAAATACTTTGAAGAGTTCTTAGGTTATTTTAATATCCTCTAAATAGTATTAAGTTTTTTCTGGGGTGTACTTATATTACCATTAGATCACAATAATTTGGTCAAGGATTGCTCTCAAGCTTTATTAGAGTGGGACAGTTCTAGTTTGCACATACTCCCAGAGCACGATCCCTTCTCTTATGACATAGTCCTTGTTTGTATGATACGGCCTTTCTTCAGGTTCAGTTGAAAGCCTAGGGTGTTTATAATGTGTCTCTGTTCCAGAAGGGCCTAAAATCCCATCTGTATCTCTTCACTATTGTGCAGACTCAGAATTTCTTCTCTGCTCTTTAGTCCTTGGTAGCTATTCTCTCCTAGTTTTTCCAGAGATCCACCTATGTACTCACAGATTAGATGCTATCTAAAAGCAAAAGCTCTGAAGAAATTTTACAGAGATTATTAGGGTTAACATTCTGAAGCCTATGATTCCTGCCCCCAACTTTCTTAGCATCCCTGAACCATAATCTCTGTCTTTTTCCTCCAGAGAACCTTACTGTTTTCTTGGGTTCTAGTTTCCTTAGCTGGAGTGTGCAAAAAATCCTTACAAAGAAATCTGTTAAACTTGTGTTTTTCTTTGCTCTTAGGATCAGAACCTTTCATTGGTTCCTGGATAACTCTTTGAAACTGTTGTTGTACATTTGTAAAATATGTAGCTTGAATATTATAGCATGGGAGGGTTTCAATGCCATCTA
Organism: Mirounga leonina; assembly: GCF_011800145.1. Lineage (NCBI taxonomy): Eukaryota > Metazoa > Chordata > Mammalia > Carnivora > Phocidae > Mirounga > Mirounga leonina. The sequence goes on along the minus strand of NW_023270807.1, from coordinate 24,501,002 downwards.
ACCTGCCATAGCTATAAATGGAAGTGGTACCCATTTTTTTTTTTCTGAGGTCTCTTGCTCACTTACTCCATTCCCAAGGATTTTGCCCCATATCCCACACTAGGTATGGAGACAGCCTCCTCCCAATATCAACTCTTTGAATCACTATCTATTGCCTATTGCTAGACTCACTGATGCTATTATCTACATTTGTTTCCAGTAAATGCACAAATCTTGTCTTGATCTCTACTTTTTCCACTGTTCTGTTCTTCTCACATTATCATTCCTCATCCTACTTATGGTATCTGTTTAAGCATCAGATCCTTTTTCTCTGAATCTCTGAAATACATTAATAAAACACTTTTGATAATGTCTGCCTTACAGTGAGAACTTTCTCAATTTTAAAAGCTTAACTTCCTAAAAAGGATGAACTTGCTTTATTTGAACTTGAAGCTAATAGCAAAATGTATAACCAGTGTTTCCAGGCATAAGTTAAATGCAACCATATATATATATATATTTTTTTAAGTAATCTCTACATGCCCAATGTGGGGCTCTAACTACCCACTACCCCAAGATAAGAGTCACATGCTCTACTGACTGAGCCAGCCAGGCACCCCTGATGCAACATATATTTTAACTTAATTGATAAGAACCACTCAAGTGAAATGGAGGAAGTAGATATCAGCTTGCTGAGGACTGAGAAATGAGTGGGAAATGAATATAGATGTAGATGTTAGTCTGTGAAGCATAGGCAGGAGATAGGTCAATAGCTAAAGCATTCAGGCCCTCAAATGATTAATTTATGATTTTTCCATTCCTTAATTCAATTAATATTTATCAAGTACCTACATATCAGACAGATATTGTGATAAAAAAGAAAATGAACACAAGAACTTATCCTCATGGAACATGTTTGAGTGGCATTTTTACAGCCAAACAAATATTTGAAGATATCTAAATGCTGATAAGAAAGAGCAAGTGACAAGGAAGAAATGGAAGATGCAGGAAAAATAAGATAATTGAGAAAGTGAAGTCTTCGATGAGATGTAAATTGATGGGGAGCAATAGTGCAAACCAGGTTAACTGATTGGTCTTACAGAGGAGGAGATAGACTAAGCATTTATATCTGATTTCATAATAACAATAACACTTGTAGATTGTTTCCTATATTCCAAACACCGTTCTAAGCATTTTAATGCATTAACTTAGTTATTCCTCACAAAATTGCCTGAAAGTAGAAGTTATTATTCACATTTCACAGATGAGGAAACAGATCCCAAGAGAAGCATGTCCAAGGTCACAAGCTAGTAAGTGGTAGAATCAGATGAAGATCCAGACATTTCAGAAATGATTAAACTTTTGAGAGAATGTAATATAAAGATAAGAGTAATGTTGCAAGGGATTACATTTTAGTGAAAAAGGAACTATAATGAAAAGCTGGGACTTGTAAGTGCACATCAAATTTTATCATTATTGTTCACCATGTTATATGTTCCCTTCTAAATACAGCAAACAACTTCTATGGTTGTAGACTGATTTAGATAAATGAAGTGTCATTTGAACAATATTTCTGTGTATTTATTTGCAATAAGAAAATGGCTCAAATATATTCTCTGCAACCAAGATTTTAAAATGTTAAGATACTATATAAAGTGTTTCACTGAGCACATAAAATAAAAATTGGATTAGAAACTGAATTAATTGATAGTTCACTAAGCAATAAAGTGAATTAAGTATTGATCCTGAATACTTTAAGAATGAGAAACTAATTCACATCTGAAGTTGATACAAGGTATGTCTTACATAAAAATCAGTCTTTTATTAAGAGAAATAATATAAAGATTAATAGAAGTAATTCTTAGTTTAATGAGTGCTAAAGAGGCATTAATTGGTTGAGATAGGGAGCTAGTTCAGCACTGTGGAAAAAAGGTAACCTAGTAACAACTATAATGAAAGATTATGACATTTGAAGGATTAGGAGAATAGGAGTTGCAAGAGAAATTTATGAAAAACAATGAGCTTTACGTTTTGTATTTTATTATGACTTCCTCTTGCTTAAGATGGTGACAGTGGTAGAAGCCAGAAAATGGGCCATCTTGAAATCCCCACTGAAATGTTGGAACAACTGGAAAATATAAAGGTGTGAAATGATGTGATCAGGTCTGAATTAAAAAGAAAGAAAAAGCAATCCCATTATTTCTAAAGAATGGATGGACTAAAGAGGAGGGACCAAAACTGGGAGGCCAGGATGTATTTAAGAGGTTATGGCAAAATGCATGGGAACATAGTGACAGCATTAATTAAAACAGTGACAGTAGTAAGTTGGGGAGGAAGCAATAAATATGTAACATATTGAAAAGTAGAATCTATAGAATCAGTGGCCAGTTGGAATGTGGAGGTGGGGGACATGAGAGAATCAAACATGATTACCAGGGTTTACACAACTGCATGGATAGAAGCATGCCAAAAATTACCTTGTGCTAGGTGTCTTCCATTTCCTTTGCAAATACACTTTGCTCTGTGCTCTAAGAAGCTGATCCATGTAAACTATTCTATCCTCTTTCTTGCCTTTGGCTTCTAATTTAGATTAAGTCCATAGGAAAAAGAAAAGGCAATGAGGTCAGTATATTTCTCTGGTCCCTCCCTCCAGTTTTACCTTAGTTCACTCATTTTTTCAAGGAAGGCTTCTTAACCTGATCTCCTTCTGAGTTCTAGTAAACACCTTATGTCCTAGGCCCAAAGGGACCAGGGTTAGTAACAGCTCTGCTGCTATTAGCCTAGGATGGTTATACTGTTTATTGTGGCCTCCCAGTGTGCAACCAAATCTCCACAAATAACCCCTCTGAATATAAACATTCTTTAAATTTTTCTAATTTGTTTGCCATCCACTTCTGTTTGGGATCCAGACTGAAATGGGTATGTTCTGGTTTTTATTTTAAAATTTTAATTGCAGAATCTTGCTTTGCACTGAGATAGAGAAATAGGAACTAGATTTGTCCTCCTGAAAAAAATAAGAAATAGTGGACATCAGGTAATAATGGACGATGATCTCCAAGAAATAGAAAACAAAAAAGGTGAGCTCTGTGCTTACTCCATTGCTTTGGCTGCTGAGAGGGAGCTTCCAAGCTAAGGTACAGGGAGAGCACTCAGCTGGGGAAGTATGTGACAGTGCAGAGAGATCAAGGCAACTTGAGTTCACAGGACAGAGTACCAAAGTGGAGAGAGCTGTACACAGAAAGAACTCCAGAGAGTTCCCTGCAGAGGGTCTCCCTCAAGTGTTCAACAAAAAATTGATTAGCTCATGGGTGTGAGGATACCCAGGGCCTGAGGAAAGAACTATCTGGAAGTATTAAAGGGAACAGTGTCCAGCATCCAGGATGGCTAATGTAATGCAATGAACATGGGAGTTCAGATATCTCTTTAATATAGAGATTTTATTGCCTTTGGATGTATACCTAGAAGTAGGATTCCTGGATCATATGGTAGTTCTACTTTTAATTTTGAGGGGAACTTCATATTGTTTTCCATTGTAGCCATACAAATTTACATTCCCACCACCACTGCATGAGGGTTCTCTTTTCTCCACATCCTCACCCACACTTATTATTTCTTGTTTTTGTGATAATAGCCATTCTAATAAGTATGAAGTGATATCTCATTGTAGTTTTCATTTGCATTGCCCTGATGATTAGTGATGTTGAGCATCTTATCACCAGTGACTGAGCAGAGGTCATAAAGAAGGAAATAAAAATGTCTCAAAAGACAGGAGATGCTCAATCTCTTTCATAATAAAATAAATGCAAATTTAAATAACAGCTAATATGTTTCATCTATGATCAAATTAGCAAAAATCCAAAAGTCAACAACATACTATCTTTATGAAAATACGAAGAAACGGGGACTTGATAACATTACTGATGGGAACATAAATCAGTAAAAAAGGAATAGAGGGCACTTACCAGAACAAAATCAGGACACAAATCTAGAACATTGACAACACCAAATGATGGTGAGAATGTAGAGTAACAGGAATTCTCACTCATTGCTGGTGGGAATTCAAAATGGTACAGCTACTTTGGAAGAGTTTAGTGGCTTCTTAGAAAACTAAACACACTCTTACATATGATCCAGCAATCACGTTCCTTGGTATTTACGCACAAGGGTTGAAAATATGTCCATACAAAAACCTGCACACAGATGTTTGTAACAGCTTTGTTCATAATTGCCGAAACTTAGAAGCAACCAAGATGTCTTTCAGTAGGTGAATGGATAAGTAAACTATGGTACATCCACATGATGAAATATTATTCATCACTAAAAAGAAATGAGCTATCAAGCTATGAAAAGACATGAAGGAAACTTAAATGCATACTATTAAGTGAAAGAAGCCAATCTGGAAAGGCTTCATAGTGTATTATTCCAACTATATGGCATTCTGGAAAAGGCAAAACTGTGGAGACAGTGAAAAGATCAGTGGTTGCTAAGAGGTGGATGGGGGTGATGAATAAGCAGAGCACAGAGGATTTTTAGGGCATTGAAAACACTCTGCATGATAGCATAATGATGGATACATATGCCCTTATACATTTGTCCAAACCCATGGAATGTGCAACACCAAGACTGAACCCATAATGTAAACTATGTGCTTTGGTTGATAATGATGTGTCAATGTATGTTTATCCATTGTAATTAATGTACCACTCTGGTGGGATGACAGTAATGGGACAGGCTATGTATGTGTGGGATCAGGGGGCATATGGGGAATCTCTATACTGTCCTCTTAATTTTGCTATGAACCTAAAACTTCTCTTACAAAAATCTTTACTTAGAAAAAAAAAGGAATGGAAGCTAATTTGGAAGTGCCTTTCAATATTTTAAATATCTATGTTCTGCTTGTAAAAAAATGTCTTAGAGATGTGTTCATATACAAGAAAAATGACATAACTTACTCTATTTATATTATTAAGGTATTGAAAACATACCAACATTTGCATTAGTAGGTGTGTGGCAGAGACACTCATATGTGCTCACCAATATTATCTTATTTTTCTCTTTGTCACACTGCATTTATCATTCTGCCTATTATTAGGTGAGACCAGGTGGCTGAGTTCTGTGGGTCAAAGGAATGTGGGGTAACAGTGATGTCCCTGATTTCTAAATTCTCCCTCAAAATCTTCTATTCGTCTATCTCTACATAGGTATTTAAAATGTAGTGCCCTAGACTGTTGAATCTCAGATCTGTACCTCTGAAACAAATAATGCAATATATGTTAAGGAAAAAAAAAAAAGAAGAAGAAGGTAGTGGGAGGAGAAGAATGAAGCGGGGGAAATTGGAGGGGTAGACGAACCATGAGAGGCAATGGACTCTGAAAAACAAACAGGGTTCTAGAGGGGAGGGGGGTGGGAGGATGGGTTAGCCTGGTGGTGGGTATTGAGGAGGGCACATTCTGCATGGAGCACTGGGTGTTATGCACAAACAATGAATCATGGAACACTTCATCTAAAACTAATGATGTAATGTATGGGGATTAACATAAGAATTTTAAAAAAATAAATAAATAAATCATAAAATGTAGTGCCCTATGAGCAGGGGAAATAGGTGAATGAGGGTATTGGAATAAATAAGAATGAGTATAACATTATACCAATAATATTATACAAATCATTAGTTTAAGCTCCATATTCTCTCTCAACTTATGTTAATTAATCATCTTCCTATTGTTTTTTAAGTTTTCAGTAATAGGTATTGCATTTTATGGAATGTCTTTTCAGCTTATCTTTATGTTCATTAGAAAAGGATATATTTTGTTGAATTATTAATCTTTTTTCTGATAAATATATTAACTTAATTACTACTACCACTACTACTACTACTAGCTAGCTAGCAAATATTGACCTTTTGCAATTTTCCAGTCACTCAATCTTAAGTGTTTTACAGCATTAATCAACCTAAATCTTCACAATACTTGTTTGAGATACATAACATTAGCCCTATATTATGAATAAGGAAAGGGAGTCATGGCAAGTTACACCAACTTGACAGAGTTAAATGTCCAGTAAGTAACTGAGTTAGTCTTCAAATCTTCCTTTAAACATAGATTTATATTCTCTTTTATTTAAATTACCTTGCATTCCTGAGAACTAATCTCACCTGATGACTAGAAACTATTTTAATATACTGATGAACATATTTGCTTATATTTAACTTATGGTTTTTACATTTTTGTCTATAATTGGAATTGGAATGTTAAAAAAATAAAGTTTCAGTTCACTTGTATTAGCTTCTTAAAATGATGACAATGCCTAATTTCTTGCTCTGAAACATATGGTATAGACTATGAATAAGTCTGCACTAATAAATTTGAATTGAACCCAACTGTACAATACTCTCAGGTTGAAAATTTCAGGAGGTAATTCTTTCAATCATTTTCATTGTCTTACCTGATCATAATCTATTCAGATTGTAAATTTTCTTATGCCACATTTCGTAAAATGTATTTTTGCATAGAATTATTCTGAACCTATATTCTTGTAACTAGAAAAAGTAGAATTTGTTTGCCAATTATATAGAAACTTCTCTTTTGAAAAAAATGATAATTTTTTCTGACCTGTAATTTGACATTTTCTTATTTGAATGGATATCCAATGTGAGACTAGCATGTTCTGCTTTAAGAAAGCTTTCATTTGCCTTCATGGAGTAAAAATAATTAGTTTATACACAGAAACCTTCCAGAATATCTGCTTTTTGTGTTCTATAGTAACACATAAGGAAATATTACTACCAGTTTACTGTATTAAAATTTTAACTTTAAAACTGTATATGTGAAACAAATATAACTTTAAATTAAAAATTGCTTTTTATTGAGTTTTGAATGAGTTTTTTGAATTTTTATTTCTATATTTACAACTAGGCATTTTTTTGGCACTAGAAGAAAAATATATCCAAACGTCAGACAATTACAAAAAATTTTTAAAACATCTATTGACCTTAAATTGCCATCAGACTTAAAAGGAATGCTCATGTACACTAATTTCACTTTTACAGAAGTCTTTTAAAGTTTCTTTATTTTCCTAATGCATTAAAATACTAAAAATAGCACTGGCCCTGTTTACTTGAAAAAGTATTGTCATTTCTGTTTTGATCACAGTAAGTTCCTGTAAGATATACTTATTTTAAGAAAAAAGTACCTCACCAGATATCAGATCTGTCGGCACCTTCATCTTTGACTTCCAGCTTACAGAACTGAGAAACAAATGGTTGCTGTTGAAAAAAAAAAAGGTATTAATAAGATAAATTAATAGAAAAAGTGGAAAGTTGGAGAAAAGTCTATATTAAGAAAAAGATATTATGAGGACTATATTTTTTAATGTAAAATTATCATCAAACAGTACTGTAACTTCAAATATACAAAAACAAACAAACAAAAAACCCAGTCTCTATCTGGAAGTTTTGGGGCAAGATTGGACAAACCAGGGGTTAAATTTGGGAGAGGGCTGGGGATGCTAACTTCTGCTCAAGCGGAAATGTGGCAACCCCCAGGGGAGGAGCCATTGTCCTGCCTTAGTTATTCTAACACCAGAGGGAGCCAAGACAGGAAATCACTAGGTGATTTGGACACAGCAAAGAAGACTGCAGAGGAAAGGTGTCTTTCTGTCACTGAAAGTGTATAGTTTCCTGATTTAACAGAGAGGATGGACTAGGAGGAGGGCGGCTTGATGGAAGCCCAAAATAAGTTAGGAAACATCACTGAGAAGGAAAAGTACTGAATGAGGAGAGGGAGTAAAGTGTTGTTCAATTAGAACACTTTCCAGCCAGCTGGAAAGTCTTCATTTAAAGTTAAAAATGATTGGGTAGTCAATATCCAATGTTCAAATATGCCAACTGAGTGCAAACTGAAGATCACTTACAAAGATACATCATTTATTTGTATATTTGTATATTAAATTACGTTTATTCCTCTCACAAACCATTAGCTGTGAACTATATACCAAGTAAGTTCATGAGCAGTGAAGTTTGTCTTACGGACTTAGAAATATAGCATACACATAATGAGAGCCTTTACTTAAATACGGTTTTACACACACACACACACACACACATATACACACTTGTATATTTATATTGCTTTCACCGGGAAGTGAACTCATTGAGGTAAGAAATCATTAATTTCTCTTTTGTATCTACTTATCACTTAGTGCAAATCCTTTCATATAATGAGTTCATGATGACTGTAAGCATGATATAATTTGTGTTTTTATATAACCTTTTTAGATTTGATTCTAATACTTAGGACAAGCAATTTGCATGATGGTTTTCACTATGTAGATAGTAAAATCACTGAACTCCAGGACATTGAATAAATTGTTATACTAAAGAAAAGCAGGGTATTTTAAAAAGAAGGAATCTAGTGGAAAGAACTGTTCATATCACTAAATTATTATTTTTTCGATAAAAGTATATTCCAGCCTTTTCCCCAGTGGATATTGTAATTTCTCCTGGCTAGAATTGGCACTGGCCTTTTTATTTACTCCTCTTACTTCTCATTTAAATATCATGCATTAGACTATCATTCCTGATTTTACTACTTTTTACTGCCTATGGGCTTTTCTTTCAACTCATTTAAAAGGCATTATGCTTTGATAATGGACTGTCTGAAGATGGAACTAAATTATAATTTTTTAACTTCAATTTAATCAATGCCAGAGGCGACCAAGAGATAAGGGGTTTCTCATGAGAAGTTCTACTCTCGCTGAACTCTTTATATATTGTTCTTTATTGGAAAATTTGCAGAGTGTATATACATAAATATGTGTGGACAAATACGTAAATATATTTACAAAAGTAATTTTCATCATTATAATTAATTAGCATAAGACAGTATCTTGGAATTTGTTTAGCTTTATTTATAGGATGAACATACAAGAAAGAAGCAATTTTCAGCGGTAAGAACACAGACTTTGGGATGTGGCAGATTAGCTTCAAATTCTTGTTCTGCTTTATTCTAGCTTTGTAACCCTGGTGACATTTCTTAACTTCTCTAAGTTACCCATCTGGAACATGATGATGACAAGCCCTATGACTAAGGTTTGAATTAGATAACATTGTAAATCGCTAGCCTTCAAAAACATTAGTATTCCCCTTAGGGAAAAATGAGAGAAGCTACTGGTTTAAATATAGGTCCTGTTTGGGTGGTTTTTTTTCCTCTAGAATACATAACAACCAAAAGAAAATGGCATGTTTGCACAGCAACTTAATCTACTATGCGTAACATAAAGGGGGAAAAAAAGAGACAACTCAGGTTCAATGAGAACTCCTAAACCCACTGGCTATAGATCTTCTGATGAAATTCTAATTAACTATGAATTTTATAATGAATTTAGCAAATACAGTCATTTCTGAAGGTATATATCCATTGCTTGTTAGATTTAGCACAGATTTAAAACAATATGATAGAGGGACTTAGTATTTCTGAGATACATCCAAATTGAAGTCTTTATTTTTTCTCAAATCTTGCCTTCAGTTCGTCCCCTTTCAGTAGGATGACACCTTCTACCAACTGGTTGTTGAAGCTACTTATGTTGGATTAATTTTTGACATTTCTATTTCCCTCACTCTGCCATATCCAATCTATTATTAAGTCCTTTGTTCTCTTCCTCTAAAATAGAGCTTGAATGTGTCTTTTTCTCTCCATAGCCACTGTCATTCTAGTACAAGCCATTGCTATCTCTCATTTGATCTATTACATCAGCGTCCTGTATTAGGTATTGGCTGTAATAGTAGAAACCCCCAAAGTAACCGTTGCTTTGAAAAGTTTGTTGTTTCCTTCCTAAAATAAAAGAAACATAGAGTTAAGTAATCCAGAGTTGGCATGATGGTTCTATGAAGCTGTTGGAGAACCAAAGGCCTTCCTGCTCACCATTTGTGATTCTCAAGCTCGTGGTCCATGATGACTTCAAGAGCTCCATCCATCACAACCAGCAGTATGGAGGAAAGAGGGCAGAAGGATGTATTTCCTCTCTTTGAAGGAAAGAGAAAAAAATGCACATGACACATCAGTTTGCATAACTTTGGCCAGAAATGAATCCCATGGCCCACTAGTTATAAAGGATCCTATAAAATATCTTTAAGTCAATGTGACCAGCTAAAGTTTGGGGCTCTGTTTTTATCTGGTTCTTGTCTGCCTCTCTATGTAACGCTGTGGTGAACTTTAGTATGCCTTCATTATCTAAACTTTCACCACTGCCATGGTCTTAGCACGCACTATGTTCTCTGCCTGAAGGCTTCTAACTCCATTCCTCCCCTGGATAACTCCTTATCTTTCAGGTTTTACTTTAATATCACTTCTTCAGATACATCTTCCCTGATAATCCAATCGAAATTGCCTCTTTCCATCAACCGCTTGTTTTTCTCTTTCAGAGACTCCATTATTTCCTTCATGACGCTAATTGCCAATGACATTTATTTGTTTTTTTCTTGTTTGATTTCTACCTGCTTACTTTATCCACTAATCTAAAAGGCCTATGAAGGTGAGGACTGTATTTCTTTTTTCTCAGTGTGCAATGCCTAGACATAGTAGATACTCAATAAGCACGAGAAAGGAAAAAAAAAAAGGAAAAGGAAAGAAAGAAGGGAAAGATTAAGGAAAGAAGATAGAAAACAAATATTTTTGAAAACCCAGGGATGCTAATATCTTTATGGAATGATTGGTGGTTTGGCTTTCATCTTCCTATTAGTCATTTTTTCCCATTTTTCTGTCTCAATTACAGTTCCAAAAAAAAGTACATTTAATTCAACAAATATCCATTGAGTTCAATTTTATCTTAAATATGAAAACAATCAGAATTCTTTTTAAAGCGTTCTGCTTTGAAATAATGTTTTGAAATATATTCACCAGATTCAACTCTCCAGGTGAAAATGAAAAAGATTGAATCCAAAAGTTTTACTTCGTGTTTAGACATTGCCTCCCAAGAAAAGAATCTGAATAGCTTTTGGAATCATGATTATGGATAAAGACTTGCAGAACTCTTTGCAAGTCCAGGCACAAAAATATAGGGATTAAACTCCTGAATGCCTTATAAAGTGCCTCGTCTGCTGCTGTAATTGTTTGTAAAGAAGTAAAAATACATTAAAAGGCCTTTTGCCTGTACAGTAATATATATGAAAGTGTTCTACTGAATATAAAATCACGTATTTTCCCTAGAAATCAATCCAATTGGATTAAGTGTCCCTGAATACCTTATGAAAGTTTGTCAATCCTAAACATGTCTCTTAAACTTGCTTTGTGTTTAATTGTCAATAGTAATGTCTTGGTTTACCTTTCCCTGAATGACATTTTTACCTTCAATAAGGAATATAAAAAACTAATTGAAGTCAATGTTTATCTTGAATAACATTAGATTATTCTCAGTGCTCTTAGCTATTCTAGTCTGCACTTTGATTAGTTTTATTTAAAGATTTTTCTGTCATATGATGTTGGTGTACCATTTGGATTTACTCTTTTTTTTCATCATTGATCTGGTTTTACTGTTCTTTTGGTTTGCCTTGTAGGAAATTAAAATTTCCTCTCATTTTACTTCCTACAAGCCATCTTTGAGACTTTAGTACATTTTTTTAACTTATGCCAAAGAACACTTCATAAACATTGGTGAAACAGTGCACTGCCAATACTTTCAGCTGAGCTGTATTTTATTTTTAATGAAAGGATGTATTAGTATTCATGGGAGAATATTATATATTTTGAGCTCAGTCACATTTCCATTTGGCTGCTTTATAGAAATAATTTTTCTTTTTATGGGTGATTTATCAGAGAATTTTAAGAAAGGAAAAAGCTTTTGAAAACCATTACCCTGCCAGCAATATATTTTTGATGTAGTGGACATCATCATACATGAAAATTATTTTCATTTAAGTAGAAGACAATTCTTCATTGACTAATATAATTACAAGAATACATACTTAGTAATTCATGTGCCTAAAAATGTAGGTGCTGTAGTAGGCAGAATAATGGCCCCCATAAATGTCTACATCCTAATCCCATAATCCTGTGAATATGTTAGTTTCGTATGGCTGTTGTAACAAAATATCACAAGCTTAGTAGCTCAAAATGATACAGTTTTATTATTTTATTGTTCTGGAGGTCAGAGGTGTAAAATGAGTCCACCAGGCTGCATTCCTTCTGAAGGCTCTAGGGTAAAATCTGTTTCCTTGTCTTTTTTAGCTTCTAGAGGACACACTCATTCCTTGGCTGGTGGTTCCTTCTTCCATCTTCAGAATAAAAGCCACACATTTCTTTTTCTCTCTCATTCCCTGTCTCTTCTTTCTTTTTCTTCCTTCATCTCCTCTCTATTAATTTCTCTCCCTCTCCTCCTTCTCTTTCTCTATGTCTATCTCTCTGCCTCTGTCTCTCCCTCTTTTTCTTTCAGACCCTCATCCCTCCATTTTATAAGGACCCCTGTGATGACACTGGGTCCCCACCTGAGTAATTCAGAATAATCTTCCTTCACTTAGTTACATCTGCAAAGTCTCCTTTGCCATGTAACGTAACATAATCACAAGTTCTGGGAATGAGGATGTGGACATTTGGGAGACGGCATTATTCAGCCTACCACAACTGCAGATGGAATTAAGATTGCTAATCAGCTGACCTTAAAGATTATACAAGTAGGCTCAATGAAATTATAAGGGTCCTTAGAGGTAAAGAGGGAAGCAGAAGAGTAGGTCAGGGCGATGCAATGTGAGAAGGACACATCTGCTATTGCTCTCTTTGAAGAAGGGGGTCTGGGCCCATGAGCTAAGGAATGCAAGGAGCCTTAAGAAGCTGGAAATGACAGACCTCCCATAAAGCAGGACAAAGACAACAAAGACACAGATTTTAAGCCAGTGAGACCCATATGAAACTTCTGACCTATAAAACTGTAAGATAACAACTTTTTGTTGTTTTAAGCCACTAAATCGGTGGTAATCTGAGACCTTTGGCCAACAGCTATGTTGGACAAGTCCTATTCTTAGCCAAGCTTTCAGATGACTATAGCATTAGGCAAAATTTTTGACTGCAACCTCATGAGAGATCCTAAGCCAAAACCGCCCAGCTACATTAACCCCAGATTCCTGAACCTCAGAAACTGTGTAATATAATCAATGTTTATTCTTATAAGCTGCTAAATTCTTGATTTGCACAGTAGATAACCAATATAAAAATTGGTAAAAGCCTGGCATATTATAAGAATTATATATAAATGACTGGCATTGGTATTTTTCTCTTGAGGGCGAATGAATATATATGTGTCTTATCTCATTTACCCATCCCTAAGGGAATTCCAAAAATCAGGAGAGATGAATAGTCAAATCTAGTTACTCTAGAATGGTGAGCCTTCCTGCTCACACAGGATCGTCAGTGTCTCCAGTATTTCCTTAGGGCTCTGCTCACTTCTTGGAAGTATTAAGATCACACTTCCAGTCCCTGACCTCTGCCTGCAGAGTTAGAGTTTGGTTAGCTTGCCAGAAAGTGGACAGATGAGGCTAACAGAAAGCTTCATGGAGAAACTCACAATTAACAAGTGAGAAGGGTAAAGTGTGTGTGTGTGTGTTTGTGTGTGTGTGTGTGTGTGTGTGTACACAGTGAGTGAATGCATTAAGGATTCAACATTTTGTGAAGAATAGGATTACTTAATTGGTACACAGGGCAAAAGAATTTGAGAATCTGTTAATTAAATAGGAAAACAAAGTTAGGGCCAACCAAAAATTATAGAATATCTAATTGTGGTGAAATCTATTTCAAAAATTCTTGGTTGTTGATTTGCTGAGTAAGTAACTTTTGATTAGCTAAGTGTCTAAGGAACTAATATTTAATAAGTATTATGAGCCTAAATTATTTGTCTATTCTCAATGTGGAGTGAATTAGGATTAAATTTGAAAGTACTGATAGCCTTTATTTTATTTATTTTTCATTTACATAATGCTGCTCCTAAAAGTCTCAGGTATCTAGTGCCCAATGAACACAAGATTGATGTCATTCCTTTAAGACTCCAACTCCCTGGGTAATTTGACCAGCTTATGCTGCCATCCTATTTGCTTTTCTGTTATATATTCTATTATATATTTTAAGAAATACCTAAGAAATTTTTTTTAAAGATTTTATTTTTTTATTCATTCATTTGAGAGAGCGAGAATGAGAGAGAGAGAGAGCACATGAGAGGGTGGAGGGTCAGAGGGAGAAGCAGACTCCCTGCTGAGCAGGGAACCCGATGCCAGACTCCATCCCGGTCTCCAGGATCATGACCTGAGCCGAAGGCAGTCGCTTAACCAACTGAGCCACCCAGGCGCCCCAAGAAATACCTAAGAAATTTTAAGAAATATTTTAACAAATGTCCAAGCCCTCTCCTGTAATTAGCAAGCATAGCTTGATACCATGAGTGGGTAAAGTTAAGTACTTTACTCCCCGTGTGTGTGTGTGTGCACATGCTCCTGACATGCACACATGTACACACACAAGCATAAATCCCTTTCAACTAAGTAAAACTCACATTTGGCTATATCATTATGTAGAGATTTTGAGAAAAGAATTGAATGAAAGGTAGAGAACAGTGGCTTAACCAGATAAAAAATTAATAATGTGGGGGACTTGTTAGCCCTGGAATCCCCTTCAGTGAGTGAAATAAAGATGCATTCTACATATTTCCAAGCTTGAGGTCCTACAGCAGTATTTTCTGCTTCTAAACTTGCTTTTAAAAATTCATTCCATATGTTTATTTTATTTAGGTGAAATTCACATAACGTAAAATGAGCCTTTTTAAAGTGAAGAATTCATGGGGAGCCTGGGTGGCTCAGTTGGTTAAGCAACTGCCTTCAGCTCAGGTCATGATCCCGGGATCGAGCCCCGCATTGGGTTCCCTGATGGCGGGAAGCCTGCTTCTCCCTCTCCCGCTCCCCCTGCTTGTGTTCCCTCTCTCGCTGTCTCTCTCTGTCAATTAAATAAATAAATAAAAATCTTAAAAAAATAAAAAAATAAAAAAAATAAAGTGAACAATTCAGTGACATTTAGTAGATTCACAGTGTTGTGTAGCCACCACTTCCATCCAGTGGCAAAACACTTTTCTCATTCCAAAAGGAACCCCATTCCCATTAAGCAGTCACTCCCCATTTCCACCTCCCCCTCAAATACTGGCTTCTCTCTCAGTCTGCATTCTGTCTCTACAGATTTATCTGTTCTGGCTATTTCAAGTAAATGGATTCATACAATATATGAGTTTTTGCATTTGTCTTTATTTAGTATGTCGGTTTCAGTTTCTCTGCATTGTAACATGCATCAGTACCTTATTCCTTTTGTGGCTGAATAATATTCCATTGTATGAACATATCACATTTTGTTTATCCATCCAATGAATGATGGAATTTGGGCTGTTTCCATCTTTTGACTGTTGTGAATAGTGCTGCAATAAATTTGCTGGAGTACCAGTTTTCTTTTCTTTTTTTAAGATTTTATTTATTTATTTGACAGAGGGACAGAGAGAGAGGGAACACAAGCAGGGGGAGTGGGAGAGGGAGAAGCAGGCTTCCCGCTGAGCAAGGAGCCCAGTGCGGGGCTCAATCCCAGGACCCTGGGATCATGACCTGAGCTGAAAGGAGACGCTTAATGACTGAGCCACTCAGGTGCCCCTGGAGTACCAGTTTTCTATTCCTTTGCATATATACTAAGATCATATGATAATTTTATGCTTACTTGTTGAGAAACCATCAAACTGCTACACCATTTTATGTTCCCATCAGCAATGTATGAGAATTCCCGTTTCTCCACATCATTGCCAAAATTTGTTGTTGTTGTTTTTAATAATAGCCATTGTAGTGGGTATGAAGTTGTACCTTATTGTGATTTTAAGATTTTCATTTTTCTGATGATTAATGAAGTTGAGCATCTTTTCATATGCTTGTTGGCCATTTGTGTATCTGCTTTGGAGAAGGGTTTGTTCAAGTTCTTTGCCAATATTCTAAATTGGGCTGTCTTTTTGTTATTGAGGTGTGAGAGTTCTGTATATATTCTGGACACAGCCTTTATTAGATATTTGATTTGTAAATATTTCCTCCCAAACTATAAGCTGTCTTTTCATTTATGGATAACCAAAATGTACTTTGATGCACAAAAGTTTTTAATTTGGATGAAATCCAATTTACCTATTTTGTTGTTGTTGCATGTGCTTTTGGTGTCATATCTAAGAATCCATTGCCGATCCAAAGTCATGAAGATTTACCCCTATATTTTCTTCTAAGAAGTTATATAGCTTTAGATCTTATACTTAGGCTATTGATCCATTTTGGGGTAATTTTTGTATATAGTGTGAGATGAAGTCCAACTTCATTCTTTTGCATTTAGATATCCAATTGCCCCAACACCATTTTTTGTAGAGACTATTCTTTCCCCTTTGAATGGTTCTTGGCATCTTCTTTAAAAATTAATTTGCCTTAGATATATAGCTTTCCTTTGGATTCTCAATTTTATCCTACTATCTATATGTCTATACTTATCCAAGTACACACTTTCTTGATTACTGTAGCTTTGTAGCAAGTTTTGAAATCAAGAAATGTGAGTCCTCCAACTCTATTCTTCTTTTTCAATATTGGTTTTGATATTTGGGGTCCTTTGCAGTTCTTGGCCTTCCCTCCTTATATTTGTGAGGATTCAGAATAGCAGTATTCCAAACACAAGAGTAGGCTCTCTACATATATCACTTCCTTTCTCTCTGTTCTCTCTGCTCTCCTTTAATTATACATTTGTGTCAGCTTAAATCCAATGTGCTAATTTGAAAGCCTCTCAATCAGAAAACATTCTCCCCCCCCCCCCCGTATAGATAGGCCCACTTTGAGTGCTGCATTTTCATTTTGTTTTGTGGCATATTAGCATTTAGTATGCATTCTGGCTCTGAAAACATTACATATGAAAGATTTCTCACTGCTCATGCTACTACTGTTACTGGTTCTTGCACAGACAAGTCTGCGTTCCCTTCTTCCTTTCTTGAAACCCTAAAATATATCATGGAAGTGAGAAAACTGGAACTGATTTCAGTTGTCTAGTTAGTGAAGCTAAAATAAGTAGAAATATTAAACCAGCACCTTTTATGTAATGGGCTCTGCCAGAGTCTTCACTAGATGAAAATATGTCAGTCCTTTACTATACTCTGTCCTAGGCACCAAGGCACTAGAAAGTTTAGTAAATATTAATACCTTAAGTCTCTATTATCATTACATAAATGATTGAGTTGCTATGATTGTTATTGTGAGTAGCTTTTTTTAAATCCTTGGAGTAAGTAGTTAGGCTAGTGAAGTATCCCTAAAGTTGATGAGAATTCTGAAATAGAAACTGTGTATTTTATTTAATAATACTGGTTGGGCATTTTTATTAGTCTGCAAAAATCAGCCTGATTAAATGCCCTTTACCTTGGCCTTTCTTATAAGGGTTTGTGAAAGTGTTGAATACACAGTCTGTGCATTAACTGCAGGACATATTCTACAGCACATACCTTATTCATGCTTCAAAACCAAATTTAGTTGGTGCAAAATTTTCCATAATATCCTATTGTTGAAGTGCAGTAAATGAAATACCATTAAAAAAACTTTTCAGGACTAGAACTCATACTTAAAATGAGATAAATATCTAAGATATACAAATCAATTCGGTGGTAATTTTGGTTAAGTTATTTACACCATTAGAGGAGGTGGGCTTAGCAGTAGTTGTAATTTATTCATGTATAAGCACATAATACTCTATTCAACAATCATCTACAGAAGGCTACACATCTATGTTTACTAAATGTTTGCATTAATAAGGTTATCCACTAAATAATTGTGGTATCTATAAAATATTAATATGTAAAATAAATGGACAACACACAGTGACATAGAGTCATCTATTTAAAACACATAGATCCGATGCTGGATAAGCATATGCATAGGGTACTTGGAGATTTTGCCTTTATTCAGCCATATCCTATTTGGAAACAGACAATATTTTGCCAGTCAATTCTGAAGCATACTGATTTTTAAGGGTCAATGTAGTGTGTATGTTTTTATTTTATGATATCCATCAGGTGTTAACACATTTCTGTTGTGATCCTAATGATCAGGTTAGCATTCATTTAAAAAAAATTTTTTAAGGTACATTAATACATTTTATTTCTGTTAGAATGCCTTTAGGCATTTACTGAGAGTTTACCTGGGAAAATAAAATTATAAATCTTTTTTGATAATAACTAGGAAAAGTAAAAGTTAGCTAGCTTACCATATTTGTAATGACCTGGATATCCAGAGACACTGTATAATAAAATCAGCCCTTGGACAGCTCTCCATGGTGTCTTCTTAGTGCCTTTAATCATGGAAAGAAACCTCTAAATGGATAATGTAATTGCTGTTGCTGAACATAACAAGAGTTACTGCATCTTTCTGATTCATGAAACTGGGTCTGTGTGTGTCCCCATCAACGCCATATGCTTTTAATCTCTTGGCATGCTACAAAGCAAAATGCAATTGTAATTATTGCACAATAATTTTTCTAATTTATATTCATTCCAAAACGTTTACAATTTATTAGCTGCAGTTGGCATCTTATCTACTCTACATTGCTATTGCAGTTTCTGGCCACCTCTCTGAAGATTGGTGGCATGTTTTCCCCTCATATCTCTGTAGCAGACCAGGTGCAGAGTGTGCAACCCTTCAACTACCAAACATCCTACCCACACTCAACTAAAATGGCAAGTACTCTCTACAAATATCCTCCATTTTACATCATAACTTCTTTGAAAATGAGAGCCAAAAGAGACCATTTGAGAAGCACATGCAAATGGTGTGATGACAATCCTTTATGGTCCCCCTAACACTGATAATAAAATCTGAATTATTTTCCAACCACCAAATCTTAGGGAGTCTGTCCCCTTCCATCCCTCACCTTCAATATTTGTTCTTTCTCTCCCACAGCATTGCAGTCACATGGACTCCAGTCAGTTCGGGGAAGAGCAAGCTCTTTCCGGTCACATGGCTTTTGCCTGGGCAAATTCACCTGCCCGGAATGCTTTTCTCTTCATCTTACACAGATAGATTCTTCTTTTCCATTAGGTTTTCTTTAAATGTCAACTCCTTAGCAAGACAACAAGTTTACCCTGGCAAAAAAAAAAAAAAAAAAAAAGGTCTTTCCTTGCATTATCTTTCTTAACTCCTTACTTGGTCCTCTCTTGGGCTTTCTTGCAGCCAGTAATTACCAGTTCTCTTGTGTATTTAGTTTTATTTGTCTTTCTCCATTAGAAAACAATCTTTATGATGACAGGCTAGGCTCTTTTAGATACTCAATAAACATTTACTGAATGCATACATACATAAATAAAATATTTAATGTACAAAAAGGTAGGCTAAAGCAGTACAATCTGGAGCTAAATGGTGCTAATTAGAGTTGAATTTTAATCTCAACTTTAGCATTAACTAGCTATAAGACTTAAAAATTTTTTTCTTGCAGGGATGCTTGGGTGGCTCAGTCAGTTAAGCGTCTGCCTGTAGCTCAGGTCATGATTGTGGAGTCCCAGGATCCAGTCCAGCATCAGGCTTCTCACTCAGCAGGGAGTCTGCTTCTCTCTCTGACCCTCCCCCCTTCATCTCTCTTCTCTCAAATAAATAAATAAATCTTAAAAAAAATTTTTTTTCTTGCAATGAGAGGTTTTAAGATCTATCCCTTAGCAACTTTTAAATATACAGTATAGTATCATTAACTGTAGTCGCCATACTATACATTACCTCCCAAGACTTATTTATTTTATAATTGGAAGTTTCTACCTTTTGACCACCCTCATGCATTTTCCCATCCCTCTATCACAAGCTACTTTTATAGGCCTAGAGATACAACATTACTGGGAGCACAGATTATTTTAAGGTGTTACGTTTTTACATAGGAAAGCTCTTGATTAAAAAAAAATCCGAAAGAAATGTGACATTTTTTTCCTACTGTCAAATACCCAAATTATCAAAGAGTCATGGTTCTCACGGCTTATTTCATGAACTTTTAACAGTCCTATCACATTTGTTGGCCACATGTCCCCTCACCATTGGCCCCATTGTAGCATACACTCAACTTCTGAGTGGGATGAACATGGCTGGTGCCAAAGGAGATCATATTTGTTAGTTCTGGGTCACTGAACTTCTCTGCCTTTGCCTTCATTTCCATACCTATAAAACAGAGAAAGCAATACCCATGCCTTGTTTTTCAGAATGCTTCTGTGAAGACAAATGGAGATAATGGATGTAAAGACACATGACATTTTAAAAATTAAATAATAAAAAAATGTATCATGCTAAGTACAAAATGCAGGTTCTGGGGAAAAAATAAAAATAAAAGCTGAAGTTTCCAAAAGCAATAAATAAATAAAAATTATATAAGCAAAAGATACTTTTCCAACCTTATCTTGAAAAATAAGGAAAAGATTTGAATACAGGAAGAGAACTTGGAAAAGTTTTAGCATGCTATATTTTTAGGAAAATTAGTCCCCATTCTTCTACAGTGAAAACGGTGCTGGAGAGGCAAATTGGAAAATGATTGTTTATGAAAAGAGAGGGTGGAAAGATTCTTTTAGAACACTTGAAGCATGCAAGCTGCATTTTCAGGCCCCATTAGTAAGAGAAGGATGGGCACTGCTTCCAGTGTTGGTGATAACCTGGAGGGTTTAACTCTCCTTTAAATAGAGGTGGGATAGATACAAAGTAGCTCAGCAACAGCACCTGGTGAAACACAGTGTCACATCTAAAATAGGGAGAAAGGGGGAAATCAGAGCCACCCTGGTTACCTATTTTCTAGTCTCTTCCTTCTTCCACTTGCCTTCCCAATTCCTTCACAAACTGTAGGTAACTGATTATACTGCTTTTTAGTTTTAAAATTCAGCCCCCCTCCCAGAACCTCTCCTATCGGTAGGGATTGGGGGAGGAGGGGTGGATAGGAGGGAAACCAGAAGTAAGTCAATACCGTAATGATTGTACACTGCAAGCGTGTTGCTGTACAATATCGCCCCAGAGCCGCTTTGTTTATCAATGAACATCCTACTGCGTCCCCGAGATGTAGGTCAGGCTCATTGGAAATATCAGCCGCCGATCACATGCAGTCTTCATGATATTTCCAGATCGGGTGCGCTGCTGATTCCTGCACACTGGAGTGCGTCTGAGCTGCCTGATGAAGAGGGGACACCTGTACCTTAGGGACGCAGGTGAAGTCCCGTCTACCTTCCTGGTACTTTCCCTGGTGCTTCCTCATTCCCTCAGCCACTCACTCTTCATCTCCATCTCCCCTGCTGCCTTGGACCCAAGCTCCTCTGCTAAACGGGTGCTTTTCCCGCTCTCTCCTTTCTCCGCACCTCAGCAGAAGACAGAGTGCTCCACGCAACTGGGCATGCCTAATAACCAGGGAAAGCTTGGGCTGCAAGAAGAAAGGTTTGCACCTTCTGCGCTCCCCTCCCCTCTGCAGTTGCCTCCTGCCAGTCAGGCGATCCGACGTGCGGCGCGGCCCAATGAGGGTCTGCAGCCTTCGCGGGGGCCCGGCCTCTCGTGGCGCCACCACCAATGAGTGGCTGGCGGAGGTGGGACGCGCCCTGTTCCCGCCTCTCCAGTTAAGGCCGCTGGTGTGAGCTGGGGCTCCGCGCGCGAGGGAGGGACGACGGAAGGGACCGGCAGGTGTGGGCGCGGGGCCGGGCAGCCCGACGGCGGGAGTCGCAGCCGCTTGGTGCATGGGCCAGTGAGGACGCGCGGAGATCCCCTCGCCGCGGCGGAGGCGGAGCAGCGCGCGAGCAAGTCGCTGCCCGGCGACCCTGCGTCCGAGCGAGCGGAACCTTGCGCTTCGCCCGGGGACGGTTCGAAGTCCGCGCTATGGAAGAGGAGAAATATCTGCCTGAGCTGATGGCAGAGAAAGATAGCTTGGACCCATCTTTTGTGCATGCATCGCGCCTTTTGGCGGAAGGTAGGACTTGCCCCCACAGATGGGCACAAACCTCTGGCCGCCCTTCTCACCGGAGGCTTGGCTAGGGGAGTGAAGTTGGGGAGGGACGCCTGTCTCCTTCGCAGAAACTGTCCCCCTGAAGATGCTCGCTTCAGAGCTCGGGCGGACAGAGCCCGTTCTTGGGGCAGGCAGCAGTGCTCCTTCTCTACGTCTTAATTTGGGGAAGACCAAAGCTATGAGATGTAATGGCAGTAGTGATGTGACCTGTTAGGATCATTGATGGAGAAACCATAAAGTGTAGCGCGGTCAACAGGGATATTTTCACTTTGCAGAGGAAAGGGAAATCAGTTTGGAAGTAAATGGTGATCAATGTAGTGTTCTAAGAGCTTCTTAGATACAAATCAGCATTTTTTTTTTTTTCTGCATTTGGGAAGGGATTTTGATACCCTTTATCTAATTACAGCCTTTCCTATGGAAAGTCTTAGAATTAACCTAGATTAAAACTATGCATGTTCGTCAATGTTTGTGAATGTTGTAAAGGCTAAAGTGCTTATCAAATTATTTGAAGTGTGATGATTGGGTACTCTGAGAGATACTGGCCCCTGAGACCACTCCAC
Organism: Mirounga leonina; assembly: GCF_011800145.1. Classification (NCBI taxonomy): domain Eukaryota; kingdom Metazoa; phylum Chordata; class Mammalia; order Carnivora; family Phocidae; genus Mirounga; species Mirounga leonina. The sequence goes on along the minus strand of NW_023270807.1, from coordinate 24,478,453 downwards.
AATCGATCAACTGTTTTACCAAGTGTGCATTTTCTTTTGTGTACCTGTAATGTTAAATGAGATTTCATTCCCAGAGGAACACATATATCTTGTCTTTTGCGTTGCTTTGAAAGATTGTTTAAACACACACACACACAAACTTCTGTATGACAGAAATATTAGCCCAATTACTCCATTCATCTTGAAATAATGCCATCTATCTGCTAAAGATACAATATCTGTAGTAATCTACACATGCCTTTTTAAAAACAACTCCAGATTTTTTTTTATGAATCCTTCATTAATAATGAATTGCTTCATCATTAAATTGACTACAGTGCAGTTTTGTAGCTTAGGTTGTTATGGACTTACCTATAGCAAAACTAAAAGTGACAACTTCCTCTTCCTTGGCCCTTCCGCATTAAAAGAAATGTTTTCTTTTTTGAGACCTAGTTGTACATGGAAGGAAAAATTGTAATCCTCCATGTAAGATTCAAATAACCACTTGGTTTGTTTAAATATTTTATTTATAATTTATAACAACAATGCAGTGCAAGGTATTTTTTTTTTTGTTTTTGCATACTAAACAATTAAGAAAAGATTTATAATCAAAATCTCGAATGTGTGAAACAGCTAAACTGCTTTTCAGGGAAGAAGTTGATTTTCTAGAGGATTTGGAAAGGTAAAAAGCAATTATGCCTACTACTTTCTTGGTTACTGAATGAAAATAATAGAAATTAAGTTGAAAAGTAAAGTCAATTTAAAAATTAAACTCTCCCTCTAGTTTATTGAAAATAAAGATAATTGCATAAAATAATAGGAATATTGAAAATTAATTAGTTAATAAATGCTTAAGATTGTTCAAAATGATTTAAAATGCAATTAAGCTTTCTGAAATCATTTATTTCAATATATATTCCAGAAGTGTCTTTATTACGCTGATAACGTCTTTAAAGTGAAAAAAAAAAGTTACGAATTGATCATTTTCTCTAACCTGCTAATTGGAGTTCTCTTTGGGACAGCAGGCTCAATGATTAATTCATCAGTCATTGATGAGAAGTTAGTGTTCTAAGAGCTTCTTAGCTACAAATCAGCATTTGGTGTACGTTTCAAAACTAAAGAAATGCAGATGAGAAACTCTTAGTAGAGTGAATAAGTATTTCTGCAGCTGGTGAAACAGTCAGAAAAGGCTGTGCCCTTGGTTCCTTAACGTTCTATCGTTCCCAGAAACTTGATTTCTTGATCCTTAGGAACATGTTTGAATGTACCTTGTAATTTAATTTTTTCCCAGTAGGGGGAAGCATGTCCTGCTTTTGTAAAGAATTAGGAGGAAAAAGCTCCAAAATAGAAAAACATCTAAGTAAGAAACAAAGAGAGGTGTCCAAATTTCAGAGAAATCATAATGTGGAAAAGAGAATGGAGGAGGTGATGATTATAATCTTGGAGTATATAAAAAGATATGCAAAAAAGATGCATAAGGTTTACATTAATTCTTTTTTGTACCTGAAGTTCTTTATGTGTACTTACTGAAGAGTGTAAGGTGAGTGTCCTTTGGAATCTCGAACAAATCTTAATGTACATTTTACATTATAGATCTTTCATTGTTTTTTCAAAGGCCATTTGCCAAGATTTCCAGGTTTTGTTTCAGATCTCTATGGGAGAATATGTTGAGATGATTTTATTTCTCTTACCTGGAAATGCACTGATTGAAGGCAGTGGCTATAAATAAACCTGACATAGATATTCATTTGGAGAGAAGGTGCACACTGAAGTACATTTCAGTCAGTACTGTGCAGACAGTCTCAAGACTGAGTGAGCAGTAAAAATGATCCAGATGATTCAGTTCTTCAGAATGATTTTCTGGAAGCTAATATATATATAAGGTCAGTGATGTAAACCAATGAGCTTTCACAGTGATTTATTTTGCATTTTTGATTGGCGATAAATGCAAATCAGCGCTCAACTGCAATTACTTCATAAGGCCATGGTGTTAAAAGTACTGTTTTGTTGATTATTTTGTTATTTTTATTGTAATTTGTTTTATTTCACTTGTTTCTGCTATGTGTTTTCAGTAGGTAAGAGTCTGTGAAAGCTAAGGGAAGAGCCCATACATTTTATATCTTTGATTGTTACTTAGAAAAGATCTTGAATAATGTGGTTTGAAGAGTGCTTATAATATGTTTGATTAATTAAAATAATTTTCCTCCTGTGACTATAATATTGTTTAATTATCCATTTGTTAATGGAAGGTGCTTTTGAATATGATAAAACAGCAAACTCAGCATGATCCTTAAAGTTCCACTCAGCCTCTGAATTTGCTTGCCAGATGAAATTAGATGAGGTTATTTATATCTATGCTACTTCTGGGAAGTGCACTAGACTGTGAATCCAGATACCTGGATTTTAATTCCATTTTTGCCTAAACAGAATGTTGATAAACTTCCCTTCCCCCCAAGCCCCGTTTCCTTGTCTCTGAAATTAGGGAATTGGACTAGATGAGGTATAGTTTCTTTGTAGTCCCAGACTTAATTAGAATTACAAAGTTCTCTAGTGTGCAAGATTTCCTAACCTGACTTCTTTACAAATATTGGTAGATTCATCATTGTTTTGGTTGACTGATCAAATGAGGAAGTCAAATATTGCCAAATATCCCAACAGTTAAAATGGTTTTTTTACGAGTATTAGGTGCTATTTTAAAATTTGGTTGAAAAGCGTGGCCTTCCATCTAGGATTGGCCTTCATGTTTGCAGATTTAGATGAACTTTTAAAACCATGAGAGAAACAGGGAATGATATTTATCACAAATGCTGACTTGCAGTGACTTAACTACATGTAGGTTCTCAGTAAGGATCATTATTTAATTAGGTTGTATTCCTCAAAGAATTTTCCACAAAGCATAGAGAGTTCTTAAATTAAGGAAAGGTATTGGTATAATGTCTAAAACTAGCTTCTGATAAAAAAAATAGTAGTCATGTGACTTTCCTTTTGATTAATGTAACCCCTTTTTTCTCCTAATACATTTGGGATAATCTGATTTGTTTCTTAAATAAAAAATAAAAATTGGCCAAAAAAATAATTTCAAGATATTTTTGATTTTCAATTAGGACACATTTATGATACAGTGGAAAAACTCTGCTTTAGCAAACAAAACACTTGGGACAGAGTGTTGACACTTCTGTCTACTGTGAATTTATGGGATATGTCGTTTATCTCCTCTCTGATTCTCCTTTTCTTCATTTGTAAAATAGGAAAAGTTGTATCTACCACCCATGGTTATTTTAAGGTTTAAAAAATTCTGTTTGTGATAATATAAGCAGTTTTTATACAAACTTAAATAGATTTTTTATACAAATATAAACAGAAATTACATAAATACAAGATGGTGCTTTTAAGATTTTCTTTAACATTTTAATGGCATTGTGGACTTGACCTCAACTTGAAGCTTGGCTTTGTAAGAAAATAAGCACTGCCTTTACTCTTTGGATCACTGCTGACTGAAATTTGAACTTATAGACCAAATTATGAAATAAATTATCTTATGAAAAATTATTCCAATCAGAGTTTTTAAAATATCATGTTCCCTTATGTTCGCAATGGTCACTCTCAGTGTTTTACTTGAGCTTGGTTAGCCCTTGTCCTGTGTCTTTCCAGGGTAATTCCAAACCTCCTCAGACCCCCTCATAAACCCACACGTCCTTCACTCTTGGCAACTGATTTCATCCTCTGTTTTAGTAGGAAATGGATATATCTCTTCTGACATTTTTCAACCTCCCATCATCTAAAAACCTCCATAATCCTCCTTATTGTCCTTCATTCCCAGATGGTGAAATGTTTTTTTTTTTGTTCTAGGCTGACTTGTACACCAGTATCCTTGACCCTAATGCTCATCACGTCCTCCAGACTTGTTCCATAGTTCCATCCCTTCTTCATCCCTATCTCCACTTTCTTCCTCCCTCTCCACTTTTATTGCAGCAGTCTGTAATTGATCCAATCTGAATAACTTAGAAAAAATTAAAATATTTTTTTAACTCACCGAAAGTAACCAAAATAATCTCTCTCAATACTCCCTTGTTGGGCACCTGGGTGGCTCAGTCGGTTAAGCGACTGCCTTCGGCTCAGGTCATGATCCCAGGGTCCTGGGATCAAGTCCCACTTCCCCTGCTTGTGTTCCCTCTCTCGCTGTGTCTCTCTCTGTCAAATAAATAAATAAAATCTTTGAAAAAAAATACTCCCTTGTTTCCTTCAAGTTTCCAATAATATTAGTTTTAACTGGCTGCCTCACTTTCTCAGTTAACCTCTTCAAAACTCTTCATTCTGGCTCTGTCCTCATCATTGTCCTAAAACCAGTGACCTGGAGACCAGATCGTCTCCTAATTGCCAAATCCAATAAAATCTTTCTGACCTCTCACCAGGTTTCTTGGCTGCAGTTTCCACTGTTGGTCTTTTTTTCAATTTCTTGGCTTTCCCTTTGGTTTCCAGGCACTATCATACTTCTGGTTTTACTCTTCTCTGTTTCTTATCATTACCACCCTTTATCTGTCTTCTCCCCTCCCCAGCTATGCTTGCCAGAGTGATTCACTCAAAGTCAAAGTTTGACCATGTCACACTTTTTAATAATATTCTCTTTTGGAAGGCCTCCTCTAACACCAGGCCAGCAGCTGGAAAGGGGGCATTACCTTGACACCTGCAGGTGGAGGTGAAAGTCCAGGTTCCCCACTAGGCATCCATCCACACCATTCTGGCCAGGAGGGGGAGGCACACCGTGTTACTGCTTCCTACATGGGGCTCCAGGGACACCAGTAGGGGTGGGGAAGCCTCACTCCTGCTGGAGCATGAAGAAAATTCCAGCAGAATGAGACCTCTGACACCACCCTGGCTTGGAGGGAGAAGGGCGCCTTGTTACTGTTCATTAAGGGAGAAGTCCAGAATTTCCCCGTGGCCTCTCCGGCCACTGCAGGACACATCCTTACTGTGGGCAGAAGTGAAGTCCCTATTCCTTATCTAGTCTTTTCTGACTCCAGCCAGAGGGGAAAAACGTATCTCTTTACAGTTGGGTGAGGTTGGAAGTCTAGGCTCCTCTACTTAACCTTTCTTGACAGAGGTGAGCATGAGACACTATTTTGTTTTGTTTTTCTTCTTTCTTTCTGTATTATTTGGCTGGAGAAGGATGTTGTCTAAAAGTTTTCTGTCTTGCTAGGTTGCTCTCTTTCTAGTTCTTGGGCTAGCAGGCTTCTCTTGAGGCTTTTTTTTTTTCTTTTTTTCTTTTTGTCTGCTTCTGTTGACTTTTCTGGTTTGCCAGCTTAAGTACCCATTTTGATGCATCTGAGGCACAAGAAAAGCTAAGGATACTATTCCCATCTCATTCCTGGATCTTGTGGTACCTAGCCAGCCAGCTTTGTTTTTTCCTCCTTTTGTTACTGAACGCAGAAGTCAGATTTGTGTGTCTGAGGCACAGTAAGCCAATCTCTAAGTCACCGGGTTTAAAGCAGAGAAAGTTTATTCTCAGAAGAGTAGCCCAACGAGAAGGCAGGGGGTTGGTCCAAAATCTGCCTTGTCTTTGTTGAGTCTAAGGACTATGGGGCTAGCCAGGTATGTGTGGGTTAGGACAGATACTGGATGGGCCTTGAAACTTCTTCACAAGGAGAGGCTCAAAATTTTTGAGATTGTGTGCTGTTTTGGACATCAAGGCTCCATTCTGGGGTCCTGGTGCGTTACACTTGTGTTTGCAAAATAGGCGTTATCAAGTAGCCTCCTTCCCTGGTTCCTGTAAAATTAACAAAGAAAAAGGTTAATAATTCTTGCACAGCTGTGGAGGAGTGTGCTTATGTGCAGCGTGTGAGGTTATAATGGAGGCTTACATGAATAAAGAAGCATATACCTGGGCTCACTTTCACAATGTCTTCTATGTTTATTTCATATATAATATTCAGTCCCTACTCATTTGTGTATTTTAATTTATTTCTTTATAAAATTATCTTGCGAGGGGCACCTGGGTGGCACAGTTAAATGCGTTTGACTCTTGGTTTCGGCTCAGGTTGTGATCTCAGGATTAGGAGATCAAGCCCTGAGGGGGCTCTGTGCTCAGTGTAGAGTCTGTGTAAGACTCTCTCTCCCTCTGCCTCACCCCCTCCTTCCCTGGTTCTCAATCTCCCTCTCTCTCTCTCTCTCTCACGTGCGTGCACACGCGCTCTCTCTCTCACATAAATCTTTTTAAAAAATAAAATTTTCTTGTGAATGCCTGTTAAGCATTGTACATTCATATTTCATTGACTAGATATATGCAAATGAGCATGACCAGGATAAACCCATCTGGATAATGGGAGCAATATTTTTCTTTATCTTATTTTCAAAGAGACTTTGTGACAGGGTTCATGAAACTGAGAACGAAGTGAGGTCTGATCATTATTCTTAGTTTTTGTTTAAGTATACAATCTAGATTGAAGCTCTTTGTTCCCATAGCAGCTGTAGAAGGGGAAGAAGTTTTAGGGGTAATTTTTAGAAACCCTTGGGAATAACTTTATTGTATTGCCCACTTTTCTTATACCCTTACTTGTTTGAACAACCTGATTTGATCTCCTTTTTTTGTCTGAATATATAAGAAATGTGTTTTAATTGAAATTATATTCTGACACCAGTTTATTTTTTAAAGCTGTAAACAGAGATTTAATATATTCAGACATTGAAATATGATCCTTTTTCTCACAAAAATGGTTAATTTCAATAAAATAAGTGTGATATGGAAATAGATCTATTAAAAATAATAGCCTACTGTTGGTAACTGATTTCACAAATTGTTAGCAAATACCTGTGCTATGTGACTCCTTCATTTTCTCAATATTGCAAGTAAAAACTTGAGAAGTCATAGCCAAGCCTCCTGTTGCTCAATCATTATTAACTATTTTGGGAAACAAGTCATTTGTAGCATATCCTCCATTGCTTACCTTTGTCTCTTGAAAACTACTTCCAAAAAGATTTTGCAGTAGAGAGAGGTAATAAACATTTGAAACACCAGAATGACAAATTTTTAGGCCGTTTACTATAGATAGCCTTATAGTTTAGCTACAGTTTGGGGGATGAATCCCATTGGATTAGGATTCTACTACATTTAACCATATAATCACACATGCACTTTAACGTGTGTTGGTACTAGTTGTCTACAGTACATGCTGTTGGTGTTTGAAGAGGTATTAGATGTTTAGTTTATTGGTTTTTGAATAATCTGTGGGAGATTCAATATATACATAAGCTACAAATAGCAGTGCATGGGAAGATCTGCTAGGTTTTACAGACCAGTGATACCATGGGGATTCATGACTCTTGTTGGTCGTGGTTATTATAGATTCTTCTTCATCATCATCATTGCTATCAACATTTATTGGGAGATTACTCCTTTGTCAGGCACTGTACTAGATGTTTTACGTGCATTACCACAATTAATCCATCCACCAATCCTATGTGATAGTTATGACCATCATCCTTGTTTTACAAATGAGAAACATGAATAATTAGGGAAGTCAATTTATCTCAAGTCACACAGCAAGTAAGTTGTAAATCTGAACCCCAGGCTGCCTTGCCCAGAGATCATGTGTAACCATTGCACCATACTGCCTCTTGTGAAAGAGACACAATTTTAGTCAGGCTTTGAAGGAATATATGCAATAATATGCAAAATATGCTTAGGAGATCAGCATGGTTGTTGCCATTAACTTCTGAAATAGGTTCCTGAATGCAAGTATTGGGTGAATTATTTCACAATATTGTTACATAAGTATAGTATATAAAAGGTTGGTAAATTTATAAATGGGGAAATTTTCCTAAGTACAGAATTCGGTTAAAGATTACTGAGATAGCCTCAATTTTCTGAATGTCTTATATTGACTGTGGTTTCTGAGGGAGTTTGGTGATGAGGTGGCAAGGAACAAGAGAACATTTTCCACTTTTTTTTTTTCTTTTTGAATCCAAAAAGTGATTGGAGAACTTTATGTGATTTGCTGAGGCATTTTTCTTTCCGTGTTTTTTAGAGAACTGCTTACATTTGCCGAATTCTTCTAGGGAGGAAGAACAGCGATAGGTCCTCTCTTGGTGTCTTGAGGTGGTGTTGGTTTTGCTTAAAATTTGGAAGTGGGCAAATTTCACATGTGGTCAGAAACAGATAACTCAGCAACATGGCTTGATTAAAATGTTATCTATAGGTTCCGAGGTTTTAGGATTTAATAACTTTGAAACAGATTGGTTGGTATTATTACACTGTTATCAGAAATGGGACAATTGATGCCTATTTCCTTTAAAATATTAAAGATTAGATTTTACTCTTCTAATAGAAAAGCAGAATGAATGTGTTTTCTCTAGAGTGTAGATATTTTTAGCAGGTTTATAGAATTGTATGTCAGAAAATGATGGGCCCTGGCTACAACTCAGAAGAGGGAGCCTCTGTGACAGAAACTCAGTAAAGTGGCTGAAGGAGAAGAAATTTGTTAATTTGAGAATAGAGAGATGACTAAAATAATAGCTTCTTTTTTGAACTTACACCCTGGCTCAGGCCCTTGCGTTATATCCCAAAGGCAGGTAATACTGCACCTGTGTTATAGGGGAAGATAAAGAGGCAGATTAGAAGGTAGCATACTCAATTTAGTTTTTTTAAACAGGAAGTCATAGATTATATAAATGTTCAATTATAATATAAAAGACTGTCAAAAAGCAACCTTCAAACATTGAAGCATTAAACAATATTGAAGAATATTACTTATTTAAGGGAATACCAAGAACATGGTTTGAATAAGTTTTAGAGGCGTTAAATACCTGTTACTATAGAATTTATTATTTCCTTTAAAATAATTTTCTCCAGGAAATTTAAGGAATTTGATTGATTAGAAATTTGATTTACATGCAGCAATATACTCATTGTATGAAACACTATAAAATGCAAACAGTAGATGGATGAATACGTAATAGAATACATTTCTTATATGTTTTTAGGCTTGTAAATATTATTTAAGTGGGAAATTTAAACGAGTGTTAAATTGAATTAAGTACCATCCATGTCTCTAGATAGTCTAAGCTTTTCTTTCTGGAAGGAAAAAAAAAAACCTAGCAGCTGCCTTTTTATCCATCTAAGATCTGGTGGAAGAGGAGGCCTTTAAGGAATTGTGTGAAGATGAAAGAACATCTGGTGTGCTGAGGCAGATGGCATTTTATTATATGATATTGTTTTGGAATGGACATTGGGATGATATATGGTTGTGCGTTAAGCTAGTATTCGGAAATTAGTGAAAGATTGGAAATTATATCATATCCACATAAGGAAAATCTAGTAGAGTAAAGCATTATGATAATTAAATGGAATTAGATGGAAGTGATAACTGTTTGGAATAAGTTGCAATAAGCCAAATGGCTTCTTTTTGAGTAAAATAAGTAAAATACGTGTGTGCATGTTAAGCATATACTAGACATAGGTAATCAATGAAAAGCAGTACAGATTTGGTTCACTTGTTTTTATTATCTGTGCTCTATATTACCATCTGAGACTTATTTAGATTGAGGAGGTAACAAGAGTTATAGGCAATTAAATAAGGGCACCTGGGTGGCTCAGGTCATGATTCTAGGGTCCTGGGATTGAGCCCCGCATCGTGTTCCCAGCTCCGCAGGGAGCTTGCTTATCCCTCTGCCTCTGCCTCTCTCTCTCTCTCTCTCTGTCTCTTGTGAATAAATAATAGAAAAAAGAGAGTTATAGGCAATTAAATAAATAATTTCCATAGGATCTGCAAAATGCAATGATAAAGTAAATAGATGATGCTTTAGGAGTGCTGGGTAGGGCACCTAAAGGAGTCTACAGAAGTCATCAAAGTCTTCAGTAGACAGGGGCATGTTAGTTGAGGTCTAACAAATAAGTAGCATATGGACAGTATTCAGTGAAGAAGGATCTGGAAATATACCTCCAAAGCCTGAAAAGAAAGAGAACATTTATTTGAATAAGTATAAGTTAAGTGTGATATTGTGATTTATAATGAGAAATACATATTTGGTTTTCTTCCCTGTTTCTGGCACAGAGCTCCTAAAACTTTTGGAATTTCCTTAGTACAGCCATAAAGGTGTCTTTTGTTATGTTAGTGAAGTGACTTTTCAAACCCACCTGAGGGTCGGGGCTGGTTGTCAGGAGAACCAGCCCTGTGATTAGAGGGTTATAACTTTCAGTTCCATCCCCACTGACCCTTCCAGAAAGAAAAAGGGGGGCGTAGAATCAATTGCCAGTGGCCAATGATTTATGCATGTAATGAAGTTTCAATAAAAACCCTAAAGGAGTGGATCAGAGAGCTTCCTGGTCAGTGAACTCATGGAAATTTGGGAGAGCACTGAGCTCAGAAGGAGCGTGGAAGCTCCTCGCCCTTTCCCCACACTTTGCCCTATGCATCTCTTCCATCTGGCTGTTCCTGAGTTATATCCTCTGTAATAAACTGGTAGTCTAATAACTATGATGTTCTTGTGAGTTCTGTGAGCTGCTCTAGCAAATTAATCAAACTCGAGGAGGCTATGAGAATTCTGCTTACAGACAGTTTGTTGGAAGTGCAGGTAGCAACCTCAATTTGCAACTGGCATCTGAAGTTCAAGGAAGGGATGATTGGAATCCCCAATCTATAACTGATCAGCCAGAAGTACAGGTAACAACCTGGGCCTGCAACCGGTGTCTGAAGTGGGGAGGGGACAATCTTGTAGGACTGAAACCCTAACCTGTGGAATCTGATATAATCTCTGGTTATAGTGTCAGAATTGCTTGTGCTGTGTGGGAGGGAACTCCCACCCCCACCCCATCCCCTCACCTTTGGGATTGGGTCCAGAGATCCAAAAGATTAAGTATATTTGGAAAATACAGTAAAAGAGAAAGCATCAAGAAAAGTGGGTGTAAAGAAAATGGTAGAGGCTTAGTACACATATCCTGTAAACTACTGTGTTAAGAAGTTTGGGTTTATGCCAAAAGCAATGGTAAAATCATTTAAAGGTTTTAAAAAGGGCAGGTGTGATATCAGAATTTCATTTAAAGCACAAGGTGGCTGCAGTATTGGAGAATGGAATCAACAGATACAAGACGTGGGTAAGCCATCGGATAGCTAAAGCAGCAATCCAGGAGAGAAGGTATGGTGGCCTGAATTCAGATGAGAGTGCAGATGTGAAGAAGTGGACATGACTAATAGAAATTTAGCAAGTAAAATATATAAAGGTTCAGACTGTATAGAGGGAATGAAAAGTAAAGGGTGGTCCAGGCTGTGGTCTGGGTTGCTCCTTCGAAATGGTGGTATCAGTTATTAAGATAGGACTTAAAAGGAGGTTAATGCTGAGTTCAGGTGCATATACATACATACATACACATGAAAACGCACTTGAAGAGTTGGGTTTGGAGTAAGATCATGCTACCTGTAATGGTTTCATTAGCATATAGGTGACAGTTGACCTTGGGAGTAAAAGAGCTCACCTAGGGGGAGAGCATATGGAGTACAACAGGAAGGAGATTTAGGATAAAACCCCAAGGAATGTCAGCATTTAAGGAGAGACAGAAGAAAAGTAGTCTGCAAAGTTGACTGAAAGGGGTTTCCTAGAATACAGGTAGGAAAGATCAAGTAGATTCAGCGCCAGGTAAATAGACTATTGTGATGATGAAGGATTTGGTTAATATTTTCAAGTGCTGCAGTTAGGCTAATTAAAACAAAGATTAAACATTTTTTTAAAATTTAAATTCAAATTAGTTAACATACAGTGTATTATTAGTTTTAGGGGTAGAATTTAGTGATTCATCACTTACATACAACACCCAGTGCTCATCACAACAAGTGCCCTCCTTAATGCCCATCACCCAGTTACCCCATCCTGCCACCCACATCCCCTTCAGCAACCCTCAGCTGATTCCCTATAGTTAAGAGTCTTTTATGGTTTGCTTCCCTCTCTGTTTTTATCTTATTTTTCCTTTCCTTCTCCTGTATTTATCTGTTTTATTTCTTAAATTCCACGTATGAGTGAAATCATATGGTATTTGTCTTTCTCTGACCTATTTTGCTTAGCATTAGTACACTCTAGTTCTATCTATGTCATTGCAAATGGCAAGATTTCATTCTTTTTGATGGCTGAATAATATTCCATTATATATATGTGAGATATATATATCACATCTTTATCTCCTTATCCATCTATGGACATCTGGGCTCTTTCCATATTTTGGCTATTGTGGACATTGCTACTATATACATTTCTAATGGATTTGGCAAAGAAGAACAAATCGAGAGATTTGAAGAAAATCTCAACTTTCTTCACGTTGAGTACTGAATAGTAAGGCTACGAGAGAATGAGGCTGGAAAACTCTTTGAAGAACTTTGACTTCATAGAGGAGGAGAGAAAGGAGTAATTTGTTAAACTATAAGAAATAAACATTTAATCATTTTAACCTAAAAACAGCAATTTTATATGGTTTAACATATATGGGTGAGAGAGGCATTTAAGTGTAGGGGTTAACAGCATAGATACTGGAACTAGACTCCCTAGGTTCCAATTTTATTCTTATAGTTAAAGATCTGTATTATTTTGGGTGAGTTTCTTTCACCTCTATATGCCTCTTTTCCTCATGTGTAAAATAAAGACACTAATAGTTCTAAACTAACAAGACAATGACAGCCAGGCATTATTGTTTCTTTTGCTCACTTTAAATTACAATGTGATTCCTAGACTGCTCCATCATCTCTGTTTTCCAATCCCTCTGCTTCCACCTTGCTCCCTTTCTTAGCGCTACATGGAACATCCTTATACAAAACTACATCTCATATCATAAAATTGTCAAATTAATCCCTACTCTTTTTCTCAGACTGTCTTTAAACTTGAGTCTTCCTTATCCTAAATCCATTGCATGCACCTACTTTTTCCTTTGACAGTTCTTATTGACTTGGCATACACAACTTCGTTGACCATTGCCACTTTCTTGATATACTTTCCCCCTTGAATTTGTGATTCTACCATCAATACAGGAATTTACCACTTTTGTTCTAATCAGTGAAGCTATGATGCACCATGAGCATGAAATAGGTGCCAAATCTATGGTACTCTTAGATCCTTAAAGCTTGTACTATGAACATTTCTCCATACTGAGTGACATTATAATGTGAAAAGATACATGGCGTTTGTTTCAGGACCAGAGGAAATACTATGTTGGACCTGAAAGAAAACATGTGCTTATGCAAAATTTTAATTATATGTTTTAAGGTTAAACATTCCTTTTGAAACATTTATTGTGTATGTGTTTATATGGTGTTTCTTACTCTGGAATGTGGTAAAACATGTTTGAGAGCTACTATTATAAGTAGAAAGGACACATTAAGTGAAGTCAAAATACTAGTGGTTGAGTCCCAGATCTGCTACTTGGTTGTTTTGTGACTGTGGGCAAATTTCTAAATCTCTTTGAACCTGTATTTCCTCATCTACTAAATAGGCAGGCTCTTGTCGATGCTATCATAGATCAACCAATCATCTCATGAATCCTATGCAAGGGTATGTGCAGTATTTATCCAATGGCAGAAATCAATAAAGACTCTTTCCTTTACTCCACTTTGCCTGGTTTGCTTACTTTAAAAAAATTGAGGCAAATGTTATGAACAGTGAAATACAGTTTTTAGGTATACAATTTGATGACTTTTGATAATTGTATAATCTTGTGTAAGCAGTATTCTCAGCATAATGGAGAACATTTCCATCAGCCCAGAGACTTTCCTTATCGCCCCTTCCCATTAATCTTCATTTCCTTTGCCAACCACTATTCTGTTTTCTACTGTCATAGATTACTTTGACTCTTCTTCAACTTTATATAAATGAAATAATAGACTACGTACACTTCCTTCTTAAGATTGGTGTATGTTTGAAAGTAAGCCATCCATGCTTTTGCACTTATCAATAATTACATTTGTTTCTTGCTGAGTAGTGTTCCATTGTATAAATGTCACAGTTTGTTTATCCAGTCTCTTGTGGATGGACATTTGGGCTGTTTTCAGTGTTACTGTATTATGAATAAGCTGCTACAAATGTTCCTGTGCAATATTTTTGTGAACATATGTTCTCTTTACTTGGAGTGGGATTGCAGGGTCTTGGAACGTATATATGTAGTTAGCCTTGTATTATATGATATTGCCAAATAGTGTTCTAAAGTGATTGAACTATTTCACCTCCCATCAATGATGTATGGAAACTCTGGTTGTTCCACCTCTTGCTAACATTTGAAGTTCTCAGTCTTTTTAACAACAATTATTCTAGTGGTTTTGGGTGCTAACTTAACTGTGGTTTTCGTTTGCATTTCCTTGATGATTAATGATGCTGAGCATGTTTTCATGTACTTTTGCCATTTGTATGTATTCTCTTATTTGAAACAATTGGTTAAAATGTTGACAAATTTTATTTGGATTATTGATCTTTTTTTTTAAAGATTTTATTTATTTGTTTATTTGACAAAGAGAGATAGTGAGAGCAGGAACACAAGCAGGGGGAGTAGGAGAGGGAGAAGCAGACTCCCTGCAGAGCAGGGAGCCCGATGCGGGGCTCGATCCCAGGACCCTGGGATCATGACCTGAGCCGAAGGCAGACGCTTAACAGACTGAGCCAACCAGGCTTCCCTGGATTATTGATCTTTTTATTGCTGTGGGAATTATCTGTATGTTCTGGATTTGCATCCTTTGTTAAATGTATGTACTGCAAATATTTTCTCCCAATATGTGGCTTAGCTTTTAATTTTAAGTGTCTTTTGAAAAGCAGAAGTTATTAATTTTTCCTGAAGTCTGATTTATTATTTATCATTTTTTTCTTTATGCTTAGTGTTGTTTGTGTCCCCACAAAGAAATCTTTGCCTATCTCAAGTCCCAAAGATTGTCTCAGTATTTTCTTCTAGAAACTTTATGGTTTTAACCTTTAAGTAGAAGTAGAAGTAATTTTTCTATATGGTGTCAAGATAGGGTCAAAGTGCTTCCTTTTTTTTTTTTTTTTTTTTTAAGATTTGGATACCCAGTTGTTTTAGTATCACTTGCTGAAAAAGCTTTTCCTTTGTTCATTGTTGTGTTTAAATGTTTGAAGATAGAGTGTAAATAGGATGACTATATAGTGCTTAAATGCATGAAATATAGAAAAATAAAGATCATAGTGTTTTAAGTATGTGAGCTGCCTTACAATATGGACCCTCCATGTGTCTATTCCAATACAAAAAGAAATGACTGCTTTAGAATTATTAAGCATGACATGTGTTTATACTCTGCTTTAAAATGATATGAAACTATATGAAATTTTTGCCTTTTCCTCAGAATTTAGAACATAATCCTTGAAGAAAATATGAATACACTTTTCTTATTTTACTTGAGGAGAAGACTAGCCAGCCATCTTAGAGGCCTTGGTGTTTACTGAATCTGACAAGTATCGCATTCCACCAATAAAGTTGTGATAGCTATTAAAACTTGAGCAGTCACACTGTCCTGAGTTGCAAAGTAGGTTCTAGTATCACAAAACAGTAGGGAATAGTGCACACATTAAACATTTCATTAAAAAAGACCATATAATTTTAGGTTAATAGGTTATGTGTTTTTCTATTTTTTCAAGAGAAGAGCATATTGTACTGAAACAATATATTGTACAGAACTGACAACCTTACCCTGGGTGAAAACGATACACTTTAGACGAACAATGGAGACCTACATCTATATCCACAGTGATAGCTCTTTTATTATCTCTTGATCTTCAATGGCTTATTAACTGCCAGCATCGCTATCACCCTGAAATGTGACAAAGTTTTTGAAATTGCCCAAGGGCATAAGTGACTGGTGACTTTACATTAATCCCTGAAGCATAGGTACCAAACCACTGTCATTTCGTAAACACATAGGTACTCCTCATGTCAACACTAATAACCAAAAGGAAGATTTAACAATGATCCAGACTGACTGACTTTATCAGTGCTGGCATCTGACAAGGTGATTCTTGGGGGAGTGTGTTTATACAGGCAGGAAGGCAACTCCCTGAAGGAAAATGATCATGCTGTGGGGCTTAGGGATGCAGTGGACAATTTCTGTTTGCATTTGGACAGGAATAAAAATGGATTTAGATGCCATCAAGTGATATAGCATTGTGAAGTACTGAAATGTGTTCTCATGGGGGTATGTAGAACCTCCTGTAGAAAGTTATGAGAAAAGGAAAAAAATATTTTATTTTCCTCAAAGGCTATATATTGATATGTCCTTGGAAATGAAGGTTTTGATTAGATGACCTATGAATATTCATTTTATCTTATATTTTAAAAATTTCATAGTTTCATGTTACCATAAAGGAAAATGGCTTTTGAAATTTATGTGAACAATATATTAGAATGTATGATTTATATTAAGAGTAGTCCATAGAGATATTTAAATCTATGAAATAAACTGTATTTATATATATATATATATCAAACTTTTACAACATTAGTCAGTTTAAGATTCACATTGGGTGAATAGGAGAGAATAAAGTCTCTGATGCATCTAATGTATAGCATTAGTAGCTCATTTTGACCACTCCCAATTAGAAATGAAAAAATGAGTACAACTTTCTTAGACGCAATTTGCTTTCTAGTCCCTAATAACTAATATTATATTGATGTTTTGGAATCTTCCCGTGTTCTCTTAAAACCCCAATACCTTTCTTAGAGCTCTGTGTTACAGACCTTTGTTCACCTGGCTGCAACCAAATGGATAAGAGTGGCTACCTAACTCTTTCTGGTGAGAAATTGGCATTAAAACTGGGAAGAAGCCAACCAGTTTGGACTGGTTCTTAATACAGAGGAAATGTAAACTCTGGAATTGTAGGTCTAATCTTCAGACAAAACAAAACAGTTGTACAGAGTGAGGCCGATCTGAGAGAGAAGTTCCTAAATTTCCTTTCTGAGAACGTCAAGGGGCCTGGCTGACCTTGGTTCCTTGAGAAACCCCAGAATTTTTCCAAGATATTCAATTTTCTGATAATTATTTAAGATAGCTCCAATTGCAACTAAAATAACTTGGACTAAGGGAAAACAGAACTGGTCCGAGGATAATAGCAATCTCTTGGGATGTTTTAGTTTGGGTTCCCATAAAAGCAGACCCTGAGATGAGGATTTGAATGTAGGAACTTACTTTTACTAGATAATTGTCAGCACTGAAAGGAATTAAAATGCTAGAGCAAGTTTATTAGTCTCTAAAGAGTTAGCATTTTTCTTTGTTTGTTTGAATGCTGGTGAGTCTATTTATAATTGTATGGAAGTCAAAAATTCCTATATAATATACAACATTATTTAAAATGTTTCTTTTTAAAACCCTATTAATCCTAAGAAATGGAAATAAAAAGACAAAGAACACAGTTATTAGTTTGTCCTGTTCTCTGTTGACATCTTCATTGTTGATGGTATGCTAGGATAAATATGTATTTCAGATTTGCCCTGTATTCCTTTTTGGGTGAAGTTAAGTCCAAACTTATTTACCAATAGTTGTGTGCATAATGTCTTAGAATTTTCTCCAGAAATAGACCTTGAAAAAAATATTGGAGTTCAAGTAATTTATTTTAGAGGTGATCTCAAGAAATGGGGAAGTTAAGGGCGCCTGGGTGGCTCAGTCGTTAAGTGTCTGCCTTTGGCTCAGGTCATGATCCCAGGGTCCTGGGATCGAGTCCCATATCGGGTTCCCTGCTCTGCGGGAAGCCTGCTTCTCCCTCTCCCTCTCCCATTACCCCTGCTTGTGTTCCTGCTCTCGCTATCTCTCTCTCTGTGTCAAATAAATAAATAAAATCTTAAAAAAAAAAAAAAGAAATGGAGAAGTTAGACATGAAGGAAAGGCAGCCAAAAAATGATTTTTTTTTAAAGCAAATTACTAATTGAGACGACTGATGCTTAATCACACCAGGAAATTTTGAGAGCCAGTATAAAACATATCCATGCCGAGGGATGACGGAGCTAGAGTGTTCACACCAAATCCTATTAGCTATTGGTTGAAAGTAGCTCTGAGGGAGCATTAATTTCCTGACACGTCATGCTTGTCACTTGGCAAAAAGCAGGCTGACAGCCAGCGCCAGCCCTTAGGCAGGAAATCTATAGGCCCTGGCTGTTGGAAGTTCAGCAGGTGTGCCTTGAAGTTGAAAGGATGAGGGAAATTAGGCAAGGCCAGACTCTGCAATGCCTCGGATGCTATAATGCAATGGATGGTTATTTAATCCATTTTTTATCTGGATAAGACAGACAAAACGTGCAAGAATCCCTTCTGAGTTAGAAAAGAGTCCGCTAAATAAGGAAGAAGATGGTTTGTCTACCCAACCTCCTTCTGCCCCTGCAAACAACAAATTGATAAATATGAACGAGGTTTGGAGAGTACCTCCTCTGAAATGTTTCTATATGAATGAACTTTAGAATAATGCTGCTCTTTATTGAACTGAGGCAAAATATTGTGGCTGCCTGATAACAGCGTGCCACATTACAAATCACCACTTGCAAGGTTACACAAGGTGCCTTTAGAAAAAGCTAAATGAATTACTTCAAATAGTATGTTTGTATTCAAAAGGGAAATAGCTGCTAGTTTGGGAGTGACAGTCTTTTCTTTTGGCTTCAAAAGGCCCATTGCCACGCTTTGCCTTTCCATTCGCTGCTGGGAGCCGAAAGCCTGCAGTGAACGAGTGAATAGAAGATACTCCTAACTGAGAAAGAAAATAAGAAAAGAATTTTTGTGAAATAGTCACAAGGTCTCTCGTTTGACTATTGTAATATTTAGACTTTCAGGTTGGTTAAACTAAGTGTAATTGAAAATATAACATTTAGCAAATTCATTTTCTCAATCCCTCCTCAATTAACTTCCTTATTAGAAAAAAAACAAAAAATCCAGGGTGCCTGGGTGGCTCAGATGGTTAAGCGTCTGCCTTTGGCTCAGGTCATGATCCTAGGGTCCTGGGATCGAGTTCTGCATCGGGCTCCCTGCTCCACGGGAAGCCTGCTTCTCCCTCTGCCTCTGTCTCTCTCTCTCTGTCTCTCATGAATAAATAAATAAAATCTTTAAAAAAGAAAAAAAAAAGAAAAAAAAAATCCCATACTTTTTGATCCTTTCTTATGTGTTAAATCTAGAGGAGTCTATTTAACTGCTAATGATATGTCTCAAAAAAGACACACACGCAAACACTTGTCTGTGCACACACAGATGACATCAGGGGAGGTACACACACACACATGCATACACACACGTTACTGACCCAAGCTTTGGCTTGTAGATGGGAGGAGACAGCTGCTCATTCAGCTAGGGTGGCCTGCAGGAGACAGCTTTTTCAGTGGTTTGTTTTACCCTTATCTCGTATCATTTTGATGGCTTATTGTATGGGCAAGACCAATTAAGTTCATTTTCTAAGTAATGTTTTAGTATATATCTTACCACAAATACTTTCAGGGATGCCTGTTGTCTCTCTTAGTTTAATTAACAGTGTTTCAGGTAAAACTTTCAGCTTACTAGTTCTCTGGTAGTTTGTGAACCTCAGCTCATTAAAAAATATCCTCCTTTTTACTGATACTAGCCGAAGTGCAAACTTCCTGTTATTATTCCACTGGAACTATTGTGTTTAGAGTTGATTTTCATATTAAGTAGTTGAAATTGTTGGTCTAATTAGTGGGTAGGAGTAGGGACCTGAAACACTTGCTATTCAGTTGTCACGAGAAATTATATTTGTGGGATTTCTGGAAAGACAGTACAATTTTGGATGCCACTTAATCTTTGAGCTTCTTTTCAATTTAGAGATTCAGTTTTTCTAAGAAGGAATAGGAAAAAGATAGGCTCAGTAAATTGGATGATAAAGGAAATAATGAACTAAAAATGTAGATTTAAAAAAAAAGGAAAAGGCAAGGTGACCAGTCAGTGACGTTGGAATTATGTGGTTATAAACTTCTACTATAATTATCTCAGTAATTGCAAAGACAGTCCACTATCACATTTCACAATGAGAATAAGATAACTTGAAACTGTGAACAGTTCTGTGTGGGTTCTTGCAGAAAGGCCTGTAGGAATTTGAAAGGATGAAGACTACAGTAAAGGAAGAGAGAACAGCCAACCTGTGATCTTTTGTAGTGTCAGAAACTTTTTTTTTTTAAGTTTTTATTTATTTATTTGACAGAGACACAGTGAGAGAGGGAACACAGCAGGGGGAGTGGGAGAGGGAGAAGCAGCCTTCCCGCCGAGCAGGGAGCCCGACGTGGGGCTCGATCCCAGGACCCTGGGATCCCAAGACCTGAGCCGAAGGCAGACGCTTAACCGACTGAGCCACCCAGGTGCCCCGTAGTGTCAGAACCTTAAGGTAGCTTCAAAAAGCTGACAGGTTAAATGTGAGAATCACTGTGTGAACAAATCAACTGTCTTCCTTCTGAAATGAGTATAACAACTGTATTAAAGTGCATAGTCAAAGAAATACAGATATATTTCTTTGGATCTTAAAGTATTTGATGACAGGAATGAGTAATGAGCATTTTTGGTATGACATGTCCCTACCAAGAAAGCAGGTCCCTAAAACACTGTTAAT
The DNA here is from genome assembly GCF_011800145.1 of Mirounga leonina. Lineage (NCBI taxonomy): Eukaryota > Metazoa > Chordata > Mammalia > Carnivora > Phocidae > Mirounga > Mirounga leonina. The sequence goes on along the minus strand of NW_023270807.1, from coordinate 24,457,924 downwards.
TATTATTTTTAAAACTGGCATTAAAATATGGACATAAAGGAAACATAGTAAAGTTTCCACCTAATATTTTTTCAACAAGCAATATGACTCAATCACTTCTTATATGCACTCATTTTTTTTTTACTACCTGATTTTAGGTGATTATAAAGAGTATATATTGTTAATATCTTTTCAGTTCTTTGGCCGGATACCCAATTAAGTTGTCATATTAAGTCAGATTTACGTTATTTATTTCTTAAAAGATTTATTTATTTATTTTAGAGAGAGAGAGAGTGAGAGAGAGAGCGTGATCAGGGAGAAGGGCAGAGGGAGAGAGAGAATCCTGAAGCAGTCTCCCCGCTGAGTGCAGAGCCTGATCCTGTGCTAGATCCTAGGACCCTGAGATCATGACCTGAGCCAAAATCAAGAGTCTGTTGCTTAACCGACTGAGCCACCGGTGCCCCTCAGATTTCCTTTAAATGAGAAATAATACATTGTTGAGGTTTTTTTATTGCATTATGTATATAGCTGTGTATTTGACTGTACTTTTTGAGAAAAAAATCTTCCCTTAGTTCTTTTATTTGGTAATAGGACAGTGATGTCTTATGGTTTTCATCATGAGGGTTCAGATTCTATATCTGAAATTCAAGCAATATCTGACTTGCACAATTGTGAACAACTCGTCTTAGTCCATGAATTAATTGTAAATATTACTCTGTAGGCACAGATATAAAAAACAATGAACAGAGAGGTCATTTAAACCTAAGGCTTGGTGCACATTTTTGTAAATTATTAAATACGAAGCAGTAATTAAGATAACCTAGTAGATAGATGTTATTATTTAAAGATGTCTTATTTCATAAGTAAAAGAAATATTAGTTATATAGCTTGTAAAGAGATTCTCAAATTTTTGTGTTATAGAGTGTAGTTGAGAAAAATGTGTATATGTGCAGTGGTTTTAGTGATTCAGTAATATTTTAAAATGATAAAATATGAAAACAATTGATATTAATTATTCCAGATGGAATTAAGATATTATCACTCTGTTAAGCAAAAATAATGTGTTGTTTTCATTGCAGTGGGCCTGAATCATGTGTGGATAATATTTGGTTGAGACAATATGCAGCAACTCTTATTTTTAAAAAATATTTAAAAATAATGTAGTTGATAATCTGTGTAATGAAAGAAAATGAGTTGATATTACACTGAGGATCCTGTTGGATCCTCAAAATACCTAAAAAAGAAGCTGGGCCTTTAAGCATGAAAAACATTCCATATCTTATGCTGAATTATACATTTATAAAAATAATTTATGAAATTACCCTAGAAAGTAAATGCAATAGTTTCACTATGGAAATTTCATACCACTGAATGTGCTTTTTAAAATTAGGCTGAACAAAATATACTTACTTACAATTGATATAGAAAATGCAAATATAGGGGCGCCTGGGTGGCTCAGTCGTTAAGCGTCTGCCTTTGGCTCAGGTCATGATCCCAGGGTCCTGGGATCGAGCCCCACATCGGGCTCCCTGCTCCGCGGGAAGCCTGCTTCTCCCTCTCCCACTCCCCCTGCTTGTGGTTCCCTCTCTCGCCGTGTCTCTCTCTGTCAAATAAATAAATAAATAAATCTTTAAAAAAAAAAAAAAAAGAAAAGAAAATGCAAATATAAAATTCTAAGTTACTAATGAGCTCTTTCTTCGAATTTTCTGGGCAAATATAGTGAATGGCAGTGTATGAATATCAGGTTTGTTTCATATGATTTTAATGTTTGTGCTCATAGTCAAACTTTGATCTCTCGCTGTTTGTTTGCTTGCCTGCAAGTTTTAAAGGTAAGCATGATGGAATGTCAGTGTGACAGGTAAAGCTGACTAAGGTACCAGTTTTATATATATTTTATTTTAGAGAACATTTTCTCTCTAGAGAAAATTCTAAATATATTTTTTATATATTTGTGGCTTATTTCTCTACTAAGGTTCGTTCATTTTAACAGGGTTGTGCATATACTTATAGGTACTTTTGTATATTAAATGTATTCTAATAATTTAATTTAGCAGGTATTTATTGAGTGTAACTATGATGCAAGCACTGTGCTAGATTTTAATACACCAAGGTGATAAAACAATGCTGGCTAAAAATAAACTCCTCAACCCCAATGAAATTAGAATTTCGGAATTCACATAATGTGTTGGGTTAGATTACAACTGAGGTTTCATGAGTTTCAGTAAATTTTGTTAAAAGCTGTATTTCAAGAATTTAGTTTTTAACTTTATTTCTACTTTTATTGTTTAAATATGTAAATTAATATAAAATGCTTGATTTTGCTGATGGTGATAGATTAGCCCAGTGGCAGAACCTCAGATAGTATGGATGATAGATGTATTTTAATGTAATTTCATTGGAAGTTAATTTACCTGGTAATAACAAAACTGGAATTACTTTTAAGATGTAATTGATGTAAGTAATGGACATGCACAGTGGAATCCTGAGTCCTCATTTCTGATGTCTGGTAGTAAAAGAATACCATATTTCCAGAGCTATCCAGATATTTGTATCTAAATACTGAGTATGGCTCCTGCTACTTCTTGATAAAGTAAATAAAATAAATGTTTATTTTTTTTCAGTTTTTAAATAAATATATCAAAGCTTCAATGAAAAACACTAGTATGTGCTCATGTCTTTCAATAGCTATTTATAGGGACTTGGGATAGAGAAAAATCTCATTGTTATGAAGTATTTTCAGAATGTCATCTAATTCATGGGCTATTTAGTGCCCCCAAATATAAGGTAGTGGTCATGAGCTTAGAATTAATGTTTATTGGATTAAAATGAATAAAATCCAAAAATTAGTATTTTTAGCCTATTACCTGTGGCCCAGATAGATAATATATGATTTTAAAGATTTTATTTGTTTATTTGAGAGAGAAGAGCGTGTGCACGAGCATGGGGAGGGACAGAGGGAGAGAATCTCAAACTCCGAACTGAACCTGGGCTCTCTCTCTGACCCTGAGATCATGACCTGAGCCTAAACCAAGAGTTGGTCACTTAACCGACGACTGAGCCACCAAGGCACCCCAATAATGTATGATTTTAAAAGTTATTTCTTACTGTTTAATTTGATTTGTTTTGAATGGTAAGGAAAGACATTGCTTGCTTTCTGTTTGAAGAACACTTGCTGGCTGACTCTGTTACTAATGGAAAATGATTTATTTGTCTCCTATTCAGAGGTCTCCTTATTTTTATACTATAGTAAGAGGACTGTGAAGAATATACATATATCTCTTTAGTTTTAAGTCATTGTGTATAATGATTTTGGGTATCATTTTAGCAAGTAGTAATACATTGCTTATAAAATGGTAGTTACCTAATTCGTTGCAACTCACGGATACTGGTAGACTTCTGTCAGTATGAAAAACACTGCCAATGCTGCTGCTAATTCTGATCTAGCTCAGAACTGGTAAGTAGTTCCATGGAGCTAAGCCATGTGGGCACACGTGAAACAGTTGAGACTAGAAAAATTTACAAGGACGAAATCATGAAGAAACTTAAGCCCTAACGAGCTGAATATTTATCCTTTTGGTAAAAAGAAGAAATTATAGATCTTAAGTAAAGAGTAAAATTATTGTAGTTGCTTAAATCTACTTAAACACTGCTACTTAAACAATTGTAGCACATTCATTTAGAATTTCTTCATAAAGCTATCATTATGGATTAATAAAAGCAAGTAAATCTGTTTGGTAACCTAGAATTAGATGTATTGCTGGTGACTACATTTCAGGAGGAGAAAATTCTGGGATGTGAGAAAAGAAAATAAATTCCTTGAAGTAGGACACTGGAAAACAGAGGCTACACTAGCTGTTATGAATTGTTACTAATTACTTTTTTTAAAAGAAAAAAAATACTTCTTGGGGTGCCTGGGTGGCTAAGTTGGTTAAGCACCAGCCCAGGTCATGATCCAGCCCCATGCTGGGCTCCCCACTCAGCCAGGAGTCTTCTTGCCCCTCTCCCCCTTCCCCTGCTCCTGTGTTCTCTCTCTCTCTCTCAAATAAATAAATAAAATCTTTAAAAAAATATTTCTTAATTTTGTCTGGTTCTTGAAAATTTACTTAGGTCTTATGTTCACTCATTGTAATTAGAATAAAGGTGATAAAGCAATAGAAATGGAAATGGTTAGACCTAACACTTGAGGAAAACTCTTCTCGTAAACCTGCCACAAAGAGATTAAAACTGTTCTTAAAGTGATTTTCCCGTAGAATACAGCTTCAAAGGTTGATACGTTTATCCACAAGTATCAGTCTTAAAAGAGGTCGCTAGGCATTTCAGGTAGAAGGCCAGATGGCTTTTCTTTGGACAGGAGAAGAGAAGCAGAGATCAAGGACTGTGTGGATAGCTGCTTGAGAATAGTGTCGAATTGTTGTTTTCTTTGAAGCACTGAGGGGTGACACATAGGTAGTGCGGTTTAGGAGGAGTCAAAGATGGCTGCCACTGTGTTCCATTCGATCTAAGACACAAAGCTTAACTCAGACTTCTGTGACAATCAGATTTTGTTAATGGGACCAAGAATTGCATTTGATTTGATAAAAGGTCATTCCTTGCTTTTATCTAGAAGCACAATGTACGTTAAGTCTGAATTTTTACAGGATTTAAGGATCATGTTACTTCATTGGAGCCTCAAACAGAGCTTTATAGGATACATAGTGTTTTCATCTTACTGATAATGTAGCCAAGGTCCACGCAGCCAGAGAATAGCCAAGCTGGGCTTGAACCCCAGCCTTACTGACAGCAAAGCCTGGGTTCCATGTGCAGCACTGCGAGGACTTTTGGACAGCCTCTGAGTAGCCTAATCATGTACCCACATTGACAAGTAACAAATTATACTCTGTATACTGTTGACCGCTTACAGCTACCTTGAAAATTGGACTTCGTGCTCAATATAATCCTGACATGAATATTGGGATAGATTCTCTCTGAATTCTGGAATTCTCTGTGATTATTTTCAATATGTTTTTAGTAATTCCCAGATTTTCTACAATGACATTTATTTCTTTTAGAATCAGAAAAACATTCCTAAAAGAAAACTTGATCATGCTTTGGGTTGATGCCTTTAGTAGGCATAATTCTTTGTCTATTGAAATGCAACCATTTTCCCTTCTTCATCTGTTAGAGCACACGGTTGGTTTCTCTCCTGGGGTGTGCTTTGGTAACTGAGACCTGGAGAAGGGATCCATTTCCTCATTTCTCATTTTCTCTTCTGTGAAATGAAGGCATTGCACCTAACACCTGAGATTCATTTCTGCACTGACACTGGGCAGTCTTCAGAATGCTGTCTTATCCCATCCTGATGGGAACGTGGGCAGAATGGGAGCCCCCTGCCAAGGGGCACCAGTAGGAACACCACTCATTTCCATGAATTGTTAACTAGTTAAACCTTCCTCGGGCTTGAGACCATGCTGGGTCATCCCAGGGTTTGCAGGGCAAAAATGTTCCTTGTAATTAGGGAAGACTAGGAGATGGATGTGAGTTTATGCTTCTGGGAAAAAAGCAGGGTGCTTGCTCTGTAGTTTTTGTGTTTCAAAACAAAAAGCCAAAAAGCCACAAACTTGTTAGAGACCAGGTGAGTGAGAGGTTTATAAACTCTTGAAGTAGGTCAGGAGGCGAGGGAAATAAGAGTAAATGGCTGAAGTTACCTGTTCAACTAATAAGCAAACAAAATGTGGACCTGCTCTTACTCAGTGGAGGAAATAAGCCAAAGATAGAGGAAGATAAACTGCCTGAGGGTTTTCTGACACTAACTTAATAACTATGAGTTATTAAAGACAAATAAGAATTGGTAGTAAGTGAATCGAATGTCTCTTGTGGGAGGGTTAATTGCGTAACAATACTGTAAAATTAATCTACTTTCATAGTTATTTCATATATCCTCATATTTGAAGGTTTTAATAAATCCAAACAGATAATACACCACCTGTGGAACAGAGAAGGCAATTAGCATTGCTTATGAAGCATTGGTTATATGCTAGTCAATGTTCTGGTGCTTTCCATCTCCTTAAGTCCATCTAACAACTCAATAATAGGGTTGATGATTGAAATGGCAATAGTAATCATAACAGTGGCATTTTACTGTTTACAGTGTGTCCAGGAGAATGCTAATCTTTGTGATTAAGGTCGGGACCGAGGATCTAGACTCCCAGTGACAACACTTGCACTCTGTGTTGTCTTGGGAAAAGTTCTTATCATTCTGCACACCTCCTTTTCTCTTCTGTAAAATGGATATGATATTTGACCTAACACGGTGGTTTTGAGGGTAAATCCATATGACTCACTGATAAAGTTCATGACATACAGGAAAGGCTTAGTGAAATCATTGCTGCTTCTCCTGCCCCACTACCTTATTATCATTCATCTGCATAACATTATGAGGGAGTTACTTTTTAAGCCTCATTTGGGGAAACAGGATTAAAAAGCATAGATAACTGACCCCAAATCACACAGTTTATATAAATGAATCCAAGATCTTCTGTTTCTTATGTTTCTGTATACCATATTGGTTTCTTCTCTTTTGCATCCTGAATGCACAGAAATGACTACTTTGGTTCCCTGACCCTGACTACTAGATTATCATTGCTGCCCCTCTGGCATTTTTTGAGAAAAAAATAAATTCCTCAAAAGTAGATGGAAGTGAGAAGCTGGGCCAAGCAATAGCAGGTGACAGGTTTTCCTGGGATTACACAGCCTGGAGTCAGATATCTGGACAGAGGTGCCCCTGTAGCTGCTGCTTAAAGTCTAAAATTCTTCCTTAGCCCTGAGCTGAAGGTTTTTGTTTGGGTTTGTTTTTCAATTTGTGTCAATGAAGAATTTTATTAAAGATTCCGTTTATCAACTTACCATATACTGTAAAAGTGTGTAGGATGGTTTTACCTGGGATATTATAGTGGAATACCCTGTATTATGAGGTAGAGCACCAGGATGTACCAATAAGTTCCAGAAAGAGCTTGATCAAGATTCACAGGCATATTCACAGGATTCACATTACTATTTCTACAGGATTTTTTTTCAAGCATGAGAATAAGAGTAAATGCAGTTTACTTGGTTGTTAAGAGGGTTTAAGAGAAAGCAAGCTTGGTTTAAACTGCCTGGATTTGACTCCCTGCTCTGCAAACTCCTGACAGCACAAGCCAGTTGCTCACGTGAGGTTCTTAGTGTCCCATCTGAATCTACTTCATGATGTTGCAATGGGCTTCGAATTATGTCGGTACTCATTTAGCAGTCAATGGTAGCAGTTGTTTATTTTCCTTTTATGTACCATATGGACCCCTGGTTTTCAAACCCAAACTGTAGAATTAGTATTATTTACACATTATAGATTACATAGAACTCTCTGGGCTACTCTGGGAAAAATAACTGACATTTTTTTTTCTTTTTCTGAGAAATGTGCTCTAGATTTCCAATTATGGAGGTATGAGAGAACTTTTGGAAGATCCATTTATAAACTGGAAACTGCCTGTTTATTTTTCTCATTTTATAAAGTGCCATTTTATGCAGTGATTACAGTTGCATGGCCATGAGTGGAGTTCACCTTAGGTGGAGTCTCAGGATTAGGTTTGACTCACTACCCAGATTTCAGGATCCATGGGGAAAAAAAACAGTAAATTTTTTTTTTTTTTTTTTTGAGACAGAGAGAATGAGAGACAGAGAGCATGAGAGGGGGAGGGTCAGAGGGAGAAGCAGACTCCCTGCTGAGCAGGGAGCCTGATGTGGGACTCGATCCCGGGACTCCAGGATCATGACCTGAGCCGAAGGCAGTCGCTTAACCAACTGAGCCACCCAGGCGCCCCAAAACAGTAAATTTTTTATCACTAACACTTATTTAGGACTTATAATATGCCATGTATTTTATTAACACTACAATATATATACACTACAACTTAAAAATAACTTCTTTGGTTAGTTTCAGGAGTAGAATTGAGTGATTTGTCACTTAAATACAACACCCAGTGCTCATGACAGCAAGTGCCCTCCTTAATAACCATCACCCATTTAGCCCATCCCCTGCCCACCTCCCCTCCATCAACCTTCAGTTTGTTCTCTGTAGTTAAGTCTCTTATGGTTTGCTTCCCTCTCTTTTTTTTCCCTTCCCCTATGTTCATCTGTTTTGTTTCTTAAATTCCGCATGAGTGAAATCATATAGTATTTGTCTTTCTGACTGATTTCATTTAGCGTAATACACTCTAGCTCCATCCACATCATTGCAAATGGCAAGATTTCATTCTTTTTTATGGCTGAGTAATATTCCATTATATGTATACCACATCTTTATCCATTCATCAGTCAATGGGCATTTGGGCTCTTTCCATAATTTGGCTATTGTTGATGACGCTGCTATAAACTATTATTATCTTTTTAGAAGCCCTCCATAATCTATTCCTTCAACTGCTCTCAGGGGTTTTAGAGCCTACTGTCAACCTTCTCCAACCCTAACTGCCCACTGTAGTTAGAATGAAATGTAGTGTCTAAATCATGGCCTACTCAGTTCCCCCTTATCTGGCCTGTCTACCTTTCTCATCTAATTTCACACCACTTACATTTCATTGCTCACTTTGTTCCAGCGGCACTGGGTTTCCTTTCTCTTTCTTGACCATTGGTCATTTCCTGCATTAGGCCCTTTGTACTCTTTACTTTTCTGGGAAAGGATCACCCCCAGACCTTTGCGTGGCTGATTCCATTTCATCATTCTTTCTTTAGCCCAGAGTGGCCTTCCATGGCCAGTTTAAATCAAGTGATCTCTTTCCTCATCCTCCTTGGTCCCATTATCATCTTTTCTTTTATTGAAAACATTTGTCATAAACTTAAATTTATTAACTTACGTGTATCCTTATTTCCTGTCTCCTTTACACATTGTAAATTCCATAAGTGCATAATCTTTTGTCTCTCTGATTCTCTATACCTAGAAAAGTACTTGGCATATATTAAGCATTCAAATATTTGTTGAATGAGTGGATGCAGTTAAGAAAGGTTACAAAATGTGTCTATCATCTTAGAGCTAGTAAAGTGACAGAATTCAGTTTATTTGAATATAAGCCTATTGCTCTCTAAGGTGGTAGGACATATAAAATGCATGAGCATCAATGGAGCAAAACCATGAAAGTTATGATGTAATAGTTTTTCTGACATTTGTTTTATTTTGTCAACCTTTTTTACAAGGAAGAAATGCAATGCTTTACTTCCTGTTGCAATTTTACTTCCCATGTGTATAAATTTCTGTCAAAGGTCATGATGTTCTGGGTCATATCAGTCTCTGTTAAAAGTTAGAATTCTTTCCCGTGCTATTCTGCATGGCTGCTGACTAATGGGAGAATTCCCCACAGGAAAGAAGAACTCTGGCATATGGTCCCCAGGGTGATGTGTGTGAAGGAGGAGAAAAAAATCCCCTCACAGTTATACCAGAAATAGAAAAGTTTTGTTATTTCAGAAAAATAATGCTAATTGCAGTAGTTTGTAAGTCCAACATTCAAGTCATTTCGGATCTTGTTAGGAAAGGTAGGAAGGCATTTGTGTATTAGGATTGGGTGAAAATATGAAGTGTAGCTACACAAATTTACTGTAATTATTACAGTAATCACAAAAAATTACAAAATATTTTTATTTATAAGAATCACTACAAATGTATTACAGTGATAATGATTATTTTTCTCTTCTTCATCCCCTTGTCCTTCTTCTGTGTGTCAACTTTATATTATAGATAATTATTTATTTTTATTTATTTTGTATAGATAATTTTTTAGAGGAAATGGAACCTGAATGTCAAACAGCTTCCAAGTTGTACACCTTGCAGTTTTTTTGGTTTTTTTTTTAAGATTTTGTTTCTTTATTTGACAGAGAAATACACAGCGAGAGAGGGAACACAAGCAGGGGGAGTGGGAGAGGAAGAAGCAGGCTCTCCACTGAGCAGGGAGTCCGGTGAGGGCCTCAATCCCAGGACCCTGGGATCATGACCTGAGCCGAAGGCAGACGCTTAACGAGTGAGCCACCCAGGCGCCCCCACCTTGCAGTTTTATTAGAGAAAAAGAGGGGTGCCTGGGTGGCTCAGTTGGTTAAGAATCTGCCTTCAGCTCAGGTCATGATCCTGGGGTCCTGGGATCCAGCTCCGTGTTGGGCTCCCTGCTTAGTGGGGACCGTACTTCTCCCTCTGCCCCTCCCCCCTGTTTGTGCTTTCTCTCTCACTCACCCTCTCTCTCTCTCAAAGAAAGAAATAAAATCTTAAAAAAAAGAGAGAGAGAGAGAAAGAAATGGCGAGAGAGAGGAGGTAAGAGAGAGGGAGAGGGGGAAAGAGAAAAAGAGATTACCTTAATGACTTTTTTGATCCTCAGAACTAAAAAATCCCAGAGAAGGGTCTCATAGATCCAACTCTGGTTAAGTGAACTCTTTTCCAGGGGAGGGGCAAGAGGAGAACAAGGTTAATATCCTATGGGTGTCCATAATTTTGTGTGAATGTGCATAAATTATGTACAATTTATGTGTCAATATACATAAGACAAAGAAACCTCCCCTGATTAAAATGTGATCTTGAAGTCTTGATACTTGAAAGCAGTACTGTAAGCCAAACACAATGCTAGAAATGGCATCAGGGAAATAAAAGTAGAAAATACTCACTGGCTTCAAAAATCTCGTAATGGAATTTGGGATACATAAAACAAACAATAATTTTAAAGGCAGAATGATGTTTTATATGCCCTTTATGGAATATATATATTCCATAATATAATATTTTGGGGTGAGGAGGAGGAAGCCATGGAAGAATTTAAACAAGAAGCAAACCACCCAGTGTTCCACTCTGAGGCTATTACTGATAATATGTTTATATATGCCATTCTAGTTGTTTTATAATTTGGTTTTTCAAAGTCATGATCATATTTTATATACGCTTTTTGGGTTGTTGTGATTACTTAACATTTTAAGTACAAATTTGTGATTCAGATTCAAACTATGAGCAGATTAACCAGGAGAAGACAAGGGACAAGTTGAAAATTTTTTGAAGGCTTCCTTTGAACTGGATTTTTAAGAAATTGATATTTTAACTAGCGAGAAGAGAAAGAACATTCATGCTCTTTGTTTTCTCTTAAGTAATCACAAGTAATGTCAAACAAGATTTAAAGACATCTTAACTGTATGAAACTTTGGGGAAAATTAAAAATAAAATCAGTAAATAAATATTGAATTGATTCATCCAGAGGCTATTAAGCATTGTGATTAATATAAAGATATTTTACCTAGTCCCTGGTCTCAAGGAGATTATAATTAGTTTGGTTGGAAAACAAAAATCCAGTTTCTACAATAAGATTTCAGTAAGTGTTCAAAGTAATGAGAAGGCATACCAGAAGTTGGTATTTATGGCTAAATGAATGAAAACATTTGAGTCTGAAATAGTCAGAAAAAGCTTTAGACAAAGAGGTGAGGTAAAATTGTTTTTAAGGGATGAATAGAGAAGAGCAGTCATGTTAATTCTGGCTGGCATGATGGTGGAATGAAAGCATAGAGACCGTACAGGCAGGAAGCTTTGCTGTAAACCGTCGACCATGAAATGTTCTCCGAGAGTAAATCTAGCACTCATAATACTGAGTGGTATCATCACGCAATGAATATTATCTTTATTGTTTGTCAAAGCCTATTAAAAATATCAAAACCTGAGGGAAAGAACACATTTCTAAGACATTTATTATACCTCTTCTCTTATAAATTCCGTCAATAAATATTATTATGTGAAGTGTTATGCCAAGAATGCTCACCTCCTTGGTAATAGGTAAGCTACTAATTCGTGTTCACAAATGTCCCACTTTGAGATATTACAAATAGTAAAGGAATTGGATTTTAAATTGCTTTGAGCACTTAGTCTCTCATAAAATTCTTATTATTCTTACGACTTTAGATATTATTTATTCTCTTATCTTTAAAACTACACTTACTGCTGTCTTTCTTAATAATTATGAATTTGAAGTAAATGCATGGGTGCAAGAAACATCATCCATTTTTTGTTGTTTTTGAAAATTATTTCCACAATGTGTGATTACATGAAAAGTAGAGTGTTAAGTACGTATGTAGAGTTTTAGTACCGGGAGTTGTTGTTAAGTTAGCATCCTCTAACCCATCTGTGGAGATAATTGTACAACCTCATTGTCATCTTCATTTATTAAAATCCCTGAGCTTCCTTGGCTGTTTCCACCAACTTGATATTCTATTTATTTAATGAACTTCGAAAAATTGTCATAAGGGGCGCTTTGGACTCAGACTCTCTGGGTTTGAATCTTGGCTCTGTGAATTATGAAGTATGTGATTTGGGGCCAGTTGTAAACCTTTTTGCCTTAGTTTCCTTATTTGTAAAAAAGAGGGTGCATATCTCAAAGGTGCTTCTTAAGAATTAAATGAATGGTTCCAAAGTTATTCATACAGCATATGTAAATGCTTTGAGTGTTTGTTAAAAAAAGACACAAAGATACTAAAAGTGCCAGTCCACCTGCCACACATTCTTTTCACATTTTATTTTAAGATAACTTGAAACCTACAGGAAAATTGTAAAAATGAAAATAGTACAAAGAATACCAGTATACCCTTTATCCAAATTCACACATTTTTAACATACATCATGTCTCTTTACCCCTAAGTAGTTTAGTGGGGGTATTATCTAAGATTAGGGATACTCTATTCCATAATTACAGTTCAGTTGTCAACCTCAGTAATTTAACTTTGATGCAATACTTTTATGTAATCTATCATTCTTAATATACTTGTATCAGCTGACACAATGATGTCCTAAAGCATTTCCTTCTCCAGTGCAGGATCCAGCTTAGGATCAGGTATTCTGTTAAAGAGTTATGTCTCTTTAGCCTCTTTTATCTAGAACATTTTCATAGCCCATCTTTATCTTTAATGACTGACATTTTTGATGCATACAGTACCACAATCACCCCCCTTTTAAAATGCAACCTCTCTTATTTATTGTATAATTTTTTTCTCCCTTGATACCAATAAGCAGTCTGTGGTGAGACACTTCAAGATCCCTCTAGATTTAGCATCCATGAGTAATTCATGCCTGATACAATTTTTACTATTATGCTTTAAAAATGATCATTTTCCAGCTCTGACACTCCCTCCACATTACCATTTGCTGAAAGCTAGAGCCCTCTTTATTCCTTCCTTGCTTCCCTCCTTCCTCCCTTCCTCCCTCCCTCCTTTTCTTCCTTTCTTTCTATGTGAGCTCTATTTTTCCACATTTGAAATAAAAATCTATATATAAACAGATGAATGGATAAAGAAGATGTGGTCCATATATACAATGGAATATTACTCAGCCATCAGAAAGGATGAATACCCAACTTTTACATCAACATGGATGGAACTGGAGGAGATTATGCTGAGTGAAATAAGTCAAGCAGAGAAAGTCAATTATCATATGGTTTCACTTATTTGTGGAACATAAGGAATAGCATGGAGGACATTCGGAGAAGGGAGGGAAAAATGAAGGGAGGGAAATCGGAGGGAGAGATGAACCATGAGAGACTATGGACTCTGAGAAACAAACAGTGTTTTAGAGGGGAGGGGGTGGGAGGATGGGTTAGCCTGGTGATGGGTATTAAGGAGGGCACGTACTGCATGGAGCACTGGGTGTTATATGCAAACAATGAATCATGGAACACTACATCAAAAACTAATGATGTAATGTATGGTGACTAACATAACATAATAAAATAAAATTTAAAAAAGGAAAAAAAAAACCCAAATCTCTATATATTTCCTAAACTAGGTTATAGAATTTCTCATTAGAAGTTATCTATTTAAATATAATTATAAGACACTTGTCTAATTACCCTTACATAAATCAATGCTAGTTGTATTCTGAGGTTTGTATCTTATGGTATTATTTGCAGGGAATATCATTAAGAAAGGATATTATATACATGTTCAAACAAGTCTAAACATGCTTTATAGTTATAGTGTTCTATCAACAATGGCTGATTTAGAGGAAGCACTTTGTTCACTTTTATAACTAAGCCTTTATTCATCTGACAGAAGAGTCAACGTGCTTTCTATGTTCCCTGCAGTTGACTTTTGAAGGTTTTCTGGGTAGCAGACTGACCATTGCCCCGAGAACTATTTCCATTTATCATTTTAAGTGATAACAAAAGTATTTTCTTCTAATTTAAATCTAGTCCTGAGTACAAGAACAGAGCACTACAGTTAATAAAAAGATAATTAAGAGACAACATGTGGGTGAAATTGGTGCCTCAGTGGAATTTCTGAACGTACGAGGAAGCTGCCTTTTTAAATGTGAACTTCAATTAAATAAATGTATCATATTAGTTATCTGAGGCAAGGCTTTTTTATGGAACAGAGCATCATGCTCTTAGTAGTAGAGACGGGAAGATCATGTTCTTTTCATAAACATGAAAGCCACTTTTCTGAATTATTCCACATGGAAAATAAGCCCTTGATAGAGAAATTAAAAATACGTAATGTATTGAGCAACCATTTGGGTTAAATGGAAGCTTATATTTCACAAACTATAGGGGTGGTGAAATGAAAACTAAACATTTTTTGGTCTTATTTTAGTTTATTTTAGAATATATTTCCCATATTAGTAGTTGTCTTGTACTCTTTATTCTACAAAATATTTATAAGTTGAGGGAAGAGAAAATTAGACAAATTCATATTTCTCCAATACTGCATGGTTTTGTTTGAAAAATTAGAGTAACCATTAACCATATAATTATCCAAAGATTTTGGTGCATTAATATGTGTGATTCATGACAAATATCTTGTAATGTTTAATGTTTAATACATAACCTTAGAAATTGATGTTTAAAACTAACTTTCAGTTTAAGGTAAGCTCTCAGTACTTTTCAAAATGTGCTTTCTGGTATAAAATATCTACTGAAGAAGACGTACAGGTTGAGATCTTCTGTTAGGATATATGGATTTTCTATATTTTTGATCAGTGACACTATAAATGTGTAACATCACATACATAAAATAACACATGTAAATAATTATGGCAGTTAAACAATAGTGGAATACTTTCACTGAGAAATTTTACACATTTGGTTTATTAGTTACTTTAGAAAATTTTTATAGAAATGGCTAAGTGAACATGTTTAAACCATCTTTTAAAACAGATTTTTTTCAGCACTGAGTTATAAAAGATTGACGAGACTCTTCTTTCCTGCAGATATTTTTGCTAAATGTACAAGGTCAAAATGTAAAGGATTATTTATCCAAAAATATTACATTTATAAAGAATGATAGCATTTAAGTTAGTCTTGATTTGTCTTCTCTCTCTATCCCAAGTCCTTAGATGTTCTCATTCTCTTTTGAACATAGTCTTGATGCATCTGTTTTTAGTAGACTTCAGTTCCCCCTGGTGTTTTCCCCTGTTTGCAGTTGCATTGGTACAACATGCTTACTTTCTAATTATTTTCTAATATGTCTTTTGCCTTTTGGGGTTTTCCTCTAAAATCAAGAAATTCAATTGAGCTCTGCAGCAGTCTTTTGAAGTTGAAGACATAAGGCCATCAATAAAAATGAGACTGGATCAAACATCTGGTGGGTCCAGGTTAAAAAAATAATACCTTCTTTGTATTAATAATTTCATCTAATCCTATTAAATACTCAAGCTCTTATTTAAGTAACTACCTCTTTTTTGTTTTGTGTTGTTTTTTTGAATCCGAGAAATGATGGAAGCTAGCATGGGCATAACCATGATTTATGGTAATTTGATTAAATTCATCATGTGACTACAAACCAGCTATAGAGTTACAAGTGTAGTGTAGGCCAGTAACTACACTAGAATTATTAATTTATGTGTAACTTCCCAGTTAGCATCTGCCTGAAAATAATTTAGAGACTGAGATTTGCCATGGTGTATTTGTTTCAAGATAGTATCTTGAATACTACAAGATTAAAGAAAACGTAAAGGAAGATCATTTTCTAACACTGTAGGAAAACTCTTCTTCATCCCCAGTGAAACTTTATTGGATTTGAAAAATGGAGCTATTTTCCTTAGAGAACTTCAAACAAGAAGTTAATATCTACCTACAGCCTCCTTTTTGACAAGGGGAATGATGATATTCTTATTGACTACAGTTATTTAGTAGTTCTAGTAGCTGAAATTTTTAAAGCACTTTTTGTACCTGTTACTATGCAAAATACTTAAACCTTTTGTCTCTTTTCATAATGGGGATTGCTCTGTGAAGTAGGAATTATCCTCTACTTTCTCTTACCAGTGAAGTATCTGAGGCGTAGAGAACCTAAGATAAAGAGTTAGTGAGTAGAATAGCAAGGTCTAGAATCCAGGTTTGCCAGACCCCAAAAGCCTTTGTTATGCATGATAATGTTTGCAAAATAGTGCAGCTGATTTCCCAAATTACGATAGTCCGTATTATTTTAGTATAATTCTGCAAAATCTCTTTTTCTTATAAAGCTAGAAATTTCTTATTAGTGTTCAGTGACTTCCAACGTAAGCATATGTTCTTTTGGTATATCCTGTACTATATAGTATCCATAGAAATAGAACTTAAAACTTCAGAGTGGAGTTGTGGCCCTAGTGGGTAGATTTAAAAATGTATCAGAAATGTTAACCACAATAGTACTGTTCACCAGAGGAGTCAGGACAGAGTAGGTTTAAGCTTAAGGCTGTTTCCTTAAGCTTTTAGAGGAAGTTTCTCTCCCTTCTCTCTCAGGAGACAGTTTGTGTGTAATGAATGTGTTTAGAATTGATCAGACAGCCTTCATCTTTATAAGGAGTTATTGATAAAATTATTTTAACCAAATCTTTTGGCCTAGGACTCAGTGATCTACAAATTTCCTCAGAAAAACTTAAAATAATTCACTGCCAGGTAATTTTTCAGTGTTGCCACTTTTCTTTCTTTCTTTTCTTTTCTTTCTTTCTTTTTTTTTTTTATTCTTATGTTAATCCCCATACATTATATCATTCGTTTTAGATGAAGTGTTCCATGATTCATTGTTTGTGCACAACACCCAGTGCTCCATGCAAAATGTGCCCTCCTCAATACACACCACCAGGCTAACCTATCCTCCCACCCCCCTCCCCTCTAGAACCCTCAGTTTGTTTTTCAGAGTCTAT